>NC_066319.1:30067699-30373681 GCF_022539315.1 Serinus canaria | reverse complement strand
TTTCCAGCAAGTTGCTTTCATTTTCCTTCTAAAGAAAGAAAAACCAAAACACTATGACATTGCTAAAAGGAAAAAAGTCATCAGTGAATGCTTGTTAAACTTACTCTATTATACCTTTCTCAAAGGATATCTGGGTAATTAAACATTTTGTCATACCACCAAATCCTACATTGCTTTGTTAACTGCTTACAAAAGTCTGCATAAATTTATTGATCTTCTGTGGCGATCTGTTCATTTTGAATTCATCTAATTTTCCTTTCAGACCTTAATAATTCATTAAATAACTCAAGATTCCTCTAAATTTTTGATGTGCATGCTTTTCTTTTCTGATTCTTTGGCCTGACTTGGAAAAGGCTATATCCCACTTATAGTACCCCATCTCTTTGCTGCCCTTCCTCAGACACACTCCAGCACCTCAATGTCCCTCCTGAACTGAAGGGCCCAGAAGTGGACACAGCACTTCAAGGCATGCCCTCACCAGGGCTAAGTAAAGTGGGAGAATCCTTTCCCTGCTCCTGCTGGCTACACTATTTTTGACACAGGTCAGAATGCTGCCAGCCTTCTTGGCCACCTGGGCACATGCTGGATTATGTTCAGTCAGCTGTTGACCAACATCCCCAGATTCCTTTCCACTGGGCAGCATTCCAGCCACTCTTTCCCCAGCCTGCAACACTGCATGGGTTACTGCAGGACCTGGCACTTGGTTCTGTTGGTCTCAGCCCATCTGTTCCTCTGCAAAGAACTGCTACCCTCCAATAGATCAATACTTTAACTCAGCTTGGTGTTATCTCCATATTTGCTAGTAGTAGACTCAATCTCCTCATCCAGATCATTAGTACAGATATCAAACAGGTCTCAGCCCAACACTGATCATTAGGGTGCACCACTGGTGACTGGCTGCCAACTGGATGTAGCACTGCCCCCCACGGCTCTCTCTGGGCCTGACTGTCCAGCCAGTTCTAAACCCAGCAAAGAGTGCCCCTGCCCAAGCTGTGGGCTGCCAGCTTTTCCAGGAGAGACCATGCCCATGGGAGACAGTGCCAAAGGCCTTGCTGAAGTCATATAGGCTAAATCCACAGCCTTTCCTTCATTCACGTGGGTCACCTGGTCACAAGGGATCAGCCCCAGCCAGCAGGGGTTGATCAGGCAGAACCTGGCTTTTATAAACCCCTTCAGGCTGGGTCTGATCCCTTGTTGTCCTGTATGTGCTGTGTGATCACACTCAACATGCTCCATAACCTTGTTGGGCAGCAATCTTGCATGCTATAAAAGCAGAACCAGATTCCACTCCGAATTTGTACAAGAGAGATCTGATTAACTTCTATTTCACAACTCAGGTGGCTTTTTGAATAAAAAAGCCCTACTTTCCTCCTTTCCTACAGACATGGTGGTTCTATAGCACAACCAGCCTCAACAGGAATTAGATCTAAAACTGGGGGGGTTAATAACTGTGCTCAAGAGATCCCACAGCCCTTTAAGCATATAGGTTTTACTTTTACCACCTAAAGTGCACAAATATTCTTTCTCTTTAAATTCTTCCCATATTTTCTGCTGGAAGAGATATTTGCCCACATTTCCTGCAATAAAGGTGTTACTGTGCTTTATTAAAGAACTGTGCTATAAACGTGCTAACATCTGTGAAGGGTTACATTTACTGGTTGGTTTGGATTTTTTCTTAAACATTGTAAGTGACAGTAAAAGTGATTTAAAAGTGCCAGTCATTAAGCCTAAGCAAGAAAGAGGTCAGTAGGGCTTATCACTATTTAAAAACTGAAAGGAAGGGGTAAATCTTTAGATCTAAACCATGTTGATAAACATATGAATGCAGTAATGTGAGGAAAGCCAGTCCTATATTACTTGGTTCCCATTTGCTAGATATGTTTCCACCTTCATAATGCTCCAGGCTGATACTCACTAGCTGGTCAACTAGCAAGTTTGATTTGAGTTTAAATTAAGCAGAAGTTCCTTATAAGTGGAGAATGCCCGGTACAGATTTTAAATACCTGTATTTACAATCCTTCATGGTTATAAAAAGCACTGGTAGAGTCTTGCAGCATTCCTCAGCAGCTACTTATTAAGAGATGGACAAGCATCCAAACATGAAGCTTTTTCTTTCCAAAACACAAAACATCAACCAGAATGGACTAACATCATGTAAACATATCTTTTTCCCTTCATTTTAAGATAGAGACATTTAGAATAATAGGAATTATTTCTGTGAGAAGGGCAATAAATTCATGTGAAGAATTCTCAGCTTCCAGTCAACATGCTGAGATGAAGCAACACATTTCACATATATACAAGTTTGCCCTCAGAAAGAAAGGAAATTTGCCCAAAGATGAAGAAGCTAAACTCTATAAAAAGGACAATAACAGAAATGGTAGTGGACAATGGGCTCATTGTTTATAAATACAAAAACATGATAGGAAATCAGGATAAATATTAAACAATAGAATATAAGTAATCATATGGAGCCTCTGCTCCTGTAAATACTGTCCAAGATGCTGTTGGCCTGCGCTGCTGCCAAGGCACATTGCTGGCTCTCATGCAGCTAGACCCACCCCCACTCCCTCCAGCCACCAAGAACCCCAGGCACCTTTCAGTGGAACTGCTTTCCAGCCCATAGGTCCCCAGAACTGCTGTTGGCAGTTCCTCTTTCCCAGGTGCAGGGCTTTTCTCTTACCCTTGCTGAATTTCATAAAGCTTCTGTTGGCCCATTGCCCCAGCTTGCTGAAGTTTGTCTGGACAGCAGCCCTGTTCTAAAGTGTATTGAGCTGAGAGTTGCATCACCCTCTCTGGCCTCCTCCAGTCTGATATCATCTTCAAACTTGAACAAGAACAGTGTACTTTATAAAAACCTATGTAAATAATGCTTCCCATTTTCATCCTATTCTATGGAAATCATTATCCCAGCTATGAATCTCATGACTAAGTAAAATCTTGAGAAATCATCTATATCCCCTCCCATCTTCAGTCAGTACCTAAAGTATGTTTAAATCTTTCAAAGTGATAGGATTCTGTGCACTAATCAAAGCTTTGTATCCAGGTTAAACCAACTCTGAATATTACAACAAAAGAACCTGAAGTTGCATGCTTCCTCTGACTGGCTGGGTTTCTGCCATTCATGCCTACTATACAACACAATACCATTAATTGATGTCACAGTAGAAGAATTTTCCTCCCCTGGAGTCACATATTCTAGAGAGGTGAGCATTCAGGACAAATACCAAATTCAGTACCCAATTACATGCTCATGGCAATAATGACTGAAGAGAACAAGAAAAAATACAGCTATATTAATAATCATAGTGGTACGCCAAATACAAAAAACTTATCTCTGTAGTTCACACTCTCAACACTTCCCCACAATATGAGGTTAGCAGGGACAATGGACAATGGATCAACCCTGTCTCATTGAAGGGAACTTGGGCAGAAATAACAATATGCAGTGCATTCAGAGCAATAATGCAAGAAACAACAGGGGTTGAAGGATTAAAAACAGTTTGAATTTAGACAACAAAGAAACAGACAGGGATAGCAATACAATAGCTATACTTATTTTTTTAAAATATTTCTTAAAGCATTTTTCAGTGATCCACTGTGCACTAAATTCTTATTTCAGTATGAAAAAAAGAATCTCATCAGGGTAGGTATTGTGATGTAGAATTCATGCAGCACTGTTAACAGACATTGTCTATTCATCTCTGCCATCTGGTTTTGAATCCAGTCTTACTTACAGCGACTAAAGGCTTCCTGAATTTAAAAACTTTACACACTTTCCTTAGTAGGGGAAAAAAGTGCTTCCAAAAATGTACTGAGAGTAGGGAAAAGAATTTCTCATTCTACCTTCTTCTCTTCAACAAAAGGAGAAAAAGATCTTAAAAGAGATTCTTATACCCCTCTCTGTTTTCTTGACAAAGAGTAGTTTCTACAGTGACTAAAAATCAGAAATTTCTTGCAGGAGACACAAAAAAGAAGGAACACACAGGGGTCAAAGACACAAGCTACATAAACTAAAGGAGAAAATACAAAGCATGAGACAACACTAATGACAGAAAGATTTTTTAAGAAATGAAAGGATGAGTGGGTTGCAGTGATCATAATGGTTTGATAACAACTCAAAAAGGGCCATCTCTACTATGGGGAAAACAAGAAAGAAAGGAAGAGAAAAGGACTCTGATAACCAGAAAAGGCAAACAGAAGCACATGTGGGAAATACAACCAAAATTTGAGAAACAAGAACCAAGGAAAAAAGACAATTTTCTGCTTCATCAAAACATTGATCCTCCTTAAAATTATATCAAGAACAATGAATCAGCCACACTTCCAAACATCTTATCAACAGCCCTGCTACATTACCACCAGAAATCACCTAGGAGAAAAAAGCACACACAAAACCATCCTGCACTAAAAAGGCAACTCATGCTAAAAACAAACAGCAAAACCCAAATTTGCAGAAAACAGTACAAATGCTGAATGTTCCCTTAACAGTTCATCTCCTCCAAATAAATGCTTTGCGCCTCTCGTTACTGGTGCGCTCTACACAGAACAAGAAATAATATGACAAGTGGATGGAGATGTATTTGTATTCCCTTTCACTCTGGCTAGTAGTGCAATGCTTTCAGCATGATAAAGTTATATTTTATAAGCAGAGACAGTAGTATAACTATGTTTGTTATTTCTTCCTTTATGGCACATTGTTTCTTGGATGACTTCCCATCAAAACATCCTCAAAGACATTTCATACCTAGACTGACTTCTAAAATGTTCAGTAAGAGTGTGTCCTCAGCCACAGAGAATGTGTCAAAGAAAAATGTGGTGGACTGTTCACAGTTCCCCCCCCCCCCCACCAAAATGACATCATTATCTCCAAAAGTCTTGTCCTTAATTTAAGGAAACCTACAAAATACTCCTCTTTCTGGACTTAAAGCATATTCATTTACTGAGCACAATTAATGGACACAGTAATATACTCGGTGTTTAAAGGCAGAAATAAAATAGTAAAATAAACTTACTTCCTTGAATTAGTCTAAAAAGCCAAGCCCCAAAATCTATGGAAGCAATTAAAAGATAAATCAAACTAGACTAGAAAAGGGAGGCAAACTGGTGAACACTCAGGTACCCATGTTCTGATCTGTATATAGAGGTCTAAATGACTCAGCCAGTACCAACAGAAATATCATTATCAATTACACAAAAAAGCAGGTCAAGAAACCAAGTATTCTAACCCTATAAAATGAGATTTATAAAACCCAATTAGGAGACTGAATTCCAATTATTTCAGCATGAACTCTATGCTTTCATTACACCAAAAAATCTCCAGCTCCCAAAATCATATTTCCCCCTTTGAAACAGTGCATATTTCTCACTGCTAGTTTTTCAGAGGCATGAAGTGCTTGACTTCAAACATACAGCTGGTACAACTTAAATATTGTTCTCCCACACTTCTACTCTGGATGTTTGTAACAATTAGTTCTCCCAACATGAAAAAAAAAGGAGCCATTAATTCCATTTCCTAGACGTGTGGAATTTTTCCAATTACTAGATGTCCATAACAGATTAGCACTGTGATTTCAATAACCAGAGGGTTGCAGAATGAAGATTCTTGTGCTTAGCCGAATTCTAAGTTGCTTTTGACAGTTTCATTCTAAATTTTTAAAAATACCTTTATGAATTGTATATGTCTATGGTGCACTTCTGAAGAGCAGTCAACAACACGACTTGCCAGTCTGGTTTTTTTTTTTGCCTCTATTTGCCACAAACAAGTGCTCAAAAGTCTTTATGCAGGACTTCAAATTTAAAATTGGATTTCTGATAGCATAAAAATGATGTTCAATTAAATATTTTTAAGATAGAAACTGGTGATACTTCTTCACTGCTAACTCAATATTTTCTTGAAGAAGAAAATTAAGAGTTAATTTATTATAAAAATAACAATGATTTGCTAAAATCATCAAATCTGAGGAATGCAGACACATAGTTCACACTATTTAAAATCCACACAAGTAAAGAAAGAGGGTAATTGCTATTTTATCCCCACATATCTGCTTCAAACTGAGTAATGGCTTGAGGTTCTTTACATTTATTATTTCTAAAGTCCTCCTCTTATTACAATACTTTTCCTCAGAAAAAAGGCTGATAACTAGAAAATAATTACAAAATGTTATCAATGAAAGAAATGTCAGGAATTTTTCTGGGTAAATGCAAATTATCATCTGCTTAAAATAATTATACATGTCCAACCCATAAAAGAAGATTATACATGCATTGCTTATCTGCATTACAGTTATTGATGGAAGTGAAGCAACATTTTGGTTCATTGCTGTTGTCAGAAGTGGCTGATATTTAAGTCTTAAGAATCATGTATTTAAATTTCTTAATAATATATAAAGCTATATCTTTCAAGTTTCTGAGCATCTCCTGTTTCTGCTGTCATCAACATAAGCAAAACACATTCAACAATGCAATGCAGTTTTAGTTGCTCTGGTAAAGTCATAGGAAATACACATGCAGGTAATAAATGCTTACAAACAGCAACAAATACATGAAATAAAAAATACAAATAATATGAACAACTGAAACACAAACCTGTTACTTCTGTTTTACCTTTAGAAATATATTTCTCCAATAAAATATTAAGCTACATCTCTTGAAATTAATCCTGCAGCCAGATATACTTCTTATAGCTATGTAATTTAAGGAACAATATTAAATCTTAACCATAAATCACCTTCAATATTTTGCATGCCTTTCGGTATTGAATTTTACATCTGCAGCTAGGAAAAAAAGACAACCATCTTGCTATTACTCAGCAGGATACAGATTCCTTTTTGTAAGTGGAATTCCAGACATTCCATCTGTTTCCCATAAAAGTAGAAAATAGTTGGTCTTTAAGTAGATCAGTAATCATACATTTAAAGAGTGCAAGTAGAAACCACATCCAGTCAAACCATATGACATAGCAAAAAAAGTTTTATTCCTTTATACAAAATTCATGCATATGAACCATTGCTTAAACAATGATATGATTTACATATTGGAAGATTAATATTTCCTGACCAGTAAAGAGACAAAACCAAGTTTTTAAAATGATTAAACATATGAGACAACTACCAAGATGGAAAAAAGGATGATCTGTCCCTTTTTTCATTGGCTCTTTTCACAGCCGGCCATCTCAAGGAGTAACAGCTACCTTGCAATGTCTCATCTGGTCATGCAAAAAACTCTTTTCACATGATTAGAGTTATGCATCTAATTTATTATGTGCACACAATGGGCACTTTCCTATTGTGAAAGCAAATCTCCATGTTACTATGGTAAAAGCAGCAACTAGATATGCACAGGAAATTTGCATGAGAAAATGACTCTGAACAGCCTATGTGCACTATGCAGAGTTTACTGATGCCACAGTGTTTTGAAAATTTAGCCCTGATTTCTAAGGCCTGACTTGGCAAGGCAGCAACTAAGCAAGCATACACAACTGAATACACATGCATAAACTTCACTAGCAATAATTTAAAAATCACATAGAAGTCAAACTTCACGCATAGGACTGTCATAATATTTTTGCCCACCTTTTAGTGTAGCTGGAGGAAGTTCATAGTTGTTACTGCCATAAAGAAAATGCAAAGAAGCATTCCACTTACCAGAAAATTGCACTTTTATCCTAAAAACATACATTTTTGCTATGTATGAAATCTCTGAAATGGTCTAGACATTTTGTTGAATTATTTTTTAAAACTATCTCATGGGCATAGGCCAGAATAATGAGTTATGTTACTTTTCTGCCACTTCCATAATTTAAAGCAATGCAAATTACAGGCCTCATCCTAAATAAATGCAAAAAAAAAAAAAAAAAAAAACCAAAAAACTAAAAACCTAAAAAAAAATTATAGATAGTACTTTAATTCACATTACAAGCATGGACCTTCAGGATCAGACATTTATAATATGAATTTAAGTAGTGAAGACAGACTGAAGAGATCATAAAATATTAAATAGGTACACTCTTCATACTTCAACACCCTTAAGCATGTACACCTAATCGTGACAAAGCCACTCAATTTACCCCTTGACAGTAAATGCAAGTATATAATTACAGCCTCTGTGAAACTTCATTACTATAGAAGCATCTAAATACACAAATACTGACCTCATATTTTAAACAGAACTATTATGTTGGTTCTGGAGAGGGAAAACAATTGAAACCAAAAGTGAGGAGATGGTTATGTCTAGCAATGTATGTTATGTTATGTTCTCTTTCATGTATGGTATGAAAGAGAACTCAATAGCATGTCTGAAGCAAGACACTTTGAAATCCAATATGAATTCTGACACTTAATCATCTTTACTGTTTAGTCTACTTGTCCCACTAACAAAACCCCACTTATAGCAAGGTTTCCCATTTTATTAAAGATAGTTGTGCAGGTATATGCCAATAAAGCATAAACACTATTAAAGGATGCCAAAAGTTAGAGATAAGCTACTGACATTTCAGACACCCTAAGCCAAACTATCACCCTGCTGTTATAAACTATAATGGAAGAATAACACATTTGTTATGTGTACGCATTCTGCTTTCACAGCAAATAAGCCTAAGACATTTCCTACTATTCCATCTTTTATATGAAAGGTCCTGATAAATCTGTCAGAACAAAAAAATATGGTAACTCAAGATGAAAATTATTTCTAGCATTGTCTATATAGTAATAGTTTAAAGAGCTCTTTGACCAATATTCCCTTTTTCTAACAAACCCAGTAATCTAAGTTTTAATTCTGAAAACATGAAAGTATACAAAACAGATACTGTACTGAGCTAAAGGCATCATTCATTGTGTTCTGTCTCTCACCCTAAGTATGGTATTTTCAACAGCTAGTTCCTTTTTCTTACTGCTTTGCATAACTTATGCATTACTAATGCTCGAACACTAAATACACCTTTTGACTTACCACAGTATTTTATGTTATTGATAATGTTACTAGTTAACAAAATTCAGAGTCAAAGAAGAAAAATAAAGGGGGTGAAGGATCTGGAGCACAAGTCCTGCTAGAGCTGCTGGGGGAGCTGGGCTTGTTTAGCCCAGAGAAGAGGAGGCTCAAGGGGGGACTTCATTGCTCCCTACAACTACCGAAAGAAGATTGCAGGCAGATGGATGTTTTGCCATGAAATGAGTGACAGGACAGAGGATACTGCCTCAAGTTGCACCACAGGAGGATTAGACTGGATATTTCTTCACTGAAAGGGTGGTCAGGCATTGGAGCAGGCTTCCCAGGGAAGTGGTTGAGTTATCACCCCTGGAGGTATATAAATGATGTGTAGGTGTGGCACTTCAGGGACATAGCTGAGAGGTGGACTTGGCAGTTCTGGGTTGGACTCAATGGCATGAAAGATCTTTTCTAAACTTAATGAGTCTATGTGCACCTTCTTAGTCAAAACCATACTATATGTGGCAGAAAAACAATTTTTAAAACATTTATTTCCATTTATTTCAGAACTATGTTCAGAACTATGTCACTAGGTTAAGTGAAAATATTTGTGATGTTTAGATAAATGTTTTGAACAACTTGCATACTATCAGTTCACTGGAGAAGTCTGAGATACAAGACCACTGTTTCTATTATCACCAGTTTCCTATTCTAGAATTCTTTGTTAAGGCTACTGTGCTAAAACACAAAATATCTACAAAGAAGAAGAAGAGTAATGGGTTAAAGAAAATTAATTTCATTTTGAATATTCTTCTTTAAATATGTATTTTGCTCTTTCTCACATACAAAAACATAAAAAAGAATATGGCTCTTGAACATTTATGATAAACTGTTCCAAAAACCATAAATGTTATGGCTCATTAAACAACTGCCTAGTTTACCTCTAAATACTATCATGCAGGTATATTCATATCTAAAGAAAATGTTCAAAATAAGCAGTAATTCTGATTAACTAATTTACTGAGTTGTATGAAAGCCTAAGAAGCAGCACAGTGTCAGGATATTCTCCCTCCTTGCAAAGAGATAGTCAAGATGATACTATTTTAAAATCTATGCCACAGGTAATATATTCCATTTGATTCATTCAAGATTTAGGACAGGAAATAAATGCTGAAAGAAATTACCACATAAATGACATTCCTTGAAACTAGATTGGCCTGAGAATGAAAGACTTCTTATTTTATCCAAGCTATAATACTCATCCTGTACTCAAAATATAGAATAACAGTATTCTGCTCAAAATGAAAGGACATCTGTCTAACTTTCTCGTTTTTCAAAAGGTAAACTAGTAAAAACAAGTCTAACAGAATTTCCAATTTTACTAATGGCAATCACGAGCACAGATTATGACTAGCTTTAGCTTAGAACCTTCAACTGACTTAAGACTTCAGCAGACTCCTTAAACATTTAAAGTACAATCTAAAAACTGCAGGAAGGGCTTTTTTAAATAAGTTTGAGGCAAGCTGACACCCCAGTACAAACAGCATTCACAGAGTGCACTTGAATGCACATGCAGGACTTAGTGGATTTCATTTAGTTGAATGTAGCCTTTCTTGCACTGTACACTTGTTTATATAAAATCAAGAGTTTCTAAAGTGACTGGTCTTGCAATGACTTAAGTTCTTATATGTCTCTTACCTGACAGAGATATAGTGATTAAATACAGTATGAATTAGCAGATAATTCTGGGGAAAAAATCTTAGTTACGTAGAGAAAAAAATAATATTTGACTTATAAATTAACTTATATAAGTAATCTCCCTTTCTGAATTTACCTGACATTCGCCTAACTGCATCTACAGTTAAAACCTTGTACACAGACAATCTGGCAGCACACAGAATTTTGGGCAGAGTTCTCCTTTCTTAACAAAAAGAAACTCAAAAGGCTGAAAGCTTCCACCAGCTTCCAAAATTAGGATGTTAAACTAACAGAAATAGAGCATTTTTTAAATTATTGTTTAGTTATTTGAAGACTGCATTATTTGGGGCCAAAGTAATACTTAACAGCCTATGAAGCTGAAATACATATTAATTGTCTTCAGGCATTTTGAACTAGGCAGCTATGCAAGAATGATTCAGAGTACATTCACACAACTTCACTTCAAATCTAGCGTACCTTTATTTTTTTTCCTCTTGTATTTTTTGCATTAACAAGTATCCAAAAATTGAATGCTTTTCTTCAGAGCAGAAAGCATTTGCAATTTTCAGCTGTGGCTGACAACTGGCTGCTATGCAGATAGAGCAAACTCATTGCAGGGGGCATTCATTTCACTAAACTGTATTAATGATTAATTAGACTGTACTTTAAATGTTCTCCTACAGAGACTGTTTAGCTAGTTCAAGCCAGACAGATTGTTAAAATCACTAAATTCAAAATTTAACTTGCTGTACCATGAATTCCTCAAAAACAGGATTTTCAGTCTTGCATATTATATTGTTCCTATACTATATTACTTTATTAGCTTTTACACTCTTCTAAAACTTCTGTTAAGGACATTAGCAGTTCTGTTGTATCAAAGAGCTGAAAGTCATTCCCATCTTTACCTTGCTTAGTTTGTTTCCTTTTGGCTATATCACATTTGGAGACCTTTGGAAGAATAGTGTAGGCTTTTTTTAGGCAACAACTTTTCCCTTTTAGTGAAAAAAGCCAACCTAGTAAAACTTAATGGTACATGGAGACTAATTAAGACAACTTGACTGTTCTCTCTAGCTTTCACCAGAACATAAATAATATTTCTGCATGAGATTCTCGTATCCTGTACCAAAACTACACATCAACACTACTTATTTTAACCTTAAACCTTATATTTATTTGCAGTTAGCAAATCTGCACATCACCTGGAAGTTTATAGTTTCAAATACATAATTATGAGGTAAACCACAGAAATGGTTTTAAATTGAGAAGATTAAGAACAAATTGAATTAGAAAGTGTTTGCTGCATGCTGTGTTCCAAAACCAAAATGAGAGAAAATCATTAATCAGAATTAAAATTGCACATTAAAATATGTTGTTCTCACAGTGCATTTTGTTTTCTGTTATCTGCCTGCTCAATGGAATTTATAAAAGTAAACTCCACATTCAAAACTAGCTAAACATAAGAGGAATAGCTGTGATCTACATTGCCCTGCTTAACATGTTAGTCCACTGATACACTCTGAAACTCAAAAACAAACCCCACTACAAATAATAGCAAACAGAATACAAACAGGAAGCCTGAGAGACAGCAGAGAAGGAAAAGCTAAAGAGTCATGAGCTCCATTCAAATACATAAGCCAGGATGTGGAGTTACTGTAACAGGTTCTATCAATGTCTTAGATACCTACATAAAATAATTATTTTACTTTTATTTAAAACTGTTTTTTGTAACGGAATAGGTAAAGTTGTGAATGAATAAGAGCAAAGGATGGAAGTGTAATTAAAGTTTTCAAGAAGCAATATGAAGTTTGACAACACTTAAGCCCACTTTCCCCCACAAATTATTACTTCCCATGGGTTTTGGTTGAGTTTTGGGTTTGTTTTTTGGGTTTTTTTCCTCCTCTGTGGGATTACTGGGAGGTCAACTGTGAAAGTACAAGTAAGATTTGGCCTAATCATTTTCTACCTGGCAAAAATCCAGATAATAAGTCATGTAGTATAATATAATTAGCAGCTTGGAGTTGTTTTGTTGTATGTATTTGCTTATGAAGCAAGCTCAACAGTTTATCAAACTTTAACTGTAACACATCTCTACTGATTAACCAAGCTCTTTCCTTCCCATATTCTCAGCACCAATTACTGGTTTTACCCACTGTTACCTGTGTTCTCAGATGATATCTGACAAGCACAGACAATACTCCCATGAAGGTCTTACCAAAAGAAGCATTTACTGAAAGGTCTGGCTTTGAAAACAAAGTAGTAACTTCAGCAATCAATATTAAAACTATTCTGCCCAAACAGATCTCTACATCCAGTCATACCACTCAGTGACTTCTCAAAAGTTGTGAGATTATGGCAGGTCTTAATTGATGTCATCTTTTAAGAAAATGCACACAGAAGAGCCCTAATGAAGGTGATTATATAGCAAGAATTAATAACAATGCATAGAGTAGATACACATACAGAAAATGTGGGTTTTATTTAAATGGTTTACCCGATACTATCTTCAGAAAAGGTTTACAAAAATGAGAAAGAAATAGGACTCTTCAAAAGAGAAAAAGTCATTAAATGTCGTGTACCATCCATCTGGTAGATTGGAGGTGCCTCTTCTTTAACCATATCAAAATTTATTCAACATGCGCACAAAAAGATTACTCCAGTATTTAACAGTACAAGTCCTCAGTAATTGAAAATCAAGCTATTCAAATAAGAGCTTATTTTTATGTACCACCTTTGTTTCTAAAGGCCACTGAAGTGCTGCATGAAAGTATTGAAATTGTCAGTTAGAAAAAATTAGTCAATCAGCTGTTGAAAAAAGCTTACTGAAGGACAAGGGGAAAGAGGAAAAGGATCCCAACCAAACAACATATCAGAGCAGAAAAAAAGAATGACCTTACACCAAAGAGGAGTTGAAGTACGAATAATGAAATTAGCTGAGCTGGAATTGGGTCTGACAGTAGTGTTTATTTCCACAATAGTTAAATATAATTCTGATATTTAAAGATTAAAAATTCCTATTATTTCAGTTTTGTCTCACTGTTTACACTGCTGGTTTCATGTCAAGAATGTAAAAGGAAACCCATCTGCTCTACTTGAATAAAATCAACAAAACAGGGAAAACAGTTTTTATTCCAAAAGTACTTGTAAATTGAGAAGATAGGAATTTCAGTACCTTTTGAATTCTTATAAATTTAATAACTTATATATCTTGCACATTATCCCTCAGAGGTGGAAAGCAAGCAAATTTTACTTTCCATCCTATTAAAGATCAGAGGTTATCTCTAATGCAGCAGTTTTGTGGATTCACATTTTGATGTAGAAAAAATAGTCCAGTAAAGCAAAAAACAGCTAACAGTAACCTAACACTGATGGCACAAGTTTCTGCTCTTGTTCTTTCCATGACACTGAATTTAAAAGAAAAATTTAAATCAAAAGATTGCAGTTACATCATCAGCTTTGTCACTTGCCCACTGAAAGCCTGGCCATGTTTTTTTGTGTCCACTACACCATTCATAACATATCCAATTCTCTAAAATGCTTTGACTTCTGTAATGCAACACCATAAAGAAAAAAAAAATTATGTAATAGACTATTTTTCTTTTGAGGCTTTTATTTTCCAACACAATTTTTCTGATTTTAAAAAGCATCAGTTGCCTACATAATCTTTATTTTTTGCCCAGTCTTGACACATGTGGTTGTTTATCACATGGAGAAAAATATCTGGCTTACCACTATCATCTGAAAAACTTGCATTTGGACTCTTGATTTAACAATTTCCAAAGCTTCCCAAATGAGCAGAATTAATTGTATTACGCGGGGGGAAAAAGCACAAAACAAAATAAAACAAAACCACTAATTTCAGCTTACTTTCCTAGATTTTCCATAGCAGCTTAATCCCATAAAATCCAAAGCAAAGCCTGTTAGATATAAAAGAAAAGTGCAAAGCTCCCCATTTAAGGACTAGTTACAACTCATTAAAGTAGGGAC
Source organism: Serinus canaria (assembly GCF_022539315.1). Lineage (NCBI taxonomy): Eukaryota > Metazoa > Chordata > Aves > Passeriformes > Fringillidae > Serinus > Serinus canaria. The sequence continues at coordinate 30,359,074 of NC_066319.1, read as the reverse complement.
ACATATAATTTGAAGCATTAGAATGCATGCTGAAATATAATTAGTGGCTATGAATCTAACCAGGATGGATTGAACTAATTCCTGGAATGCTATTATGGAGAGTACCTTGTGGAGAAAGAATGATCCCTCTGTTTGCACAGCAACTAAACAGCTTCAATTTACTTCTAAAATTGACTTGAATTGGGATAAAGGTCCGGGATTTCAAAATGTGGCCTTCTAAATATAATCAGCCTGAATTATGCCTGTTTCACACTGTGATACTTGCAACCTGGTTACAGACAGCAGGGATAAGGCTGCACTCAGCTTATTTCACTGCTTAATTTATATGGTAATTAGCACACCACAGCCAGAATGGAGAGCATCTGCCAAAACTGAAGGCCCCAGAATAATAAAACTGACATGTGCTGTGATATTGTTGAAGTGCTGACTAAGAAACTTCTTTTATCTCCTCTTGAAGCTATAAAATGGTATTCGTGTTATTACTAGCAGGGAATTTTAACAGCCTTGCACTGACAGCAATTATGTAACACATGCACAAAACAATAGAGTTTCACATCACTTAATAAATCCTTGAGCTCTCTTAGCTCCAGATCTCTCGCTGGCTGGATTTTATGGTCTGGTAGTTCTATCCGACCTTCAGAACACTGAAGTATACAAACCACAAAAGCACTTGAAAATTATTAGAAACAACTGGCTTTTCTCCCTGTTACATCTATTTAATGAAGGGGGCATGATGCATCACGACAGAGGTTAATTAAAAGATTTGTCCACTCACTTTACTCGGTAGCTAAATGCTGTTATGAACCCCTGGTATAAAACCAAGCAAGATACAGATATTACTTTTCCTATTATGATCATCCTCTTATTAAGCAACACTTGCATTTAGGAAAAAAAAAGGCAATTTCTTTAGCATGCAACAACAAAACAGATATAAACTAATTTGTCTTTATTCATTTTTATGAAAATAAAAACATACCATTAACATAAGGAATCTAAATTTGCAGCTGATCTTCCTGCTTACATTACCAATTCTGTTTCCAAAACTATGCTTTAGTTTTTTAGCTTACATATATTGCACCTGAAACTCCTAGTGACAGTACAAAATGTCATAAAATAACTAAAACTATTGTACTATAAACATTTAAAAAGCAAACTTTCAGATAAGGAAGTACAGATAATTGAAAATAAAGACTACAAAGACAAATTAAAAGGCCATTTCTGTACTGGAAGTTGTATTACAGGACAGTGTTCACACTTCTCCCATCAAAGAGTGTTTGACAGGTGGATTGAATAAAAAGAGAGATACACTGTTACACCTTGAGAAATCTATAAAGTAACTGGAAGTCACGAGGTAATGAGAAAGAGACTGAAAAACCAATCAAAGTTACTCATACAGTAATTTCAAGCACTGATAATTCCATTTTTGTACCATTCAGGTGGAAAGGCATTTGTTTGCATAATGACTTTTGGAATTAATTCACCAGACACCCCTAATTAATCTCCATACTTCACACCTAAAATATTTACAGGTTACAGTCTAAGTGTATCACTCATAGAGTCTGAATAATGTATGCATGATGACTATTTCTAATCTTTCTCCACAAATAAGCACATACTCTCTACATTCTATACAGTAAAATACAATTCTGTCATTTCTTGAATTAACATAATTCAAGTTTATTATTATCTTTATGTAAGTTCACAGACATGCCTTTCTGAGAAGGACCACCATAACACACTATACTTGAAATTTCTCTCACGAATATAGGTTACAATGCCTTCCTTTACATACAATACCAAAAAGATCACCATTCTTTTGCTCCTTTAGTAAATTAAAAATTCTTAGCTGGTTATTGCTATCACTCTGAAGTCACTTACCTCACTACTGCTTTCTAGCTTTGCCTCTAAAAATACTAGCAATAAAAACACTTGTTGGTACTTATAACTGGGTTTTATTTCCTCAATCAATTATCCTGAACAAAAAATAAGTACAAGATATTGTCTATGAGTGAAATTCTAACCCTAGACAACTCTAATTACTCTCCCAATTACATGTACCTGTTAAATATATAAAAAACTGTATCAGTGTGTTATATTTATATGCAATTACCTTGAGAAAGTAATATACATGACTTCAACAACAAAAAAAAAGGCTCTGTAGACTGCTCCTCACAAATGAGAAGCTTCCAGCACACTCTTAATAGGCTTCTATTACATTTAAGCCAATAGCAGAGGACAGGCACAAAATGTTTGTTTCCTGCAGAATGAAGACTCCCTGCTGAGAGACACCACTCTTCCTTGATATTTCTTTGAAGGAAGGCTTTGGTTTACAGAAAGGAAAGCAGCTAGGAAGAAAAAAAGAACTGCTGCAACCACATGCTCATGTTTGTAGAAGCAGTTATTCAGTTTTAATCTTCTTTTCCACGAACATCTCAAAAAGTGAAAGCATTCAGAACATTTAAATACTCTTCTTAGCAACAAACATTGTCTAGTGTTCAACACATATACATACAACAGTATAATTAATTACATTTTGCATTGATGCACTAGGGAAGATAAATGCAATCAAAAGAAAAATATATTGTTTTAAACAAAGAACATCAATAGTTCTATGTGATACGAATAATGACTGGATCCCACCAGAATGGAATGGGGAGTCCTCTGCATGTCAGAAGATTAAGACAACCACATAAGGAATAGGGAAGTGTTCTAAAAAAAAGGGCAGTGACAGAGCACATACAAAGGGAGAAGATTATTAGTATGGAGGTGTGTTTAATTTTGACTGGGTCTTGCATTTGGGAAGTGTAACTAACTACACAACTGATTTACCCTTTAAATTATAATGAAGAGGTGGGAAAAAAGCTTATGAAGATATACTCTTGAAGGAATACTCTTGAGCGGAATAATTTAGAAATGTGAAACCTCTTCTAGAGAAGGAATTCAAATAAACCTATTTACTCCTAAACATAACTGACAGAATAGAAAAATAAAAATGGGTCATATTAAGAACCATTTCTTACAAAGTCCAGTCAGTATCTTCTGTGTTCCAATGTCAACTTATTACAGCGGGTTTCTTTTTTTTGGTACTACCTGAATAGTTGAAACTAAAGGTAATACCCTATGTAGAAAGAATTTCTCCATAAAGAAGTTGTACAAAACATATGAATAATGGTCATTATCATGCAGTATGATGTACCAATGTACACTTCTCAGAATCTCTAAGCATAACAGTGCCAAAATGAAGAAATAAGGAGGTGAATCACACAGAATATTCTGAGTTGGAAGGGACCCACAAGGATGACCAAGTCAAATCTGAAGTGAATGGTTTGTACACGGATGGAACCTGCAACCTTGGTATTATTAGCTCCCTCCTCTGAGGGGAAATAAAAACCAAAATCAAACCAGACCACAGAAAAAAGAGCCAATGAGATGATCCTACAACCCTGCTTCTTTAAGAACTGGAGGACTGTGTTAAAGGCAAGGATTTTTCACAAAGCATGTGGCCATACTTCTTACAGGGATGCAATCAATTTGTGTGATGACAACTACATTTGCCCCCATAGTTACAAAAGTATGTGCCCAGAAAGCCATTTCTAAGTCTCAGCCTAATTTCCCTTTTTATGAGGGAAGACTTCAATGGCTAGGACATAGGCAAGTCTAAAAAATTTTCATCACAGCCCTGAAACAAAGCACTAGGACTAAAAAAAAAAAAAAAAAAATCATGCTGTTAGAACCATGATGGTTCTAACCATAATGGTTAATCTAGATCAATGATGAGACTGTCATCAGAAAAAGGAAGCTCCTAGTACAACAATCTGTTCATGAATTTCGCATGAGAGATACACCCAGTGCTCAGTAATCCACCCATCACAAGGCCAGAGAAATATCATCCTTCTAGTTTATGCTGGTTTGCCCTGAATACTTTCTTCTTTGATGACTATCACAATAGCACCATGGGAAAGATGATGTCCTTCCTCCTCTAAAAAACAGAAAAAGATTTCTGTGTAGGGTTAGGTCACTCTTTTGCTTGAAGCAAAATGGAGATAAAGTTACTGAGATGAAATTGTTTAGGTTGAATAAAGTGGGGGTGTACTCTAAGCATAGAGTAAAAGAGGCATAATTTTGATCCTGTCTGATAACATGTTTTGTATCTATGGCTGTTTGGGTGTATTGGCATGCTCTGAGCATGTGTACCAAACAGAGGCCATAGACAAAGGAATGCTCAGTCCAGCATCAAAAAACAGACTTAAGCATGAGACAAGCCACGAGGTGCCCAACCCTGCCAAACTGGCAACCAGTACAAATACTCAGTAGCAGAATGTCAGGCATTTGCCGATTTTTTCTATCGAAAGTTTATATGCCCTTAGCTCTAATGAGAGGGAATATTTTAAGTGCAGATTTTCTGGAAAGAGGACATCCCAGCCTCCTAAGTATTTTTTGATACTGACCTGTGCTCTGCAGCACAACTAAAAAATATGGCGTCTAATTAGACTACTTAGATATATAAGAAAAAATTTCCAAATCTTTACTCTGACCAACTTTACTTAACTCAGTAAACAGGATTACCCTGTTTCTGAAAATAAAATTAATAAATTCATGCTAGAAATACTGCTGATGTCATCACAGGAAACTCCTTCTAGAAGCCAAAATTCTGTTGGAAATGCATCAAGCTTTCAACTAAGCTTTGTCGTAAAACTGTGATTATCAGATTTATAATGGTATGCTATCAGTTTGCCTTAAAACTTTCATTGCAGTATCCCTCTTATCTATAAATTCAATGGGAATTTAATTGAATATTTTTTATATTCTTAGGAATCATAATGAAAATAACATTTTGTTTACCACTACTGCCTTTCATAGGTGAAAATACATAAAATATTATATAGATTAAACTGAAATAAACAACATGCCAACAGCAATATTAAAAATACTTCTAGAAGTAACATATTGCTAGGACATTTAAGAAGGTTTTGGCTTAGGAACCCCATGCAGCTTGTCAAATAATTTGATGTAGTTTACAGGAGTATCTCCAACCTGTGCATCTGCTATGTGCTTTATATCTTTCAGTCTTAGAGATGCTGAATTATTACACTTCCATCCTGGCCTAGTAAGCTAAAGTGTCTCAAGAATAAAACCAAAGCTCTACTACAGAGTTTGTACATGCAGACAAACAGACACACACAGCTATAAGATAAATTTACAGCCAAAAATTTCTATGTTGACATTTATCAGAGAGCCCCAACTATAAGATGGAGAGATGCATTGCTACTTATCAAAATATTAAGATGCTCACCAACAAAGGATAAATTACACCTAAGTACACATTGCAGAAGGTTTCCTCCACAGCAGCCCTATTGTTTTTAATTTCTCATTTAAATGGGACATTCTGGGGAAAAGCAGAAACAACCTTCCCCAACAAAATTTGTAGGTTTTTTCCTGACTATTTCACTTAGAAAACAGAGCACAAGCAAGTCAACAAAAATAATTCCTCTTTCCTACAGAGATTATAGAACAGTGCTAACTTGCAGCAAGGAACGAGGAAGTCCTTCATTTACCAGCAGAGATGTGTGACAACAGGGGCATGCCTTCTCCTTGCCTCAGAGGGACATGCACACTTCCATAATGAAAACTTTAGGGAGTCGACACCTACTAACCAGAGAATTTTTAAGCATTACTTCAACATTACCACAGCTAGAAACCACAGTTATTCTATTGAAATGTGATGCTACATGTTGTATCAACAGGGAAGAGAAAGGAGAAATGAAAAGTCCAAACCAACTTGTTAAGTACATGCATACAAAAGGTACATGTACACAGTCCAGCACCTGGACAACACCAAAACTCCAGCGCTTAATACGCTTGACTGTCTTTAACCAGAAGGCTTCAGGCATGAGCAGAGCAATGAGCAATTGTCTACAAAGATAACCACTGGATGAAGGGCACCATCCTGCTCTGAAGGTATGTATCTATCTCAGCCATGAACTAAGGATGACAGGTTGAGAGGGGAGTTCAGAAGGAATGAAAAAGAGCATTACAAACAGATACATGGGACCCAGGTTGGAGATGATAAGAGAGGTCAGGAGGCAGAAAAATTGATGACATAGTAAAAAAAAGTAATAGACAAATACAAGAACACTGTTGAGGTCAGAGAGGACAGCACTGTGACAAAGATGTACTGAATAAGCAACACAAGAGCACGGAAGCAAGTCAGTTTTCATGGAGTCTTTCACTGTCTAAGAAAAAGCACATTTCCAATAACAATATGTTTGATGGTGTTAAATAAACAAAATTGAGAAAGCAGTGTAGTTACACTTAAGCCATGTTAGAGACACAAAATGGGAGGAGATCAAACAATAGCTATAAGTAACACTACATGAATTTAAGGATGGGTGAGTAGTCAAAGACGCTTTGTTATTTTATGATTGCAAACACCATAATATAGCAGAGTTGTAAACCAGCAGAGTTATCTTAACTGGAAATTACATTTTGGGAGAGGGAGGATCAGTACATTGAATTAACAGAAAATTTGATCATTCTTACCTAGAAGTCCGTTATATTTAGAACAGGTTCCATTACAGACACCAAATTCCAGCAATGATTTATCATATGCAATATCAACAGATAACTAATACTTATGATGCAACTGGCAATACTATTCATCACCATCATATGGATGCAGTTCAACTTAATATTCATTTACATAAATATTATCTTTATTTTCTATATAAACTAAAAGCATTATTAAGGGTTTAACTGATCAACATTTTAATATAATTTAGTTTTTAAAATTCAACATGTGTACAAAAATTCAGTTTTATTAAATCTTGATGCAACATGTAGTTTTAAAATATTTTTTACAAATCCTTTAAAGCAGCCACTTGATTCTTATCCACAGTATAGTGGAAAACAATAAATACACAGTAAATTTATTTAATCATGAGTGAAATGTTTACATTTTGTCAATCTACAATTAATTTTATTGCTCTCTTCTAGTGTGTAGTAGCTGTTCAATGAAGAAAATAAGATGTTCACACTGATATTTTCCCAAGTGGAAATGCTACCACATTTCACTCTGAAAAAACTCTGTACAATCACATAACTAGAATGAAGTCTTGTAAAACCTGAATAAACAAGATTTGCTTGAAGCTTGACAGCAGCTTGACAAGCAAATTTAGCACCTGATACTTTTTGAAGAAATAATATAGAGAGTGGCATATCTCAACTTTATTTAGATATTGCACCAAATAAAGGAAAAAAGGACAGCCTGTCTTATGAAAATGTTTTATTAAGCAATTTCTATTTTTATGGACAAAACCATGTTTATTTAGAAACCAGACACCACATGATACCATATGAATTAAAATGAAGACATTTGCTATTTATCTGCTATAGTCTACAGTGACTATCAATGCACAGAATAGTTAAAAATATGGATGTGTTTCTGTGTTCAAAAGTGTTAGTTGTTAATACTGTAATATGTTGTTTTATCACAGTCTCTCCAGAAATTTTCTGGTTGAGAAATTACTTTCCAGACATGTGGTAGGGCTTTATGTTACTCTCTTCTTCCTTTTAGAAGGAAAGAAAGGAACTATGGCAGGGGTCAGGAAGAAATTATTCTTCTTTTCTGGAAGCTGCCTAATACAGACTCAGGATCAGGTATACTGAATTCAGTCAGTACCAGGGCTAAAACTAGAACAAGACTATGTGTAACAACAAACCCCATCATCACCCTGATGAACAGTAAATGATGTAAGTGATGTAAGACCTTCTCCAGGACCAAACAACAATTTTATCTTGAGATTTTCCCACAGACATACTTTAGTTTGCATCAAAAAGATAAGAATTATGCTTTTTGGAGTAAGCTTCTACAGGTAATCAAAGCTCCTGAAAGCATCGTCACATTAATTACTTGTGTTCTTCACCATCCTCCCCAGTTGCACACCTTTCTGCAAATTTTAGCTATTCCAATAACTAAACGTATATTTTCCTAATACTACTTTGCATTAAAAAAACTCCATAATAATTAAAAATAACACAATGCATTTGGCCACAAGATTGCACGAACTTGGAAAAAAAAGATTCCTAGAGGTATACAGATATCTGATAAATTTAAATTTAAGACTTTGGTAAATATATCTAGCCTCTGTTTTAAAAGTACCTACTAGAAGTAGGAGGACACCTTTTTTTCAAGTAGGTATCAGTATCTTGGTCATGGCAAGAGGTAATTGGTATTTACACTAATAAGTGTGCATACACACTATTACATGCATACACACTATTACATGCATACATATTCAATATACATTTGAAGTATTTCTGATTTTATATATTTAACCAAAATCCAAAAAGAGATGTGTAGGTAGGCTTTTGGCAGGAATTGATCAGCTTCCAATGTAATATATTAGAAATCAACACAAATATAGGCAGCAAAGGTGAATCTATCTTAATGGCTTGCTTTGATGGGCATTTAAATCTACTGTCTGCCATGAAGAAATTCAACACATCATCAAATGTGCCACTGGATTATCACAAACAGCCAAGCAGACAAAGTCACAATTGAAAAATAACTACATGTATTATTCTTTCTATATAAAATTCTTTTCATTAATGCTCAGCAACACACATTTGGCAGCTGAACTGGGTATTTTTTTTGAAGCAGCAGTTAACAATGCAATCCACAAAACAAAGATAAGCTCAGTGGTTTCCAGGAAACTGAAAGATGAAAGAATGCGGAGAGAGTCAGACATGGTTTCAAATGAAGAACAAGTGAACTAAGGTCAAATTGAAACCTAAAAGAAATTCAGCAAGGGCCCAGATACCACAGTACAGATACATTTCAGATGGATTGAAATTTCACAATGCATTTCAACAATGCATACAATACGTTCTTTGGTATATTAATTCACCAGGGACAATTTTTTTTCAAAGTAAAGGAGGAACTCAGATTCCAAAGCCCTTAGTTTCACTAATTTAAGCGCAATATTTAGCAGATTCAATGTGTTTGTATCAAATGTAAATTAGATTAAGGTTTTATCTTCTGGCTTTGATTTGTGAGTTTACTCCCAGATTTAGCTGAGACCATGAAATCTCACAGCATATATGAGGTTAACTGTAGTGGAGGAATCCATAAGTGTTATCATCTCAGAAGCCAGCATCTACTTAATAGCCTCCTCCAGAAATATGATTAATGTATTCATTCCCCTTGAAGAGAAGGTCATTACCATTATCAAATAAATTTTAAAAATCCATTTTACAGTAGTGAAAAAATACAGCATCATGCCATACATACCAAGAAAAGCTAACAGAGTTACCTTTATACCTACTGCAAGTAACGTCCTAACACACAGAGCTAAATTCTGTTTAGATAAACTATTCATAATTTTCACCTAGGAAGTGAAAACCAAAAATATTTTGTCCAAGGGACTTCTCAAAATACATTTTAACATAAGTTCTCTCAGATACTATGTTTGTAAAATACTGTATTTTACAACTATTAAGTATAACCATGCATTCAGAAATAACAGTTCTAACGGCTGGTAAATCACCTCCTCTACTCAGAGGAGAGAATTTGTTTATAATTTTTCATAGCAAATTACAGTGGTTTAGGAGAGAGTAAAGGAGAAATTGAAACTCAATGTGAATTTTAAAAACATCAATTTTAAATACCCAATTTTTTAAAAAAGTAGAAAAATAACTATGCTAAAAGCTGCACACATGGGCTCTTGCCACAAGTGAGAGGCAAATCTCTCACAACCTGCATTTTATAAAGCAGAAATGACAACTATATTACCAGCCAAAATATCCCTAGAACCATGCCTAGGCATTCCTCCTCTGACATACAGTGAAGAGTGCCACCTATTGAATAAAAACCAGTATTTCCAGAAATCATTAAATTATTCTGGAAACATGCAGTCTATGGACTCCCTTCCTCAACCCAAGCTTTCAGTTTAGTTTTTCATCATGCAGTGTCTTGGCAGAGACCAGATTTGCCAAAATATTACTTTGGTATAGAAACAAAGTCCAAACAAAACTGCATTAAGTTATCTGATTTAAGGGGAAAAAAATCAATTATGTGTGTTTCATTAAAAAGAAAAAAAAAAAGGCACTTTTTTTTAAGGCTGTTCTTTTTTCACTCAAGAAAGTGTATCCTTTCTATACATTTAACTTTACTGTTGGAAGAAAAAATCTACTTGCATTCAGACCTGAACACTTCTTTACCTTTACTGACAAATGAAGTATCTCACAGAGGACCTACTACTCACATAGTTGACATCCACATGCCATGATCTCAGTCATGCCACAGAGCAGTTATGATCAGAAGACAGTGTGTCCCCCTAAAGAAGCCCTGCCAGGTGCTGCATAGCAGGCAGCAGTGCTACACATTGGTGCAGGTGACATTCTGTATTTATAAACAGTGTAAACTGGCATTACAGTCTACCAATTTGGAATTTTAAATACACACAATCTAGTCAAGGAAAAATGGGTGGTGTATTGCAAGAGTCTGCATGTAATGTGATACCAAACAAAACTGTTATAAACCCAAACAAGTTTTTGAACTGACCCATTTATAAACAAAATATTTGAATGAGTCAGCAGCCCACTGCATTTCCCAGGCCTGCTGCAGACTATCATGCAATCCCCAGACACAGTTCCTCAGATTGTACTTGCCTCATGAGCAAGGTCAGTAGCAACAAAAAGTGATATAAAGGTCAATGAGTAGAAAAATATTACAATATGCAGACTTACTTTATCTGATTACCCATTAACCTACTCAATATACTAAAGCTTACAGATTTCCCTCTCCCTATTTATTTGCCTCTCTCATTTAACTGTTTAATACAACATAATAGTGTATTAAAATGAAGTTCTACTATTGTTTTGGAACTGTGAATAAATAAGAATTAAATATGCTTCCTTACCATAGTCACACACACCCAAGTGAACAGCCTCTAAAACAATCACTGTTTCCTTGTCTGAAGTCTTTGTTCCCATACTTCATGGATATTCCAGCACTGCCAGAATAAACCTTGCTTATGTTGAGTGGCTGGAGCTTTTGCAACTACAGCAATGGTGCCATAAGTAAGTGACACTATACCACTGATTATGCTGCCACCTGAATCACAAAGCTTTGACCTGCATTAGAGATCCCTTTCTGACGGTGATAAAAGATAACAGGAACAATACTTTTCCTAACTCTGATTATTGTGGAGAGTAAGCCTACTGCTGAATAAAGACCTCCTAGAGAAAAAGGCAGGCTACATGGATCTTTGGTCAGTCACAACAAACTTAGATATTTATGTTTTTGTTACTAAGTGAAAAACTCTAAAATCAGGTACACACAAGAAACAAATTTCTACAAATGCACAGACATAAAAATACTATTTTTCTTTCAATTTTGTGATAATAAAGAAAGATTACCACAATAACTTAGTGTACACAATATTTTCATCAGACCTGGTCCTTCAAAGAACACTAAAGTACACGAGCCATTAAAAAATTCCATTTATACATTATTATTTATGGCATGCACTTCTGAGGAAGAAGAGAGGAGGATAATGACATTCACTTTGAAAGATCCTATTTTAAAGGTAAGTATGCATTACAACTGAAAAATAAAGATTTCCCCAGACTAAGAATAATTATTTGAGGCTTTTGCCTGCATATTTCTTTGGGGATTCCTTCAGAAATTTACATAAGGTTAAACAAACTTGATTTTATTTAAAGACACAAGGAATTATAAACTCCAAACTCCCAGACTGAGGGAAGAAAAATATGACAAAAATAGAAAACTTACAAGCCTTCTCTCTAGGGATTCCAGCTGATAATCTATTTCTTTCAGACGATTCTGTTGATCACGCTTTTCCTTATTGTCCCGCAGAACCTTTTCACCTGGAATTGTTTCTAGGCTTCTGCTTGCATAAACCAGAGGCTCCTGAGAAAACAGTTGATAGAAGTTAACCACGTAACTTCATATTGCTTCATAGACAGATGAGGGTTCTTCTGATTTCTACTAAGAAAATAGTGAAATGTTTAGAATAACACATCAATGTCAAATTCTGCAAATGCATAGTTTTCATTATGTATATTTTCAAATACAATAGCTAAATATCAGGCAAAACATATTTCAATAAAATAATTCTTACCCTTTGCATTTTAAGAGGAATTTCTTAGTCTCCAGATCTAAAACCTGGATGCTTAATTTCTACTACAGCAATAAAAGTGCCCTGACAGTAGGGGTGACTGAAGGACTGGTTCAAAGTTTGCTCCTCTTAACCATATTGGGATCAGAATCATGCCAGAAGGAAAATACTGAGCCAAAATGACAACATCTTTTGTTTACTAGGTATCATGGTAAATGAGGAAAAACCCTCTCTCTGTAAGTTGGAGTTAATTGCCCAGCCTTTATAAAAGATTTGAGTTACACATCCTCACATCCTTCAAAAGGTTTGGACTAGATTCTGAAGTTTGTATCAGTCCCAAATACAATCAGGTTTCAGTATTACACACAGTTCAGTTCATTGAGAATGAAAGTATTGGTAAAGCTGCAAAGTTATGTTGCAACCAGAAAAAAACCCAGAGCTTTCTCTTGCAAACCATAGATTCTATAGAAAAATCCAATAGTGGCAAAGGTAAAAAGCCTAAGCAAAAACCTTCCCCTATTTTGATAATCACTTCAACCCAAAGGGACAGGAGCAGCCATAGAATAAAAAAGTACTCTATTCATTCTTACTTTCAGAAGCAGCTCGAGAAATTTTAATAGACACACAAGAAAAACAATTCCAAGCAGCATGACTAATTGGAAAGAAAAACAACCTTCACAATTCAACATTCAACAGTAAATTCCTCAGCTACAATATACAAAAAATTGTATCTGTAAACAACTTTTTCTAAACATCAAGCAAATCTATGAGTTCTGACATTTAAATTAAAATATTAGTTGCTTGAAGATAAACTTATTTTAATAAGTAAAAATAAATAATTTTTTTTTAATTTATATTTACAATCAGTAATAGTTGGCAGTACCACAATGACAGTAAATTTTTTATAACAGTCATATTTTCTGCTTCATTCTGTATTGCTTTCAAAATTATTCATAATAATCTATTTGATATTTGACTACTCTGAAGAATTAAGCTGCTGCTTTCTCATAAGTAGTTCTTACAGCTTCACTTCTCACATCCCAGAATAATAACTGATAGAAACTCACACAATATAAGTCAAGGCTTTTCTCCACTTGCTAATTTTTTAACATTGTTCTCAAGATATCATGAAATAAATGTATAAAGTATTATATCAAGGAAAACATTTTATTGCCAATGTTTCCCACACTTTAGAATATGTCTTCTTTCAATTATAAAGCACATGTACATAGTAGAGAAGTCCATTTAAGATTATTTTGTCTTTCAGATTTTTAGATCTGTAGGAAATAAAACTGTTAAACATTTTACACAAGGGGAAATACAAATACTAAGCAAGTGCCAAAGCTGTAACAAACGTAATGCCAAAGAGAAATACGCAGCATTTCAAATATCTATAATTGTTTGTTGCTCTCCCTCTCCTCCGAATTTTATAAATAAATAATAACAAAATCCCACCTAATTAAGCATATTGGGGTCATACAATCATCTTGAGGCATAAGTTGGCTGATGAGTTTATTAACCTGCTTCTAACCATGCTCTGAAAGAGATATCATCTGTGAAATTCATCTGTTTTGGCAAAGCATAGGCATAGAGCATAGGCTATCAAGGACATCATTAACTGAAAAAAATTAGTGTATCTTCTGAATTTTGAGTATTAATCTAATCTTAGACTACTAACTGTAGACCACTTCTAAAATAGGAAAGGAGAATATTTTCCTGACTAAAAAAACCCCAATCAGTTATGAAAGAACTCCTCATGGAAATACACATTATCTTTTAAGACAATCCAGCCTACAGATATTATTGTTTCTTTAAATACCATGTTCATTTCCTTTAGTTTTCATGCAGTTTTTCAAGCTAGTAACTGTACTCATCACACATGGTCTTACACTTTATATTCTTCAGTCTATCAGTTTCCTGTTTCTTTCGAGATTAAATTCAACTTAATTTATTCTTCCCCAAAAATATTAAGTAAGACAGAAACATTTTTAAATATTTAGTTGATTTGGCACCAGAGCAAAGAAACATTTCTGAGAGAAATGCAGTTCTGATGAGAAAAATTTCCATGTAAAAGAGAACATTAGTCATGGAAAAGCATTCTTAATCCTGCTGGACTCCTTGTACAAAAAGATGAACATGTCTGCTCCTCTGTTACAGCTCAGCTATGGTACTGCAGGATAATTGAAGCCCATTAGGAAGGGCTTAAAATTTTCAGAGTGAGAGAATAGTTCCTGTATCCTGACAAAGTATCCATCAGTGACAAAAAGGACATCTCCCACTGAGGCAACAGTGATTAAGTGTCTGCATTTTGGAAGCTACATCTAACACAATTCTTGGAAGAAAATAATGTGAAGCTTCATCATATGCAACTCTAAGCTAATTCTAAATTAAAATCATAGACCTACAATGTCAGAAAGCTTTTTACATGTTGCAAAACAAAACTGAAGGGAATTGCTTTTCACTAATGAAAGGTAACAAGGAATTAGCTACCTGGTTTTGGTTGTTAGGTTTAATATTACTCAAAAAAGATAATACATTACTCTTTAATTAGCATACACCTAAATGCAAGTTTCTATTCAAATTCTTCTGGGCTTTTACCTGAAAGGAAGCAACGACAACTTGGACAAACATTTCCAAACAGAGCATTCATTATCACAGGCAAGTCACATTAACTTCAAGCTGATGTCTTGCAACACTGAACACAAGATCAGGCAATCACTGGGAAGCTCAGGGTAACAACTGCATTTGTTATGGGATTACCAGCAAGAGCTCCCTCTTTTTCACACATTAAAACCCAGCTGGTAAATGATCAACATAAAAATGTGACTCTATGGAACTGAGCTACAGAAAATACTGCTACAGGTAAAACAAAACTTCACGTTCAGAAAGAAGCCAATAAAAATTACATTAAAGTGCCCTTACAAAAGGAGAAAAAAAACCCAAACCCACAGGTATTTTAGCCCTTGAAAGAGATCTTTCTCATACCCTTGTAACTGAAAACAGTTTTGTGAATTAACATTTTTACAGATATTCTCTGATACATCAGTTCTAGCCATAAAACAAAAATATTACAGAAAAATATAAGCTTTGTGCAAATAAATTAAAAATAAGAATTAGGAGTTTTTGGTTTAAACCCCATTATAGTAGAGGCAACAGTACCAGGGCACGGGATAAATCGGAGTCTTCTAAGTACAAAATTCAAACAATCATTTCTCAAGGCTGAGACCTTGATTCTTAATCTTCAAATCTCAATATTGCCGGCAAGGCAAAAAGACAAAGGCCGTTAAAAACAAGGGACATACGATTTCAATCTATCTTCTACAGTCTTTAACATTTCTTATCTGTCATTGCCTTATCTTTCAGATCATAAGTGAATAGGCACTTTTGGTATCCTGAGATAAGAAGATTAATTCTAATTCCCAAAGGTAAACCATAATGGATAATTTGTTACTATGCTGAAAGAACCACCCTCATACAGATAAAAATGTATGAGTTACCAACTTCTGAATATGTATCTTGGAAGTATGGAACCAACAACTCTTAAAAACAAGTCAGTTCTCAAATTACATATGTCTCAAAATATTGTATTTCCATTGTTTTCTACAGCTAAAATTTCTCACTTCACTCCTTAACACATAGACTTTATGAATAAATAGATGATCCTAAAAAAAAATACAAAAGATACAAATCTAGCCATGTGCAGCATTGATCTAAACACACACTTCAAATAAAATATCTGCAGATGAACTCTGATCTGTAACCTACCTGATATATCTGGCTAGGACTTTTTGAGCTAGAGCTGGAAAGTGCAGGAAACTCCCCATCAGAGAGTAGCAGTTGAAGCTTATTGTCTATCTCATTCAGGAGATGAAATTCCATCAGTTCAGGTGTGTACCCTTCTCCTGGTGCCTGCCAGACAGAGACATTTTCCTGTTGGAAGCACAGAAAATACTTATGCTTCATTTACAAAAGAAACAGACTTTGAGAGTAGTTGCATATGAAGTGTATTTATTTTTCAGATAAACCATACCATAATAGTAAAATGTAAATTTTCATCCAGTATACAGCTAAAATCTCCCTAATATTCATGTCCCTGGCACACTAAAGAGCAGCTATGTACAGAGCAAGTAGAGACATTCATACATTCATCACTTTTAAATATAACCAAGGAGCAACTTAAATGGTCAACCACTTTCTATCTGATAAAGGAGTCAAAAAGTGAGAAAGCTTAACCAAAACTTGGTTTGGAATAAAGCTCCAGAGGTTGATACTTCAGCAGAAACCACCTGGAGCCAAATCTCAAACAGAGATGTAATGTGATGCTTGCAAGGTACCACCAATGAAGAAAACAAGGCATTCATAGGAAATCAAAGGATCTGCTCTGAGGTCAGCATCTGCCATCCTTCTAGAGCCCCTATGTGTTATCACAGAAACCCTGGGAGAGACACAAGGCAGAGAGTTCTTTTCCTGATCATGATTTACATGACTTTTCCCTCTTGATAGCAGCTAACACCTGAATAACACATGAATAAATACTCCTACTACATATAGTTGCATATTGTGAGTGAGCTAGGCCACTTAAGGCAAGCAAATGAGCTCATACCCACAGACAGATGCAGGTCCTCCACAGCAACTTGGCACTCCCTGCCTCACCCTCAGGGAAGCAAGTCTGCACAACCCCCCTCCACTGAGTATCAGACTAGCAGATTGCATCACTGTCCTGACCACAATGAAGCAGTAGATAGGACCTTAAAAGAGGAAGGATGTGTGGAAGGACATGAGTGTATTGCTGGTTTCCTTTCTCTTTCCTACCAGAACAGGAGCAGCACCTTGGTCTAAGACTCTAACATCTGCCTTTTAAGAAATTCATGTCCACCATTTGTTTCCAGCTTCCAGATTAGTCCTCTGGCTATTCAAGCAGTTGCACCCATACAAGAGGAGGAAATATCAGCTTCCAATTACAATACCACTGCTATGAGGTCATTTGTGGTTCATCCCCATTACCCTAAAGCACATTAGTTGCAAAAAGAAAAAAGAAGCATACCCCAAACACCTGTCATAAATTATCTTCAGAATAAATGGGAAAAAAAAAAAAGAGAAAGAAGAGTCATCCTTTTTGTGAAACAAAATCAGTTGTAATGCTTTCTCTTACAAGTCTGATGAGACACAACTAATGAGCCTGAGCAGACCTGAATTGACTCCAAAATAGCTACTCACAAATGTCTCAGATGCTGCCAGCTTTGTTGAGACATCTGTTCAGGTTAGACAGTGGCCACAAAAACATAAGTATCCAGCATGGTACTACATTTGTGCCATGTTAACCACCTCCTAATCAGAGAGTAAAAATCACAGAGCAAAAACACAGAAATGACTCTACAGGAGTCCAGTAAGATGTAACTGCGCTTGTTAGCTACAGCTCAGTGTCAGTATCCCATACTCCAAATATCCAAATTACCCCAGCAGTCATTTTACTCCAGGATGAAATGGACTCACATATTGTCTTTTGTATTTTCAGGATAGTTTTGTTTGGAAAATAAGCTTCTGTCCTGTCAATGTTTCCTGTGTGTTAACTCAGAACAATACTTTTATAACAGCACGGTCAGTGCTTTCTGTGGAACATCTGAAACAATTATACCCCTGCAGCTTCAGCTTTGACAATTAAATTAGCATGAAAATGTGTACTTCTAAAATATTTTTAACACTCATAAAACATTCTTTCAGGAAGTGAGAAATGCTGTTTGGATATTTGGCATATATAGTAGTACAAGTCAAATAAGATTTTCTAATCCACATTACACCATACAGAGGAATTCACAGAACATAACCAGATCTGCCTTGATTGACAGACTCCAAAATATTACTCCAGCCAATGTGATTGCACCAGCTTTTTAAAAGTCAGAATAAAATAAGATGAAAGAGGCCATCAGCTGGATAGTTACCTGGGCCAGCCTGAAGTTGCCTAGATTATTCAAGAGCTTCCTCATGATTTTTGTTATGAAGTAGCCACAGGAAATGCCTCACCCATAAAAAACTTCAAATGTAGGAGAGAAAGAATCCATCACTAGACTACACAGGTCTAAGTAACTATTATCCTTTCTTTCACTCTACTTTGATAGGGGAGTTAGGCACTTTTTTTCTCTAAAGAAATGATCTAGTACAGACTGGAGCAACCCATAAATTACCCTTCTTGTCCATGGTATCAAGGACATACAACAACACACGTGTCCTGTAAGATGATCTACTTCGTATCTAATATTAACAATGAAATCTCTATAGATACATGCCAACATGATAGTGACATATAACAAATACAAAATATGGACAAACATTACACTTGTCCATTGCCTTGATGCCTTGAGAATTGAAGCAAAAAAACCCAAACATACTGTCAGATGTATATTTCCCTAGTTACTGCATTTTTAAGTCCATTTATCAGTTGTCAAAAAATTGTTGTTGGGAGGTTTTTGCAAGTAGTTGCTGGCCTTTCTCCCCGAGACTACAGCATTAACCACTCAGATTGATACTCCACAACTTCACATTTTATGCAAAAAAAAAAAAAAAAAAGTAATTTTCTCCAAGTGTTGCTCTAAGGTTCCCTCCTCCCATGCCTAACTTTTCTTTTAGGTTCTGATGTTAGTAAAATTAACAAAGAGAAGTAACAATGAGAATTCATTTTTGGAGACAAATTCAACAGGATCTATCCATATTTTCTGTCATATCTCAGTAGGGTATTTTCATGGTAGAACTAAGATCAAATTTAGATTTACTGTAAAAATAAGCCAAATACAACAGAACAATACTGACTAAATTTGTCATACCTCAAGGTCTTGCAATTCAGTTCCATCTTCTGTATCTTTCAATAGTTCAGTTAGCCTTTTCCTTTCTCCTTCAAGCATAACAAATTGGTTTCCTGAATCCCTTGCTAGCTGAAATATTTACAACAAGAAAAAAAATCCATGCTTAAAAACTCCACTAAATCAAACACCTCCAAAACAAAGCTTTTAAACTCTATGAAATTAACAGCCAAATCTTGTTTATTTCAATAATACAAATTAGCACTCTGACAGAAAAATATAGCAGCCTACATATAATAAATTTATAATCTTATCTTAGTCTTTGAAATAGTGGGGAGGCAAATATTTTTCATTGGATGAAAAATCATGATACCTACTAAGTCCTCACAGGAAAAAAAAAGGCAGAAAATCAAGGGATGTATTTTTCTGACACTTGGTCCCATCCAGGCTACACATGAACAACAAGTATATCTAGCCTTTATTTATGCATCAAGTTAATAATAAATAATGTTAAGTTTATTTAACAGTAAAAACATTTTTTAAGTCTTAGGATATTGCCCTTAAAAAAACCTACATCCAGGCACAAACACAACAATTCAGTTTCCAGTACTATTTACCAAATGCATAGAAGCAGTATTATCCTTACCAATATGAGCATCCAAGCTGAGAACTGCCTAATGCAGTATTCTGCCATAAAGAGCAGTTTTAACAGAAAGGTAATTTCTTCATTTATGCCTAATTAGCTTCTAAAGTTCCTGATTTTAAGAGAAAACTATTTCCAAAAGTACTTATTGACTAATTCCTAGCTAACATTTTAAAAATAGTATTGGTTTTATGCTTCAATGCTTACCTCAATGTTCTTTTTAATGAAATGCAGGCTGGTTTTATTTTTGCTATGCGTTTTTTCTGTTTCTAATTCACTTGGATAATCTGATGTTTGAGGAAGAAAAGTTGATACATTAAAATCATTACTATTTTGACTCTACAAGAACTGTAATAACATCAATCCCATTCAAATCTTTAGCAAATATAGAGAGTCAATAGATAAACTTTTTGTATGATGTTTTCATTATTTGTGTAAATAGTATTATGTATTATTGTATTTAAAACATACTATTGCCAAAATCTAATTTCGTTTTCAACTTTTTATTGTATGAAATCACTCAATGTTACAAAGGCTAAAATACTTTAGGATTTCTGACCTCAAAAATGTTAAACATGGTGGCCTTAAAAGCCACAGCATTCCTTTAAACCCTATCATCATTGCAGTTTTCTCATCTTTACAAAACCAGACAATAATTTTTTTGAAAACCACAGAACTATCTGGAGACATATCAAGTACATTTTTCTAAATAAAACAGCTGAAAAACAGATGATATAGTTGATATTATTATAACACAGCTCATAAAACAAATATTGTTAAAAAATATAACTCATCATGGAGCTGTAAATTTATTAAATACACACATGATTTTCTAATAACAATAGAATTCTATCCATGACCAAAAAAAAGGCATGATTCTGTTTTTCAGAGACTTTTACCATGCTCAAAATACCAATTCCTTACAAACAGCAAATATTTGTCACATTAAATAACAAGTCTAAGCAAATATAATCAACTTCTAAATTTCAATAACTACTTCAAAAGCAGGCATGGAACTTTTTGCTTTTCTGGAAAGCAGAAATTTGAAAAATGAGTAGGTTATTTCCCTGCAAAAAATGAACTTGACATGTTAGATAATAGAAGACAGGCTACATGGAAATAACTCTTTTTCAGAGTGAAGAGAGAATGAAAGCAAACTCCCAAAGATTTGAAATAAATTCCATGCATCCTTTACACACAAACTTTAAAGGACTGAAGTGTTGCATCTGATCAAGAAACCCCCTCACAGTTCAAATGCCCAACTGTTTTCTGAAAGCATCCTAAGCTTTCTTTACCATTACCAGGCAACATCACATGTCAAGGAAATGGACCATATAGGAATGTAAGCATTAATAGAAAGATGACAAGTTGCATCCTGAAATAAGCAGAACACACCAAACACCAACATAACATGCAAGACATACCTTATTTTAAGCTATATCTTTCACTTGACTGTAGAATAGCATTTCTGAGAGGGAGCTATCATACAGAACATCTCAGAACATTGAAGAAAGAAGAGACAGACATGGATCACTGAAGACTGCCAAAGGTAATTAAAAGAGAGATTGCAGATAGACAAATTTTCCATATGCATTTTGGTAGATTTGGCACATATTTCAAAGATTTGGTATAAATCTTGATGAGACTGATGAAGTAACAGCATAAAACTAGTGCATACATTCTTCTTCCCAAGCCTCTCTTGTTTTTGGTCTGCCTTTATGACAGCTGTGACACAGAAATCCAAAAGCAACCAAAACAGTAATTCTTAGCTATTCAGAAACCACATGAAAAGCCTCCAGCAGAAATAGTAAAAGTCATTTAAAGCAATATATATTGCTCACAAGCTGTAAGTGATCTCTGCTTCACGCATTCCCAAAGTAGGAATGTGCAGAACATCTCAAAATAGTGCAAGTGATAGCAACTCCCAACCATTCCTGTACTGGGAGCTCCAGAAGTCAGTGCTGTATTGAAACCTGGTAATGAAACCTGCCATTGTTATTCAAGGGCACTCCAGCACAACTCAAAGTTTGGAGAAAGAAGCTGAGGCCAAGCTTTATTTAAAGGGAGGAATGAAAATACATGGTAGAAAGACAGAGAAATTAAAAGCTTCAGCCCACAAAGAGAAGGTCACATACTGGGGAACTAAGACAAGTGCTAAAATGATAAAGGAGCTGAGTTCCATGTTCAAAAATTAAAACATGCAGTCACATTCTACAAACTGCAGAGATATTGCTGCCATTCCTTCAGCCTTAAGGAATGCACTTATACTACATCTTTGTCATCTTAGCCAGTCACCAGGAAGATAGATTACTTTTGTTTACATAGAATGGTAGTTGACAAAGAAATAAACAATGGCAGCTGACAGCAATGGCAGCTGAAGCTATTATTCTTATATCACAACACATGTGAAAAGTTACTAACCACACAAATTTGAATTTCAAATATGAAAAGAATAAAGGCATACAAACACAATTCCATTTATTTGACATACACCACTAACAGAATTTGAAATGTCTGTACAACGCATGATAACACATGGTTCCTAAAAGAATCAGCAGGTGGTTGAGTTTTGCCAGAAAGTACTTATTTCACAAAAGCAATGCAGACTTTACAATAATCAGGATAGCAAAACATAAAATAAGGTGTCTGAAGATTTATGTTTGACACAAATCCATATGATTTCTGCTGAAAACCAAAAAAATACAGAACAGTTGCAGTCAGATTCAAGACCACTTGTCATTTCCAGATAGTTTCTTGAATATAAGCCTACTAATAAAAGCTAAGATATCTTTGCTGGTACTCTAAGGTAAGTTTTTAAAGAATTACCATGAAGAATCAATGATACATTTTACAATATATCAGTTATACACACCTCTTACTTTTGAAATGAAAGAAAAATGGCTTAATAAACCCAAAAGTAAAAAATTTTCTTAGCATCTTGAGTAAAACGTCTTAGATAAGTCACATAGCTGCTCTCTTCTTTCATTTGTAAAAAAGGTAAGAACTGTCACTCTTCCAGTAAGTAACCTTGCTTTTTCCCATATCACTGGCCTTGCCAAAAAGGCTGAGTCTTCATTACCCACCCATTGCACATGTCGTTTTGCCATTTCTAAAAATGCAAACTCTACCATTAATAAAGCTTACCCTGGTTTTCTTGGGCTTTATGGCAATTATAATCTTCAGGATTTGCGTGCATGTGAAATACTGAAGTGCATATTTCATCTTCTTTAGCATGGGAGAGATCTGTAAGGAATTTTTTCCAGTAAAATTTAATTGAAATGTATTTAAAGAAGATCTAGCGTCATGTGTATCAAACACTTGGAAAGTAAAGAAATTCACTTGGATAAGTGACATAAGCACTGTATTTCTCAAGAGATAAAGAAGGGGGAAAGTGCAAAGTGTGAGTCATATTTATGCAGATTCTTATGGCTGTGTTCATGTTTTTAACAACTACTACCCCTGGAAGACAATTCATCACATTCTCAAAGACACAGCCCAAGGCCCTGAAGTTCAAATGCCTCTGCAGACACCATGTGGCAAGTCATCTAAAACTCTGAATGAGAGTAAGGCATCCAGGTTTTCACAGCTGGTGTCTGCCTGTGCATGAATTATTAGACTTCCAAGAAGCTTAGGTCAAGGGCATAGTCTAGAAAAATAGTGTTCAAGCATCCTAGTTGTTTCAGTTACTCAAAGAAAAAAATAAA
Organism: Serinus canaria; assembly: GCF_022539315.1. Lineage (NCBI taxonomy): Eukaryota > Metazoa > Chordata > Aves > Passeriformes > Fringillidae > Serinus > Serinus canaria. The sequence continues at coordinate 30,335,793 of NC_066319.1, read as the reverse complement.
TCAATTGACATATTCATATGCGCCAACTGGAAATACCAGTTAGAGCAGTAAGTCACAGTCTATACACTTAGCACTTAGAGAAAAGGACTCATATTGCAAAGAACCAAACTAATTAAATGTGATTTTCACAATGAAAAAAACATACAAAAATCAGTAATAATGAAGTGTAATGGACTCCACTGAACAAATGATTTTGTTAAACAGAGCACGGGGTAAGGAATTTAGGGCTGCTTAATTAACCCCTGATTTACATTTCTGCTGTGAATGTGTCAGAAGGTTTTGCTGTGCCTGAAAGGCTTGGAACACTTAAGTTATTAATGATTTTGTACCCAAACTTGTGCTTGATTTCATAGCTATATAAAAAACTATAACAGCTCTCATATATAATTTACTTAATAAAGCTCTATCGAATTCAAGTTCTGAAAAGCAAAATATATTAAATCAGGGCAGCCATCAAGACATTCACTTAATTAAATAAATACCAAAATAAATAAGACCTGAAAAGTAAGGCACTAGCATGATACAGAAAATCTCAAGATCAAGCTGGAGGAAAGCTATAAATCTAAACTATGTATTTTTTTCAGTGCAGTACACCAGAAACCACAAGATGCACATGGTCTCTACAGGAGATACTTTTGAGATAAAGGCGTTAGCAGTTATATAGTCTGTTTGTCTACTGCTATTTTAATATATCCTGACATCTACTGGAGGCTGTCTAAATATCACCGGTATCAAGTTGTTTCCTTCCCTTGGTAACACAAACTTTAGCATAGAAATAAAAGCAGATTACATTGTAAATAGTAACTTTTGTTTAAATATTTTAACTACACATTGCTACCATTATTATGCATGTACTTCCAACATTCAAGCTGAGATGTTTGCTCAGCAATAACCATTCAGATCTCAAATCCTTATTCTCTCCCCAAAAAGAAAAAAGATAGGATGTATCACAATTCTGTTTCTCTTTACTTACCAGCTGTATTATGCCATGGTGAGAACACTAATAACTGGTTTGTGTTTTCCACCTCCTCATTGCTTCCTGTGGTTCTGATACACTATTCCAAAGAAATAAACTGTGTATGCAGAGATACGTGCATGTATTTAAAGCACATTCTTTAAAGGAAAATACACTGTCTGCTTATCAGATCTAATGAACTTCAGACCCTATTAAAAATTACTCCTCTCAATTTATTCAGATGACCTCAAGAAGAAAATATCTCCAGAAGTTATGACAAAAGTATGGTGAAACGTTAAAGCCTCTGTTACATATTGCCTTTTATGTGGAGACCCACTTCACCTGACAAAGAAGCTCTGTAACCTCTGTGCGGCTCCAAATCTAAATCCAATGAAATTATGAAATGCAGTCAAATCAATCATGGTTTTTAGCAACTCACATTTCTATTCATGTAAAACAGAGGAAATACTAACTTGTTTCAAGGCATTTAACTGCTAGAGGCCAGGACAGGGATAGGGAAAAGGAATTTGTGTTGTAGCATTCTTATGACTTCTTCAAGCAGCATCTTTAATTTCTTCAACAGACAGTACTGAAACAACTGGGCCTAACAAGGATCCCACTTGAGCAGAATAAATGCTTTTCAGCCCGGGTTCACTGATGTTACCTCCTGACACACCTTACTCTCCCTGCAAGCAGAGAACTCAAGCTAATACTGTGCTAATAAACCACACCCAGACAGATGTGTATTTGGCAATTTGTCTTATCAATTTTTAAGGACCATCTCCTTCTTTCAAAGCCTGCTTAGCCAATAGGTATTAAAAACTATCCAATCTTACTTTTTAAGATCCATTCCTTAATTTTAGTTAGCCAACTATGAGTTACTTAATAATAAAGCTCTCTGAAATATGATAATTCCATAAGATGGTACTCTAAGATATATCAGTCACAAAATAAGCAGAACACTTCTAACCTGAAGTTCTTCCCAGAGCATTGCCCTCATTTCTCTGCCTTGCTTTTTAACTGCTTTTTCCTTAAAACACCGTTTTTCAAGTATTGTGTCAAGTTTATGCATTTTCCTTATAGCTGCTTGAATCCGAGCATCTGTGTCCATGTCTTCAGGACATTCCAAGTCAGACAAGTCTGCTGGAGAATATATTTAAAATTAATGTTGGCTTAAAGCATATCAAAAAAACAAACAAACACTAAAAAGCAGTTCAAGTAATTTGGCAACACCCACAGGCAAGAGTACAGCATTCTCAAACACATGTTAATTTCTAAACCTGTTTGTAGCAGGGAAAAATACAGAAGTCTTTGCAACAGAGTGCTGAATCAAACTCTGAGCTGTATCGGTTGGATATGGAGGTGTGGGAGAAGAAAAGTCACCTATTTTGGGCAAGTGATTTGATTCAAATTTATAATAGCACAGTGACAAGATCTCCATAGTATCTGCAAAAAAATCACTGACTTTAAAAATATAAAATAATTTTTTCAGCCTGACCTGTAGAATACATTTTAAAATTAATAATTCAAAAGAGACATTTTTGAGGGGGGGGGGGTTAAGAGAGACCCTGTAATATCTCTGCCTTTAAATATTAGAGAAGTTTCAGTCTTATGTCTTAGCAAAACCAGATTCCTATACTAGTTCTAGAAAAATATTGCTATAAGAAATAAAAAACTGTGAAACATGATGGAAACTACCATTACTTAATTAAAGTAGATTTCTACACTGTCTCCTTTTTTTTCCTAAATATGCAGATTTTAATTATAACTTTTACCTTTTCCCCTTCCTATAGCATCCTCATGCTCTGTCCTCTTTTATGGCTTCCACATTAAGAGTAGAGGAAACATTTGTAGCACTGTCCCTAATCCCACAGATTTACAAATTTTGGAACCCTGTAACACTCTATTTCATTTTCTAATCTTTTGAGGTCAAATGTTTTACATAGCCATTGATTCAACCATTTACTGTGATGCATTGGTCTACTTACTGCCACAAAAATATCAGGGATACAACAAGGGGAGTGTTATTAAAATCTAAGTGAGCTACAGAGGACAGATGGACCAAATGACAAATGGTAAAAAAAAGAGCACATATTTCAACTGGCCTGAACTCAGCAGATTGATATAAACCTTAAACTACTGAGTGAAGCTTTAGGTTGAGTTCTATTGAATTTCTGTTCTGTAGATAGTAATATCCCATTTGGTGACTAACATTGCTGCACTGGATATGATAACCACTGAATTCTGCCTTATTAGACTGATTGAATCTATGGAAAACTCAAATTCTATTATAGCATTAAAGAAAATTAGTATCCATTAATAAAGCAATCTCTAAATAAAGATTTCATCCAATACCTCTTCAAAAGCACAATTCATACACAAATTCAATTTGCAGTATTCTTTTATAACTATAGAATATACACACAAATACGTGACCATTACAAACTCAGAAGCATTAATAAGAAAAGGAAAAGGTTTTATTGCACTACCCATTTTATACACCTGAAAAATACTATCTGATTTTGCATTACCTGGTTTTCCTGGGGAAGGCTCACAAGATTTCAAAGTTTGTGAAGTTGTATCTGACTTTGCATTTCTTGGTTGTCCTGGAGAAGGTTCACAGAATTTCAACATTTGTGTTTCAGTGCTTTCATCTCGAGAATCTGAAGCAGAGGTACATCCTGCAAAACACAGGGAAAAGTCTTTCACAATAAACCAGGTACATTTTTGTCAATTAGGGGTCACCACAGAGTCCTTGCAATTAATTAATTTAAAAAATAGCATATAATAGTACACCAGAACTCATGTTAAAAACAGGAGCAGGAATCAAGGGATTTCTTTTGACCCAAATTCTGTCATGAAATCTTAAGTAAATTTCAAGACTGTATCCAAATATCTGCTTCAGTCACTGGCCTTTGCATCTCTATGTGTAAACAGCTGGACACCCCAGAACATTAATCCATTACCATTTACAGAACGACAGAAGAATGCCATGAAACACTTCTGCAAGTGCTTCAATTAAAATTATACACTGCTTACTTACATTCAAAGCACTTTATAAGTATTAACGTTGTTCATTTGTTAAATACTGTAATTTCTAACCATAGATTACAGGTTTTAGGACAGGTGGACCATTATTAGAATACAATGTGTCAAACAAATGATCATGATTACTCTGAAAAGTTTGATAAAAACATCTTAACAAAAACACTTTCCTACATGATTCCATGGAACACACACACACGGGTTTTAATTATCTTTTAAGCTAGATCACAGTTTATGATGCCACAAGACATGTACAGTACTGTACTGACAGTAATAATACTTTCAAAGGTGGATTTCATAGTGAAGAGAAATGAAGGTATGGATTTTGACATCTTCTTTTCCAGAAATTTGCCTATTTGCAACCTCTATTCCTTCCATCAGCAGAATTTTACCTGAACTCTAAAAACTTGATATTTGGTCTAGACACAATACAAGAAAGTTTTAGTAATTCCCACCTGACAACTCATTGGGATTCCATAGACACTTGTGAAGAGAGATGGTCACACTCTCCACTGTTTGCTGATCAGTTCTTACTTCCTGGGCATCAGATTTATCTCTGTCATCACCTTTGTTTTCTGCTGGACAGCCATCTTCTAGACCACCTCTCTGATAACCATCAGCCAAACTGACGGGTGAATCAACCTGTGAAATGAAAATTATTGCCACCATGAAAACAGGGATGTTTTGGGTGAAGAAGATAACCACAATACTCACATGCTATCACAAAGGACAACAACGATTCTGTACAACACTGCAGAGCACTTCTTAAGTAACAGAACCATTTTCAGGTCTGATACTGATGCTAGGAAAGAGGTCTTTTACTTAGATTTCACATTGATTCTCCAGTTCATCATCCCCCAGACTGTCAGATTTGGTGTTGTCAGGTTAGGGTACTAAAAAACCAGAATAGTACTTCTTTAACATTCTACTATGAAAAATTAGCCATGGAGGTTTTAACCTGCTGAAGGAGAGAAAAATTACCTCTTGCAAACATGGTTCTGGTGTTGTTAACTCCATTGATGTACTTAAAGATCTACAAATAGGTTGAGCTAGATGCAGGCCTTGAAATTTCATCCAAGTTCCTACTTGTATTATCCACTGTTACCTAAAATTGGGGGAAAATCCAGCAAAAACAACCTTTCAAATGAACAGTTCCATAATAAAGCACTACAAGCCCTGCAATATTTCAGATCTACATTTAAGTTTCAAATGCTTTCTAGCAACTCCCTGTTGCAAGGTTTTTCCAATTCAGACTGGCTTGCCACTCTGAATGTGCTTTTCTTTTTAATATACATATAAATATATATTTATATCAAGCCAATCAAAGTACTCAAACGTGCTTATTATCAAAGACCCTTTGAATAGCATACATCTTACAAATAATCTCACAACAAGAGGAGTTATCATGGCTGTAGTGTAAACCACAGACACACGCGTTTCTCTGAAAAGAAACAACAAAACTGTGTGAATTCACAGGAATTCGACATCTCAGCGCATCGTGACACGTGCTGGAAATTCTCAGAAGGCTCAAATGAATGCAAGTCTTTATTTCAGTGTAAGGGAGGCAGGGAGGAAAGCAGGCAGGGAGGGAAGAGAACGGGAGGGCAGGCAGGGAGAGAGGGAGGAAAGCCAGCAGGGACGGGGGAAAGAAAGCAAGCAAGCCAGCAGAGAGGAAGGCAGGGAAGCAGGCAGGGAGAGAGGGAGGCAGGAAGCCCTAGCCCCTGGCCTAGGGCTGCCTCTGAGGAAAAAGCCGTGGAGGCAGGCGCGTTGGGGCAGTTTTGCGCTCCCCTTGGGCTGCCTTTCGCGGCTGCAGTGTGCCTGGAGCTGTGGGCTTTGTGGTTTCCGAGACCCTAACCCTAGGCGTAACCCTAACCCTGAGGGAGCGAAGGAGGCAGGAAAGCAGAGAGGAAGGCAGGGAAGCAGGCAGGGAGAGAGTGAGGCAGGAAAGCAGCGAGACAGAAGCCCCGTCCTTACCGCGGGATGGCAGCAGCGCGGGCGCCGGCACCGTTGCCGTGACGACCAGGCCGGCGAAGTCTCGCGATAGCTGCGGTTGCGGCGGTGCGGGCCCGGTCCCGCTCCGTTGGTGGACCGAGCTCTCCCCGTACCCCTCCGGAGCTCTGCCCTCCCCGTCCTGGTAGAGCGCAGCGCTGCCTGCCCGGCGCCTCGTCCTCCGAGTCCCCCGTGCCGCTTGTGTGAGCACAAGCGCTCTGCCGGCCGCTCGGAGCAGTGCCTGTGCTGTGCATTATTGGTGTTCTCTGCCCAGGCTTGGCTCCTGCACGCATTGTGTCATGCTCGCACACAAGGAGAGCTGAGTCGCTTTTCAATAAACCCATTAAAGTTTTTACTGTCGTCACTGTTTCTAGGTGAACACTCGCTGTTAATAAGGAATTCGTTATTAATAAGGGGAGCGCCCTTGCCTTCCTAATCCCATCCGTTTTTATCTTCCCTGCATTTAAACAAAACGTGAGGATTAATGCCCATGGTCCGATTATCTTAAAAAACCCGGCAGAGACAATTCCGGGCTCCTACTGCTTCCTTTGATACCCCCGTGTGTTAAAGGCGGGTTTTCATTGGCAGTATAAATTCACAAGAAACAGTTTCCTCTGAAGAAACAAAGTGTATCTCGCTCGTATTAAGGTTTTGATTGACAACTGTTTGTGCCAACATAAATCTTACTTAGGTAGTGGTGTTTTGTATTGAGGTCTGCTGTAGAGCTTTTGTTGATGCTTGCAGTATATTGCATTTTACTGTCACATGTGCCACTAAGAGAACCATTTTTCCTGGTATTTAGTGTAGTCACCATGCAGTGTGGTTCCCAGTTAAGAACTGAAGACTAACAGAAAATGCACTAGGGAACCCTGTGTGGTTTTGCCTCCTCCCTAAGCATGCTGAGCTCTGCTATGTTAAAACTTTAATGTCTTCTGATTGTTAAAGCAACACCATAGTGGTGTTTGGAACCTATGGTGCTTTCCAGATGGTGCAGATGATGATCTGAAGAAAAAAAATTTAAAAAAAAAAGAAGAGTGCATGTTTACATGTGCAAGTTTGCACGGGCCAGTAATGACAATGAGAAAACAGTAGAATGGACGGTATCATTCCAAACTGGCTAAATTAAAATATGGGGGTATTAGGAATTACATTACCTATGCATAATGAGGTATGGCAAGCAGCTAGGTGCAACTGCCCAATATTTATCTTTTTTCTACAGTGCAATGCATATGCTGAACAGCTGGCAGAGTTTGTCTTTTTCCTATTACAGACTGCCTACAACCTCACAAGAGCCTATGAAAGGAGACCTGGAAAGCAGATCTGGGTCTGGATCTGCTTACAAATGGACATAAAACTCTTTTGAAATTGGTGCAGGAATAGGCTTCTTGCTGCTGTTTGTCCATGTAGAACCAGTGAAAGTTTCCAGTGAGGCTGTCACACCTGAGATGGACAAATAATGGCTGAGCAGGGATCTGTCAAACCACAGTTGATCTTATCATCTGCCCTGTGTCCTGAAGACCCAGAGATGAAGAGGTTCATAGAGCTCATCTCAAATCCCGTAAATCAGGTCATAAGAGTCTTCCTCTCCAACAAGGACTAAATTTTATTAATAACATTAAATATTACATAATCTCAAATATTGTTATAGGTGGCAGGTGTACTGAAGTTTGAACTAGAGCTTGTACTGAAGCTTGAACTAGAAAAGCAGAATCAAGGATGAGCTTTTTTTCCCTTTCCAGGAACAGGTCAATTTTGTTCCAAGATAAACTACATAGTTCTTTGAAGTACAACAATTTTTTTCTTAAAAATAAAAAAATGTTGGAATGGAAAAAACTCTGTCTAGAAAGTGGACAGGAAGAAAAACACTCCAAGATGTGCTTTTCATCCTAAAAAATAGGTTATAACATGATGAAATCACATTTAGACAAGCTGTCTTGATACTCAGAAAACAGTTGTCATAGTAACAATGTATTTATCCTTTTCTTCCTAATCCAATCAAAAAGAGATACAAACAACAGGGGACATACAGGGAACTTGTTCCCAATTACTATTCCTTACCTTCACACTCCTTTTCTGAAAAGCCTTTTAATACACATAAGGTAGCCAAAACACTTTAATTTCATTGTCTCATCGATGTTGGAGGAAAAAAACCCAAGATTTTTTAATAGTCATTTGTTATTTACCTTTGATTATTTTTTTATATCTGTGTACTCACCTGAAGTACCTTTTATTTACCATAGGCAATAATTCTAAGGCAGACTGTAACAGTTCCAGTACTCAGGTTAGAACAAACACAGCTAATATTCACTACATTAATTCCTCTAACGCTTAGGGCAATAAACAGACTCCTATCTTGCAAAGGAAAAAGTGATTATGTAAAAAAACCCCTGTAACTCACTTCTGTGTAATTTTATTGTGATGTTATAACAAGATTTGATTTTTTTTTTCAAGTTGGACACTGGAAAACATTTTGCCCAGGTGAATAATTTGAACAACAATCCAAGCAACAGCAGTAATGACTCAAAGCTACTATTGTCTTAAAGGAGTTAAAAATGAAACAAGTCAAATATTCCATCTTGCATATTTTCTTACATTCTATCCCTCCACAAACTCCTACTTTGATTTTTACGTTTTCAAGATTTTCTCAATGGCATCTATTCTTTCACTAATTTTGGAAAAACAAACACTCCATTAAATTACTTTTTATTGGCACTTTTAAAAAATGCATGCTGTAGTACTTCTCCACCTCTGCCACAAAAGAACCAATTTTTTCTGGAATCTTTCTTCTGTGTGATTTCAGGCAAGCTATGTCTGTCTTTTAATCTCTGTATCTAAGAAGGACAGCTCGGGTTCCCACCACCCATCTGGACCCCTTGAAGACTGTTCCTCACTCCCAAACTGATAAGCTCTTGAACTAGCACTGAAATGCACTGAAACCAAAGTGAAATGGAGAAAAACATATTTTACACAGTAATTTATACACTTTAAATACATTTTTATTAAAACATTTGCTTTTAATGACTTGTAGAAATCCACAACCTTGGAGCCATCAGAAGCTGGTGACTTCCTTCAATCATCTTGAAGGAAGAAAAGGCATATTCTGCTTTAGCAGAATTTCTTCTTACTTTTATGATTAACTGGTTTGATTTAGTAAGTTTCTTTGAACTTGTCAAGATTCTTCACCTTGTCCCTTTTAAAGTATGCTTTAAAGAAAACTACTTTCACAAACAGACAGTAATCACAGATAAAGGTTCAGCATGCAGCAAAGGGCTGAAGTACAGGAAAACCACAAGGAGCAAAAGGTGTTACAAGATTGTGCTTTTAAGAAACTACCCACAGAGACAACAGTGAGTGCAGATGAAAGACTGTTTGAACAAGAACTAAAATGTCAGGGTTGCAATAGTATTAGGTCACCTAACAGACAGAGTTTAAAGTTCACATTCAGTATAAATGAGACAAAATGCCTGTGATTGTGCAGAGAGGCAAGCTGCAGCACAAGACCTGAACTCTCACAGAAAGGCTGCCAAGCTGATACCAGGGTTGGCATGACTGACTCACTCAGGAATTAGGCACCAGATTTGAAAGTTTTGTGTTCATACACTGGATGGTCTGCTCTGCAAGATGAGTGGAGCAGGAGGGTTGATATCTGTATCGGTGAAGATAGAAGGAAAACTTCTCTACCTCTGGCAATACTGAGCAACAGCACTAACAAACCTTTCCCTTTTTAGGGCTGTTGCCAGCTTCTTCATCCAACAGTTCTGCTGTCACTGAAACACTTAGAATCCCTCTCTTGTGAGTCTCTCTCATACATAGAGTATGTGAGAGTGAGACAGGCTCAGAAGCTGAGACTGTCACACTCAGAGAAAGGCCACTAGCATTTCACACCCATTTCTTTAATTTGCTTGCCTTCCCATAAGAAAACAGCAGAGTGCACCATCAGCTAAGTTTATTTCAAGGCTTACCCTTTAGTTACTTAATACATACATTATACTTTAAGGACACTTGTATATGCCCTTTATCGCAGGATTCTTAGCACATACATCTTTGTTTATTGGAATCAGAATTTGTCCTGCATGGTCTCCAATCCAGTTTTTACTTATACCTACAAGAATATATGTGGGATCTTTATAAAAAGAGGTCTTTCTCAGGTTTAACACGCATGATGATTTGGGTATTCTTGGCTTTGTGGATGTTTTAACCCAAAAACCAGTGTTTAAGGTTTTAAAATATTTTAGATGCTTGGTAATTAATTTGTGCAAAAAAATTCCAGCAAGTTTTAACACTGATCAAATAAATGCACGTAACAGAAAACAAATGCACTTGATAGTCCATCCTACTTCATTAATGAAATGCGCAGAATCTTGCTGTGTCTATTTGTGGGAGAGCAGGACTTACCATGCTGCATGTCTTCTGCTCTCTACAGCCTTTCCTGTTAAGTTACTTTGATGCCCAGTCCATTTTAATACAACATAACATTTCCCAGAAACCAACTGCTGTATTTCCATAATTTAGCCATTAAAATAGTTCCCAAATTCATATGTACTTTTGAAAGTTAATAACAAGGTATCATTGTAGGGATTTCAGAGCTCAAACTACAAATTTCCATATATATTTGATATATTATTTTCATTAAGTATTTCATATTAATAAGGAACACTTGTATATATGTTTTTCTTTTGTTTGTTCGTTTAACTTATATTTGACAAAAAAAATCAGGTTGTTACAAATTTCAACATAAAAAAGATCCATGGGATCAAAAATGTAATAGAAAGTGACCTTCCTCTGTCACTTAAAGCTCCTGCTCTTACTAAGAATCCACCTTGGGAAAGATACTGACTTTATTGTTTCTGCTGACTTTTCTTTCTGCTTTACACTTTGGCTGTTTTGTCTGGATCAGCTCTTCAGGGGTATTCCCCAAAGGAGGCAGGAGTCGCTTTTTATTGTTCCGGTTTTCTGAGAGCCACTGTGGAGGCAGCTCAAAGGGTCCAAAACCAAACTGCATGGAATACTTGTCATTTACTGCATCAGCTTCTGTGGGCACAGCTGGGGCCACCTGAGCTGCAGAGTCTGCAACCGTCTGTGGCATAAACCTGTGAACCGAAGTCTGTCCGAGCTCCAAACTGCTGCTAGGAATTTCTTTCTGTTGAAAGTCACCAGAGCCAATGGATTTGGTCTCATTCTCCTCATCTTCCATCGGCTTAAAGATTTGTTGTTGCCCAATATGGAACATCTCCAGAAGCTGGCTTCCTGAATGGACACTGGGCTCCAGATTATCATCTGCAATACCACCCGAGCTGACAATGTTTCTCCTGCTGAACCTTCGGTGCAGCTGCACTACTGTCCCCACTAAGCACTTCCGTACCGATTTGTTAACAGTTAAAAATAACAAAGGGTTGGCCAGCAAAGAGACCTTGGGCAACCAAATAGCAGTGAGGAGCAAGAAGACTGAAATATCTGAAATATTCAGTATGGTGCGGTAAATCACCAGAGTCACGTAGGGGACACTGCAGAGGATAAATATCATAACCATAGAAAGCAGCATGATGTGCAGCTCAGCCTCTCGCTGGGAGGCATATGGGATAGAAACTGTATTCTGAGGGGTCCTTAATGCAGCTATGATGACTTTTTTCTTCTGGCTGGCACTCAGCGCTCTGCGAATAAGAATCATAAAGAGAAATACCACAGCCACCGGTACAATCACAGTGGTGATATTATAGATGATGACATATATCAGGTGACCAAGGGAGTAACTCCAAGATTCAGAGCAAGTGGACATGGCATAAATATCAGACACATTGGTAACAGCAAATACTGGAATGCTGGCCACTATTGCATGGGCCCAGATATAGATAACCAGGTCTCGGGATTTTGCATCAGATATTTTTCTTTCCAGAGGATATAAAACAGAGTAGTATCTGTCAAAAAAAAAAAAAAAAATTATTTTCTTGGCCATACTGCTTATGAGAAACCTCTCAGCCACCTGAGCATAACAGTCCAAATTCCCAACTGGGTTGCCAACTGACTACCTGTTTATGAAAGGGAAAATAAAATAAATAAATAAATTAATTAATTAATTAATTGATTAAACACCCACCAAGAAAACCCCCAAAAGGTCTGCCTTTGCAGGTCTGTCTGTAGAAAAAACCTGACTGTTTAAATGTCAAGATCACATTTTTGGTGGTGAAAATTTCTTTCTATACATCACTTTGGCTGATGCATATGAATATTATTTTGAAGATTTCACCATTAACTCCCTTGTAAACTAGACAGTACATTGCACACACTCAAAATTTCAAAAGACATTATGGAGGCATGTGTCACATTCAAAGGCCAGACTCATAGTTTTAGAAGTTGCTTTATAACAGATTTTTTCTGGATATTTGGAAAAAGCTGTTGGTCACAAATTACATGTTATTACATTACATGTAATAACATGTAATTTGTGTACATGTTATTAAATTACATGCAATTACATTACATCTAATGGAAGTACAATAATGTTTTGCTTTGCACAAGCTGTGGTTGGCAAGCCCTGAGCAAAAGCATTGCTGAATACTGAACATTCTGTGTGCATTTAAAAAAATAAAGTGCTTCTCTAACATGCACTTCAAATTTCAGAGATTGATTGATTGTTTGCTTACTACTGGAGTACTGGGGACAGTAAGCTCACAGAGTTTTCATGGCAGACCTAACTTTTCACACTTATCAATATAAGCAGTAGGAGTTTGTGCTTTTTGTGAGGCAGATCACAAGTTTTCAACTGATATGCTGTTGTGGTTGCAACATTGGTGTGCATTACAGATAGTGATACCACATTTACCAAGACAAGGGGAGAAAAAAGAAAGAAAAATTCAGGATCATGGCAAATTTTCCCCATTACCTGTCAAGAGCAATGGCTGGGAAACTAAGGATGGTCACTGAGCAGAAGACTTTGTGCAGAAACTTGGCAATTCTGCAGAAGAGCATCGTATAGATCCACCAGCAGCAGTGTGGACTGGCACTAAGAGCAATGTCAAAAGGCACACAGACTAGGCTGGCACAGATCCCCGAGCAGGCCAAATTCTTAATGAACCGGTTTGTTACCGATTTGAGTAGCGATGTTCTGCAAGTTGACCACAGCACCATGATGTTACCTGTGAGTAGAGACAGGAAGCATAAAAAAAGGAAAACAGACAAACAAACAACTAACCCCAGACCCCAATAACAATGATCTTAACAGATTTGAATGTTCCCTAGTACTGCAAATGAAAATAATTGTTTGGAGTTTGCCAGGTATCACTGATTTGGATCATGATGCTGCTCAAATTAGGAAGTCTGGAAGGGCTAGTGCCTTCATGAATCAGAAGGCTGAAAACATATTTACCCCAGCTATCCCCTCCCAGCTTCTGGTAATGAATGGATTAGGGGATTTCAAAGGCAAATGCCTAAGAAAACTATCTAAACCATATTTTTAAATACTTATGTTGATTCCTATATAAAATGGTCTATCCTGAGTATTCAAATACAGAAACTGGCTAAAGTGTTCATATTTTAATAAATAGTACAGAACTATTTTTTAAAGATAAAAATTTACACTATTACAAATTTACACTAATTAAATACAGATGCAATTAAAATATAAATATAAGTATGTAGTTTTAATCTGTTTGTAAGCGGATTATAGCAGCTTGCTTTTCTTTTCACTGACCACTTCAATGGCACGGACAGGCCTGTGTAAAGCAACATCCAGAAGAAATATACCTTCCCCCCCCCCCCCCCCCCCCCAAGACATTCTCTATGTACATAATTACAAAACAAATGGGACAAGGAGAACAGAAAAAAAAAAGACTTGCTGCACGTAACTTCACAGAAGTACACACAGAATGCAACCTGCTGATTCAGATATTCAAGCTCTACACATTTGTTTCAAATAGGGTAGGTGGATAGCAGTGAAGCAGACATTCAATAAAAAAAATCCAGGATTATCTATGACAGTATTTTTCCCTTATCATTGCATTCCATCCAAATCTCAGTAAGAAATATTATATGATAGACACAAGTTCTCCACAAATTTCCCTATGATTCTATCTTACACAACAACAGCACAAGAGTAAATTAAGTGATCTGTTCTTACAGCATTGGCCCCTTCAATGCATATCAAGACACCGTAAAAAGGATTTTCTCTCTCCTTTAAAAATCTGTCTTTAGAAAGATCACAGAATCATAGAATAGTTTGGGTTGGAAGGGACCTGAAAGATCACCTCATTCCAACCCCCCTGCCAAGGGCAGGGACAACTTCCACAAGACCAGGTTGCTCAAAGTCCTATTTAACCTGGCCTTGAACATATCCAGGGATGGGGCATCCACAATGTCTGTGGGCAACATGTTCCAGTGTCTCACCACCCTCACAGTAAATAATTTCTTGCTAATATCTAATCTAAACCTGCCCTCTTTCAGCTTAAAGCCATTTCCCCATGTCCTATCACTACATGCCTTTGTAAAAAATCCCTTTCCAGCCTGCTCTCTTGTAGCTCCCTTGAAGTATGGGAAGGCTGCAATGAGGTCTCCCTGGAGCCTTTTCTTCTCCAGGCTTAACAACCCAACTACTTTAGCCTGTCTGGATCAAGTGCTTCAGCCCTCTGATCTACAGAGGCAAAGTTCTCTGCTAGCACAGCTGAGTGGGGCACACTCATGTAGCATCATGTAACAACATCATGTAACCTGCACCCAGCTTTCCAGCCCTGACTTCACAGACATTCTTTTTCTCCTTTATTTTATTTTTCCCAAAGCTGCACTGTGCTGTACCACTAGATCAGTTGAAGCATAGCTAGCAGCATACAAACACTGCTCGACTGCTCGACAAGACAACTCCATTTATTCTCTGCAGCTGGACAATATTCAAAGTAGAGTTTAGCTTCCCACCTCCAAGCAAAGTTCAACTGTTCTTACTGCAGACCATATCAACAGCCACATTGTGGATACTCTATATTGTTGACACTTACCAGAAGTTCTTTTGAGTTGAAGTGTAATTGATTTATGTGGCAGATTTGTTAGCATTTTTGTAGGTTACCTACAAATAGACATAATGAGAGAAAACAGCATCTTAAGCTGCTGATTGAGATATGAAAAAGCAGCTGCAGTCCCCCAAAACTTCTCTCTGTTGACTTTATTATTCTTTGCCTTGATTTCTCCTCCAATCAAAAAAAAAAAAAAAAAAAAACCAAGCTTTTATGTGCCAAGTAAGCTTGGCACATAAAAGCTTGGAGTAGAGTATTCCAATGGTTGTCCTTGTCAAATACCAGCAAGACCATATTCCTGTTCACATGGCCAATGTGTATACCAAGTGGCAAGTACCAAGAACTAGCAAAAAATCTACTTCTGCTCTTGATAAAACAGCACTGTTTCGACTGAAGCATGCAATATTAACTTTAAAATCTACCTCACACACCTCCTATTTCAGTTTGGAGTACCTGAATGTCATTTGGGATTCAATTTTCTATATATTGTGTCATGTGTCTTAATGCAAATTCCTTTTGATACTGACAAAATATTGAGTTACACCTCTAATATCTAATGTATTTTGAAGAAAGGAACCATCACCTGGTTTTGGCAGGTGCTTTGGGCTCGACAATGTATTCCTCAAGCAGTATTCAATTAGTTGTGTTTAAAGCTTTCTGAGTTCCTAGGAGATACTCAGTCAATCAAACCACTTGCTTTCAAAAATATCTCCAATTCTCCAGCTAATAGAAAGTACTTCTAACAGTAATTATATATTTTTACAATGCCCTGGAGAGGGGAGAAAACAGGCTTTTTTGTGTGTTTTTGTTTGTTTGTTTAAAATGAATTTAGATCTTTCATCTAGTTTCAATTGCATTGATTTTATAACGTTAATTCCCAAGCAAGTTTCACCTTTGTTAGAATTAATATAAATTAAGAATGGAAAACTAAAAGAATTCAGAAGAGTTTTCCTTAATACTGCAGAAGCTTCTAGAGAACCACTAAACTTTTCTTCAGGATACGGCAGAGCAGCTTCATGCAAGACTCCACATTATCATCTGTTTAATTACTTCTGCAAATTATGTCATATTGTCATTTATACATCAGAGAGTCACAAGGAAATTAAATTAGCTCTGTTCTGACTATCCTAAAGGGGAAGAATGAAGTGTAAAAAAGTATTGGTTCAAAGATGAGAAGGAACTCTTTAAGCAGATAAAATCAAATCAGAGCCTGAAAGGCAAAAAAGGATAAGCAGACAGAAGTGTCCACTTGGGACACTGGAAAATGAGCCAGGGAATATCCCTCAGGGAAACATTATTTTTTCATTAGCAACTATGATTTATCTATTACTAAACTGCTCTAATGAACAGATCAGCTTTAGTATAGACTGGTAGATCTTTGTGCTGATGCCTTCAAATCAAGTATTTCCCTTCATACATTGCAAAGCAGAGGAAAAATTACACCAGAAACTTTGCATGGCATTAAATATAAGAAGTTTGGAACAAAACCACAAACATTTCCCTTTTCATTGTTCCTCAGTTTTCCCCAGCAACTTCTTTCCATGGAAGAGGATAACACTGTTCCAGGCAACAAGGTAATTCAATAAACAATTGTGCTCTGAATACCAATTGTGCTCTGAATCTTTTCACAATGTCTAGAGGCTCTTTTCCACTCTCTATGTATTCATCATTCACTGATGAACTTGGGAAAAATTTATTCTCCTTAGGGTACAAGTGTACTGGAATGTTGCACATCCTCACAGTGGGCAAAGCTGTCATTTTCTACCATAGGTTAGTTTTAGAAGAGTTTCTGCTGGATAACTAGTCTAGAGCTACATAACCTTGGATCCAAACTTCCCATGGGGTTTGTACTGGTTAGCTGAGAAGCATCCAAGAAAAATTGGAGTGAACAAACAGCTGGAAAATGCAGCACCTTGCAATTTCCTATAAGTCAATACTGTCAGGAACATGAGCTAAACAATCACATGTCACAAAGCATATCCCATATTGCCAAGTTCCACCACTAATGCAGAAAGATGAAGTGTTTTTAATTTAAAAAGGAAAAGCATGTATTTGGTCTTCTCAGAGAGTGTCTACATAAAACCCTTAAGACACCTGACATTATTTGACAACCTTCTCAGTACACAGACTGACTGAGCAGGACAGAAAAATCAAGCTTAGAACAGAATAGCTGAAGTTGGAAGGGGCCCAGTGAGGTTCATTGACTCCCTCAAGACTACCCACAACTAAACCCTATGACTGAGAGCATCATGCAGAAACTCGCTGAACCCTGCCAGGGTTGGTGCTGTGACCACTTCTCTGGGACCACCTCTCTGTTCCAGTGACCAGTCACCCTCTCAGTGAATAACCTCTTCCTAATGCCTCATCTGAGCTTCCCCTGACTGATTCCAGCTTGATTCCATTTCCTCATGTCCCATTTCTGGTCACCAGAGGGAGGAGATCACCACCTCCCTCTGCTGCCCCCCTTGAGGAAGGTGCAGACTGAAGTGGGGTCACCTCTCTGCCTTCTCTCCTCCAAGCTGACCAAGTGACCTCAGCTGTTCCCTGTAAGAAGCTCATCTGTGCCTTTGACCAATTGTCCAAGTAAAAAAGAAATGTGAAATATTAAAGGTAACCACTGCATGAGAAGCAGCTCATTTCACTTTAGGAACATGTTTAAAGCCTGCCAAGTCAGAGTTAATTTTATCCTGTTATTAGTTATCATAACTATAACATTCAATAAATCTCCATGTACTATATACCAACTCTGTTTTATGAGACTGAAAAAATGATTGCTTCCATTCATTCCGTACTTATTTTTTAATTGAGAAACATCATAGATAGACAGCTACATTGTACCTTAAGTTGCACAGAAATACACTGAGAAAGTAAATACAGTGGTTCACCACAGCATGCTGCCCCGAAGTCCTTCTAGCCTTTATTGTGCTTCAAGTTCACTGAATCTGCAAACAGCAACATTTTCTGACCATGAAATGTCATCAGAGTACATTAGTCTGATTCAGAGCAGCAAAAATTACTTTTGCTCCTCTTCCAATTTGTACTCCTTGAATTTCCCTGCCAAATGCAGGCATCAACAGCTGAGACAGTCCTGAAGCACTAGCTTTTAGCACTACTTCAAATAATGTGAGAGAGTCATAAAAATACCTTTAACAAGCAGAAGTAAGATTGCCATGGAAACCAGAGACAGTTATCTGAAGAAAGGCATTTGCCATGCAGTCGGGAAAATAAATAAATAAATAAATACTGCTCTTTGGTGCCTAATTCATGGAACTCAATCTATTAGCTGGGTATGACATCCATCTTACATTTTTGTTAACTTTAATCAGCACACAACTGAGTCAAAACAGAGTCCACTCTCCAGCAAAATCCTCCTCCTCACAACCTGACATCCTCTGCTTGCTCACTTCCCTCCAGAGCAGGGTTCCAGGAATCCAGCCATCCCTCCTAGAAGAGAGCCTCTGTGTACCCCACCCACACACCCTGCATTGTCACAGGAAAGGAGCTGGCAGCCTTCTTTATTGAAAAACAAATCAGGAAGCCACAAAAAAGGTTAGAAACTAGGCTTTAGCCATTAAAATTGTTCATTAAGAACTAACTGAAAAAGTCACAGTTTCTGTGAACATGATGAATGGGAAAAATTCTTGTGTTGAAACACCAGAGTGACTAAATTCCCAACTCTTCAATACTATTTATTATTGTTTTTCCAAGTATTTTGAGGAAGGTGTTTTTCACAGACCTTACTCTGGCAAACCAAACTCCAAAAAAGTGGTTAATTGAAAACATTTTTGGCACTCACGATAGGTAGCTATCAAACTCTTCTTATTAATATGAATATTTACCTATTCATTTCCAGAAAGAATATGGATACATCAGGATACATTTTGGCTTACACAGCTTGAAGAAATGTGTACATTTATCACAGAATCACAAAATGGTTGAGGCTGGAAGGGACCTCTGAAGATCATGTTGGCCAAACCCTGCTCAAGCATGGATAAATTCCTGCAATTCTTTATAAGTCTTTATAATTCTTTTTATATTAGTTTGAAGAAGTGTAGCCATGAGACCGATCAAATAACCTTTATAGACAAAAGAAGACCATAAAACTAAACCAAAAAGTAAACTTCCTGAAACCAAATCCAACCTTTTTTAATATTTTTGCTGCAAACTTCAAAATTTGGTGCTAAAATAAAAATTGCAGTTTAGTTAGAAATAGTGGGAAAGTATTTGTCATTTTAGTATATTTCTTTAAATTTCAGTATGTGCATATGTGCAACCAAATGTTTTATACCCAAAATGAAGTGTCTGCTGCAAGGGAACTACCTTGGAACAAGGTTTGCTGTATGCCAAACCTCCTTTCCCTCATAAAACAGATGAACTCCCTAATTTTAAGATGTTTCACACTCCTATTCTTAGAATTCTCATTCACACATTCCTACTTTCATCCTAATTATTGATTCAGAAGTATAATTATGTAAGAGATTTATCAAGTGCAGTGAACTACACAAAGCAGGAATGTGCCCAGTACAGGGTAGTTCCCTGAAGAGTGTTTCAGCATGGATTTAATATATATTAGCCCTTCATTTAAAGTCTGATACTTGTCTACGTGGTTTCTGTTCCCAGCAATGTACAGTTACCAGGTTTTAGGAAGGAGCTAGTTCATAGCAGCTTAGTCTCAGAAAGTGAGCAAAGATTTCCTTGCAGGAGCAGGTAGGTTACTAGTTTTTGTTGCAGCACCACTTAGAATTATCCAAGGCCACAACCTGCCTACATAATTCATGGGCAGCTGCTATTCTGACTTGCTCTGAAGAAGAGCAAAAGTAGAAAACACATATGAGGAAATTTTAAATTATACTACAGCAAACATAACTTATATGAGATGAGTATTTTTAATGTCAAAATAACTATGTAAATTTACCACTAATGTATTTCCATTGTGACTTTTATCTTACTGTTGTCCTTAATATATGATATGTTTATTGTCTGTAGAGAGATTCTAAAGTAACTGCATCCTGCTAATGGTCTTGTATTCCCACTTGTATTTCTTTCAGATATGCTTACTTGAAGGAATGTAAAAAAGCATTGCACTGGTAATCTTCCAATTCTTTGTACCCCCTGCCACTTTTTCCTACCTCACCTTTTGTATCTGCTATCCCACTAAATGGAAAGAATTTCTAGACAGGAACAATCATTTTCTCCCTTTTGATAAACTACAGTCCTTCAACAGCCATCAAGATCATTTCCACCCATCAAGAAAACAATCAAATCTAAAAACCTGCTTATTTTGCTTAAGTACTCTTGACTTGCCTGAATTTCTAGCCTCTATTTTAAAACCTATCTCCTCAAAGAATCTGAAACTCTTAAAGACCTTGGAAGGAAAAAAGTTTAGAGAATATTGCATCTGCAACTTCAGAACCATGGATTGTTCCCATGTCAGGAAAATATGGCAGCATTACCTTTCAAACCTAAGCTAGGAAATTGAAAAACTGAAAAAAGAGTGTCCAGATGTACTGTTCTAACAATAACAGGAATATGAAATCTTTTCAAAGTTAGCAGCTTTTTAAATCACAGTGCCTAAGGGACTAGCCTTAGTACAAAAATGTAACCAAATTTTTTTAACCAAGGATTTTACATGATCTCCATGAGATTTCCCCATGACACAGGGACCAATTTTTTGACCAATTGTACAGAGAAAGGAAATACGAGGAACAGATAGAGAAGAGATAAAAATATTGGATGCCCACATCATCAACATATGTGAAATCATTAGCAGAAATCTGGGATCCTGAATCTCCTTTGCCAACAAAGGACCATATGTAGTGAAACCCCTGGCCACCTTACATAAGGCTTCTTGCCTCAGAGAGCCAATCTGATGTTGCCAGTGAAACACCACCAGGCCTGGAATGCAAGTGAAGCCAGTAATCTTCCTGAATGGACAATCTGTCTGTTCTTCAGCATCCTTGGCACAAGAGGAATACCCATTGTCTCTTTGTTTTATAAAGCAATCAAAAAAGGGCTGGATCCATTGTCTCTTTGTTTTATAAAGCAATCAAAAAAGGGCTGGTTTGAACCTGTATTGTCATGAGAGGACTGTGTCAAGCAGCGGAGTGATTTACTTGAGCAACCCTGACCACTGTGCTGAATCTAACTAAAAATAGCAGTCTTAACACAGGACACAAGCAAGTTTCAGGATTTGTTTTTAAATAACACCACTATCTGCCTCTTTGTACCTCTTTGTTTGCAGAGAGCCTACTGTCACTTTTGTTGGTAACCTCTTTATGTAAGTGCTGACATGGCCCTTCAAATGCACCTTTTCTGTCTGGCTTCCCACAAGCACCTGCAACTCATAGGCAGGTATGTTGGTGCCATTAAGGATGTAAGGTCACAAAGATGTGACTTCTCACATCACAGATGCTTCATTTAGAAAGCCAGCCCTGGTCCCTAACAAGGTTCTTTCAGGAGGAACCTGTGGGATCCCAGCATCGCTGCGTCACATCCCAAGGGAGATCCAGGAGGAGACTGACAGCTTTGCACTTGAGAGGCTGTGAAAAAAAAATGTGTTTTAGAGCAGCTCCAGCATTTGGCCGTGGCTGTAAGCTGCTCCACCATCAACAGCTGACAGGAGCAACTTCCCATCTTCCACACTCAACCTGACGGCCTCCTGAGCTGTTCAGAACCTTATCCTCTCCTGCCTTCACCCTCTTATCTACCCTTACACAAAATGCTGCCAGACCAGAATGCAATGCAAATACAGTCCAACAATATCATACTTATGCAAAATTAGTTCTTCTGTATCCAGTCCTTTTCTAGTTGTTCACTCAAGATTTTCAGACAAAACTTAGAAATTAGTTGCTGTGCTATATTGCAGTATAGTGGATATGTGAGATCTATGCAGCCTATACAACCAACAGGACAATTTTAATTTGACTAAATTACTGAGTAGCTGTTTCTCCCTGGCTTGCTTATTGAGGTAAAAATGAGACATATACGCAATTTAAAATGAATGGCACTTAACAGAGAGCTATCTTGTGCTCTTGATTAAAAGAAATTCCTACCCAGTTTTCATCCCCCATTACAGCTGAAATTAGGGAGTTTGTAGCTGAAAGATATCTCACCAATAGTTATTTCATAGAGCAAAAATTATTTCTGGACCTCCCCCACAGTCCTGTGACTTTTTTTTGCTCTATACAACCAAGAAAGATCTGACATCATTCCTGCATTAGTTTGCCAGTGCTTCCCTTTCTCCAAGTGCCAGTTTACTAGAAACAAAATTTTATTTTTTATATAGTTTTGCCATGCAACCATTCACCAGGTCACCAGCTGGGCATATTTGCTCTTCATTTTTCAAACACAGATGTCTTCAGATAGGAATTACATATGCCTAATACATCCTGTGCAGTGGGATTAATTTACATTATATTTAGAAACAAGCTTTTTTCCCTCCCTGCCAGCTGACTGTAATGAATGGTTCTCTCCACTCCTCCCAGCCCTCTAAATGTACTAAAGTAATACTCACTAGGAATAAGAAAGCAGATCTGGGAACTCTGACACACACCTAAGAAACTAGGAGTTTTTTAAAAAAAAAATCACTATCATCCTAAATCAAATACTATCAAAAAAATCACATGAAAAAATATTCTGTTTATCTACCAAAGTGTGGCATTTTTCTGAAGAAATATGAATTTATGGAACCAAATCAGGTTTATCCCATCTGCCAAAGAGAAGTGCTCCCATGGAATAACTCTGGGCAGGCAAGGTGCTTCACTGTTAAGATGAAACAGTGAAGTTTCATTTGGTAGCATTTCTGGCCTGACAGAATGCAAGTGGGGTTTGGTTTGATTTGGTTTGGTTTTTTTCTTAAAGTATATAGAGGCCTGAAGTATAATTTTAGATTTTTCTGATCAAGCATTTCACTTACAGAATCAATTGTTGACAGAGACTCTCCCCAGATTTCTTCTTCCTTATTTTTTTACAGTCTCCCACAAAACTCAACTATTTGACTACTGTATTGTCCTCTCCCAATCTGCTTTCTTTTACTTTTTATAACTGAGTTCCCTTTTCTTAGCTCAAAATCCTGCCAGCAAGACTTAGTTCACAGGTCCATTCTCTGTAAAACAGCACTGTTAAACCCAGAATAACACTGGGCTTAGTGAAATGGCCCTCAACTTTTCAATCTTCAAATGCCTTCACAGGAAACACTGAAAAAAAAAATAATATTAGTACTTTAAACTTCTATTCAATTAAAAAAAGCCAGGAATACAGCTCATTAGGACTGATGGCTTAGAATCCACAGCAACATGCAAGTGCCCAAGATTGACTGTAGTAAATGAAACCAGATTAAGATACAAAAACTGGAGAAACATTGAAATTTTTCTTTACCATAAGAATATGAATTTTTTTTAAATGGATGTCTGGTCACTGTCTAGCAGCAAAATAGTTCTGATAGTAAGATAAGCTGTAAAACTGCCTAGCAGTCACTCCAAATACACCCCTGATGTGTTGAAAGAGTTTTTGACTTTCTTTAACCTTCCAGTAATCCAGATGACTGCCATGCTGGCAAAGGAAGAGAAGATGGTAATTTTTGCTTTAAATCTGTTTTTCTTCCCTAGCATTAGAAATACAAGTAGACATACATATTTGAACTTCATAAATTGCTGGACACAGCAGAAGATAATGTACCCTGAAACCTACCATAACATTGCCAGTACTTTGCTGTGTGTTACATTGCGCTAGAGTACTGATGACACAATCTCCCTCATCAATCATCTGCATGCAGTATATAATTTTAAACTTCTGTTTTGCTGATAGATGCAGCTGAACAGAATCTCTTTGCTGGCAAAGAGATTCTGGAATTTTTGGGCCTCTTCTTAGCATATTAAAATCAAACTGATTTCAATGTGAAAAAATTATTAAAAGCTGGAACAATATAACATACATTTAGTTTCTAGCTTTATTTTCTGAAAATAAAAAATATGTCATTCTCTCTCTCTCTCTCTCTCTCTATATATATATATATGTATGTATGTATGTATGCATGTATGACCTGATAAGGTAAATCATGCATTAATTAGCCATATGCATGTAAAAATTAAATGAACCTCAGACACATGCAGCATACAGCTAATCCTGTATGGGACAGCAGCCTCCAGCAGAAATGAGAGGGAGGCTCCATATGTGCATGTCCTACCTCTTCCACCAAAGAGGATACACAGCACACAGGCAGTGACTTGACTGGGGCAAATCAGCAAGTGGGTGCATCAAACCACTTACAGCTTGCTGTGTTTTCCAACACACATAGACAAATTCATGCTCATTTGCAAAGCTTTCCAGGGTTCCTGCATCTGTTCTCTACACCATCTCAAAACCAACGTTTCTTGTTGTGACACAGGCAGTAAATCCACAAATAACCAAGATATTGGTTGCTGTATGATTGACCTCTGCTTATTAAACATTCAACCCATTTACTGCTACAAACCAAGGCATGTATTACTTATATGTCATATTTTGTATTTTTACATTTCTCACACACTTTTTCTCTTTTGCTTTCCTACAAAAACCACCATGTCACACTGGTTGGGAATGTTTGGATGATACATTTATGTAATTGCTCTTCTCTTGTACTGAGTCACTCACTGTCAGCAGGTGAAAATGTTTAGTATCTCTCTATGTCCCATGGAAACAAGCAGAAAGCAAAAACAATTCAGCAATTTTCCTTGACTTCAGTAGACAAAGTAGCAACAAAAACATATTCCAAATATCTATAGTGATTTCAGCTTTTCCATCAAGGGACTAAAATGTGTCATTAACACATGAAAATCCTTCAAGTTGTAGTGCCATTGCCTGGATGCAATATTTTCAGTAATAGCTATATAATTAGTCTTGTTACCTTAAAATCAAACATGGACATACTTTGTACCTTCAGGGTATGGAATATGAAGAGCAAGATAAGGATCCCATATTTCAACAGTCCCTCAAAAATCACTATGTCAAATCCAAAAGATCTTCCAAGATAGCAGAGACAAAGAAAAAGCTCTCGTTTATTTAACTACAGGGGTTTTGGCATACTTCAAGTTGTGACCTTAATACAAGAAAGAGTAGTGGATCCTTTTCTGAGCCATTTAGGGATTTGTCTGTGGAGACCTGCAACAGAAATACCAAGATCAGTCTGAATGAAATACAAACAGAAGCAAATAAGTGTGAAAGCATCAGCAGAAGCAATAAAGCAAGAATGCTTTATTACAAGAATGTCATCTATGAATAAAACAAAGACACCACTGACAGCAATTCTTAGACCACAGTAACAATATTACATCAGACAGAGGCAGTGCAAACCAGTTCTGCTTTTTTTCTCGGTCTTGGTCAATTTAAACT
Source organism: Serinus canaria (assembly GCF_022539315.1). Lineage (NCBI taxonomy): Eukaryota > Metazoa > Chordata > Aves > Passeriformes > Fringillidae > Serinus > Serinus canaria. The sequence goes on along the minus strand of NC_066319.1, from coordinate 30,310,440 downwards.
GTTGCACATGAAAGACTAAATTCTTCCTTATCAAAGTGGTTTTGATAATTTTCAGGTGAAGCCTTTCAGAAGCCATTAAAGATTTAGTTTTTCTTAACCACACATTATTTTTGATATCAACAACATTTCAGTTGTTTCACAGAATGGTTGGAGTTGGAAGAGACCTCTGGAGATCATCCAGTCCAACCCCCTGGTAAGGCAGGTTCACCCAGAGCAGGTTGCAGAGGATCACATCCAGACAGGTTTTGAATATCTCCAGAGAAGGAGACTCCACACTCTCTCATGGCAGATTGTTCCAGTGCTCTGTCATCCTCGAAGTAAATGAGTTTTGCCACATATTCAGCTGGAATTTCTTGTGTTTCAAGTTGTGTCCTTCTCCTGTCACTGGGTACCACTAAAAAGAATCTGGCCCCATCCTTTTGACATTTGCCCTTAAGGTATTTATATGCATTGATAAAACACATTTTCAAAACATACCCTCTTGATTCATTTGTGATGAAGATTACTTGAATCTTTAAATCACTTTTATTTCACCATTATACCCATTTGTATCAACAGTGACCAAAAAAACAACTTAATAAATACAAATACAAGTGTAAAATCCCTTCATAATAAAAGAGCACAGTTGTATTATTTGGATTTGGAATGTGTTTGGGATGTTTTATTAGAATAAGTTACGAGGCATAAAACTAGCACCGGAAATGAGCAAATCACATCAAAAACATATGATAAATGAATTGAAAAAAAAAGAAGTGGAATAGTTAAAAAAAAACAACAAACAGTAGTGCATATGGTGAACAATGTCATATAACTAAATTACTCTCAGGTTTTGTTAACAAACTCTCAGGCTTGTTATCACTGAAGTTCCAAAAATCAAACCATCACCATGGTTACACTAAGAAAATACTATGAATGAATCTTAAAATACAAATAAATGAATATGACTTGTTTTTCTCATGTTAATTCAATCTAGGACATTTCATTCAAAAAAATTATCAAGAAAAAGGCATTCCAGAAATTCTCTTTGCCTAAGAGACATTGTAATAAACCATTCAGTTATTGAAGTGCCAATACAAGCATCAGTAATACTAAATGAGGAGACACTCAAAGAACAGCACAATCCACTGTCAGAGGTTACCTCGACTCTTTCTGATTTGCCAGTGGGAGACATCCCATTGTCAGTAACTGTTCAAAACAATTTGCTTCGAGATGTGTACTGGGGAAAACCCCATGAGAATCACTGTGTAAACTTCAAGGGCAAGTTTAATACAAGCAAACAGAAGGTTTCATTGTGATAATAATTTAAGATTATGTAATTGTAATAATCTCTCATATTTTGAAAATTATATAAATTCAGCAGGAAAAATAGCTGCTTCTATATAATAAGATAATCTCTTATAAGATGCTTTCATTTTAGCAAACTACCATATGGATTTCTTTCGGATTCTGTTGAAGTGATCCCTTTTTTGTTTTTAAAAGGTATTTATTACCATCAGATTGCAACACTCCAGTGCTTTCCTAGAAAAATATTCTGCACAGGAAACCATATGACAACCCTTTGCCCTGTCCTGACAACCCACTCCTATGTACACAGAAACCTGTGTATGGTCCATATCCATGATCCACTTGGATCTCTGTGCTAATACTGTAAGAGTGACACAAACTGTAAAGCTGCTTTAAAAGCTTTAATTTATGAGAAGTGATTTCAGAAGCAATCTCTTTTCTAAGAGCACAGTAAAGGAAGCCTTCAGCAGTCAAGTAACAAACTTGAAATTTAAACAGTGTGTGATCTAGACTGAAAGTAAAGAAAGAAAAAACAAAGGGCCAACAGCCTTCTAAGTGAAAGGGTACAGTTGCCTCTGGAGCCTACTCAATTAAAAATTAACTTCAGAAATTAGCACCATAATGCTGTCAAAAAAATCACTGCCTCAGAACTCAAAGGCATTGTTAAACCCTGACTCGTTCAACCATTGCTTGTCTGAGCTGCCCAAGAGAGCACAGTGGAACCTGCACCCTGAGGAGAGCAAGGCATCCCAGCCTACATCCTCCAGCAGGATTTACATGACTTCCCTGATGCCTGTAAAATTGGTTTTACTGGAGATAATAATTTCTTTGTTCATGCCTCACTGTTCAAACAGCAATCAATCAAAAACTACTGGTATTTTAAGGACAGAAAAGTGAATTTACTGTTTCAAGCATTATTGGCAAAATATGCTAATAGGGATGGAACTGACAACTACAATGGCTATATAAATTTTTCAGAAAGCATCTACTGTATGCATCAATCAAAAAAAGTATTGACCTATTAATGTTTGAGATGTATATACATTACTGATTTTAAATTCCTGATTATAATAGCCTACTTATAATAGTCTTAATCTGACATACTGAGTTGTTAGACTAAACAATGCATCCATTATTTCACATCTAATTTACAACGTGTCTGAGGGTTTTGTTTGTGGATTTTTGGTTTGGCTTTTTGCTTGTTTTGGTTTGTTTTAAGAAAAGTAGCTCTTCCAGATGAAACACATGGCTAGTGATTTCTACTTCAGGGGGCATTACAATATGATGGCAGTCATTTAGCTTTATTTTTTGCAATGTTTTGAAACACACAAACCACAGATGTACCTGCCTGGGTACAGAAAGCTCCCTTATAGGCATCAGTAGAAGTCACTACTCTCTCAAGGCTGCATGTTTTTAATGTGACTTGATAATGATATTCTGAAAACAAAATGGAAATTAAAAGTAAATTTTGTATTGCCATACACTAAAAATTGGGGAATGAACCAATGGACTATTTTCATTTATTGGAAATGAGGAGATTTAATTGGGAAGCATTTTTATATATCCTATTTTTGCCATCCCACTGATCCCAGGCTGCCTGATGTATGAAGTAGTTGTGAAATATTTCATACCTAGCTTTCCTTTGCCAACATGATAGTGTCTCTGCAGGAAATGCAAGATTTACATAATAAATTTACATTTATCTTAGAAAAGATAAAACCATAACAAAATGCAAAACTGACACCTGAAGCCACTTTTGAGCCTTGAAGCAAGCACTGCCAATGAATTTGGCTGTCCCAATACTTACTTAGAGGAACATGATCATAAAACTACACCTTACTGCCCCCTCAAACATGCTAAGTCTATGACAAGTCCTGAGAGAAAAGCAGGACTTGCAGGTCATCTCTGATTCTCCCTGCTATGGACAACAGAATGAAGAGAAGATGGGCAGTTTTCCTCAACTCTTCCATCAGGTTAATAAATCAAAGTGATGCAACCCATAAAAGAAGGCAGGTGTTTTTCTTTGGAATACAAAAGGGGGGGTGGGGGAAGGAGAGAGTAAGAGACTTCCCTCCTGTATGCATCTCACACATGGCAAGTCCAAGCTCTGCTGGGAATATTAAGAAAGTGTTAGCCTCCCAGAGACACAAAGTCAGAAACTGCTCTGTATTATTCTGATCACCATTTTTAATTCTCTCTGCAACAAAGGACCTAGGCCAAGCTGCCAGCAGATGCTTCTTCTGTCAACAACTCACTCCTTACATCACCTGTCATGGCCCCAGTGTGATCAGCATTGGCAGACCCCAGTGTTCCTCTTCACAGCCTACCAGAGGAATCAGAAGGCATTGTTTGGTTCAATTCCATTTCTTTCAAATATCACATCCAGATAAATGATGTATATTGATAGTACAATTACTAGATTTCCAGTGCTCTGAAAAAATATAAAAACTGTCATCCAATGCAACTGGCACTGAAATTATTTCCTTACTCTATTCTAACTTATGTTAACTGATTTCTTTACCAATTCTACATTCCTGAGAAACAGGACAAATGCTGAAAAAGAAATGTACAGCTCTTGAAGATTCTCAAAGACTATTTTCATGCTGTATTTGTTGGCTACTATTAGTGGGTAATTTTTTTCTCTAAATACTTTCTTTCAAGGGCTTTAAAGAGCATATTTCCACTCTACCTCTAGTCTACACAGATGGGACAGAGCAGTTCTGGAGCAGTCACTGCTCCAGACATGGCACTGAGCTTCCTGACACCTACTCCTTCGGGAAGGAAAACCAAAGCATACTCCCTAAGAGCTACCTAACATACTACTGGTCTGAGACTCCTGTTATATGCTGCAGTCACAGCAGTTACCATGCCAAAAATGACAAATCTCAAAAAAAAAAAAAAAAAGTCTGATTGCTCCCAGGAGGTTTAGAACCAAAACAGTAAAAAGGAGATGTAAGAAAACTCTTTGGTCTGCCTGCTGTCTTTTCCATAGACCAAGATAATTTTGTGCAACTCACCTTCATATCTACAGATTTCAGTCTCTGTTCCAGTTCTTTACAGGTTTTGCAACAGAGTTTAAAAAAGCACAGAATTATTTTTTTTATTGCATGCTCCTGTGATGATCTCAGTTTATAATCAATCTTAGGGAACCCCTAAGATGCAGCAAATTGTTTAAAAGGCTTTCCATATCATGGCAGAATTATTCCACATAACAGTAGTGTCTGATTATTCAGAATAACTAAAAGCACTCAACAACCAGCAGGGATTTTCTAATTAAGACTATTCCAGTGTAGTGAATCATTTATCAAATAAAAATTTATTATAAAAATAAGTTGACTGAAACATGATAGAAGTGTGTAGGAGGGAGAGGGGGGATGTGGGTGTGGGGAGGGTGGGTTTTCTAAAATCAAAAGTATATGAATATTTTCTTTCAAAAGCTTCCAAAGGTACAACCTAGCCATCATCTACAATGAGGGACCACAAATAGGAGAAGTATTGAGATAAGATCACAGTATCCCCTAAGAAGCCATTTTACCTTTGAAGCCACTTATGGCCCAATTTTGCAAAAGCAGAGGATGATTCTTTGGGTGGCTTCCCAAGCCTGATACTCAGCAGATGGTGACCATCCATCTTCATGGCTTCTCAGGACAGACAGCCAAAACTCACTCATAATTCTGGACAATTTCAGCTGTATGAATCTCTGTGCACATCACAACCATTGCTCCTTCTCCTACCTTCACATACTCTGGCTTCTTTTACTCTTTCCTTTGCTCTCTGGACTTTAGTATCTCTTTTCTTCTACTGACTGTGTTTTAAAAAACAAATTGAAAAAAAAAAAAAAGGATGTATTTGCTGTCCTATTACAAAGGCTTGTTACAGTCAGAAAAATTTTAGTGTGGTGGCAATTTATTCTTTTTTTCAAATTAAAGTGCAGACATAGAATACTGAATACATAATAGAATACTTAACCAAATCTAACATGAACACTAGAGAGCTGCAGTGGATGAAAATAAGGATAACAGATAACAATTTTTATAAGTGAAGTAAAAGAACATTCTGTAATAGACTATCGAGTTCTGCAGCTTTTTCTCTAAGTATAATAATAATAATTCTGCTGACCTGTACATGATGTTCCTTTCAATGTCCTCATTTTCTATTAATGCATCAATGTTTGTGTGGACTGGGCAAAATAAGCCTCTATCTTTTAAAATATGGGCTCAAAAAAAGCCATGGACATGTCAGAGAACAGTGTGTTGTATGTGGCAACATCCCCCTGTAATTCCCTGATGATTAGCAGTCATATACACAGTATTACTGTACACATACAGGTAATTTCTCAGACTGAACTTAGGCAAGATGGAGACACAAGGTGTCAGTAAAGAAAAGGATGGATGCTGTGTCCAGCCATCACAGGGCATCTGTGCATGCCAAACAAAATAGGATGAATGCTTATCTCTCTGTGCTGGGAGTAGATGTAGCAAACAAGGGGCAATCACACAGGCCAGGAGGCACAGCTGTTTTGCCCAGGAAAGACAGGAGCAGCGGGAAGGGCAAGCAAGACTGGTGAGTTTGGGACTGGCCTGCTTCCTTTGGTGGCTATGTGCTTTGGGTAAGTGGGAGTTTGCTGAGGCTACTCTGAGCATTTGGCAAGCAACTGCATCTTAACTCACTGCTAAGCCCCTTACACAGGCACCATCCTACAGTACAGCAGGGGGACAGCAATCTTAGTCACTGAAGCAAAAGACAAGCTAAACTAATAAAACTTTTAAAAACTAACATGCTAAGCTTAATGTGCCAGCCAAGTTCCAGAAATAAACAATGCTATTGGCCAGAGCACAAATTTGTGATTACCTGCTCAGGGGCAGAGAAGTCTCTAATTCAGACTGACTCACTCCAAAGGGGTTGTAGCTAATGCTCCTCTGAAAAGGAAATGGGAAATAAGCAGCCTAATACCACAAATGGAAAAGGCAAACCAGACAACTCTTTTTGTTGTAGATACTCAAATTACAGCTATTAAACTGAAAAAAAAAAAAAAACAAAAAACCAAAACAAAAACAAAAACAAACAACACCCTACCTCAGTGTTTTCCACTGGTTCCAATTAATTCAAGCAATAGCAGAAGAAAATGCATTTTAGCCCCTTTTATGACTGACTTTTTTGTTTGTTCTATGGTATCAAAGAAACTATCTAGTTGTGCCACACAAAATATAGGTACAACAAAAGTAAGGCCTGCTGGGGTCTGGAAACATGCCGAGTGACACAAGGTTTGTGGACAAAGATACAAGAAGTTACACCAGAAGCAGGATCACTTTGTATTTTATCAGTCTTCTGGAAGAAATTCATGAGTCTTTGTATGGAATTGCTTTGACAGACAAGAAAATAAGTCAGAGGTAGTAGAAAAAAGCAGACTAACAATAGTCTCTGTCTCCCAAACAACTAGAGGCTTTTTTACCCCCTCCCAAGAGAACTGGCAGAACAAAAGGAAGGACTGTATTTCCTAGGATCCAGACTATTTGTAATGGAAAGGAATGTCAATTACAGCATGGAATATCATAACTAATAAACTATTTTAAAAGGAAACAGTCCACAGCAATCTCCCAGCAATCATCAATGACAGCAAGACCATGAGCAGAGAATAAGACAATCAGAGCTCTCCCTGCCATCACCATTTCAGCTTCACTACTGCTTTCCTCCTTACCATAGTTGCCATTTGCATTGTCTGGCTAAACTCACGCCTTACCATGAGAGGTTACACAGTTTCTTATTCAGCCAGTCTTCCAGTCCAGGATATTTTCCTTATTGCAATGTTTCCGTGGAAGCTGGCTGACTACAAGGCACCAGTTCTCCCTGCTTCCAGCAGCTAAATCTAATTTAAAGATGCTAAAAATAAAAAAGGCTTACATGTAACACCACTGTTCAGAAAACAAGAGGCTGTATTTCCTGCAGGGAGAGCATTTAATCAGCAGTGAGATGAACAAAGGTACAATACAATAATTGTTTCACTAGTATTTCTGCCATTTGCAAACTTTCTAGCAGCACTTACCCCACTATCAAAACATTTTGACAACTCTTTCCTCGTTGGATATTGAGACAGCAAGTATAGGAAACATAATATGGAGAAATCCCAAGTCTTTGGGCATCCAATTTAGCTATTGCCCCAGTGAGCTCCCATACTGGACACCCAAGACTATTTAGAGCAATTTACAAATTCTGTGATGGGCCAGTTGGGTGCAGGGATCAAAACCAAGTACAACAGGAAAACAAAGAATTACTTTGGTAATATGGAAAATTTTCCTTAAATATTACAGGATGTATATAAAATCTTTTTTTTTTCACTGCAAAGCATTTCACATTGATATCCCCACTAGTATACATCTCCTATATGATCTCAGAGTCTCATCTTAAATAAACATCAAAAAGAAGCGTCTTGTAGCCTATATTAGGAAATTTCACCTCCATGAAGGAGCAGGGAGAGAGCAAGTGTGGGAACATCAAAATCCTACTCAGAGAAAGGAGCCCCCACCCCAAACCCTCCCCAGAAAACGAGACTATACACCAAAGCTGATAATACAGATTTTATTTAACAATGAATGTGAGGTAGAAAGAAATAGAAAAGGGAGGGGGAGCAGTGGAGAAATCAAGTAGAAGATAGTCACCACCTGTGGATCCTGTGATATTCTGCTGGTCCTTCTTCACCCTGGGCTTCTCAGTGGTGGGGGTCCAAAGGTCATTCAAAACTTTTTGCTATTTATACACCCTAGCAAACAAAGGAATTAATGTTCATTGACTACACAGCTCTCTTATTCTGCTGGCTAAATTATTTCCTCACCTCTAAGGCTATTAAGTCCATGTGCTTATTCTTTCTCTCCTGAGCTGGTGGGCTGTGAGTTGGTGGTTAAAATGTGCCCCTGCCAGAATTACCTTTTAGGGAATCCGAGCTGATTTCAGCACAGTTGCCAAGCTGTGGCTTGTAAATCCAGCATTATTTGTGCCCATTACCAGTGATAGATTGTTCTCCCCAGGCTTTTCTAACACTGCATTCCCCAAGCATTTCTAACATTTCTAGGTCTGAGATAACACCTGGACAATAGTATTCCCTTTATCTATCTCAAGTTCTCACTGTGGTTACTTATCTTACAGTCCAAGCTCTAGGTATACAGCCATGGTGGTTTGGGTAGGAAAAAGTGCAGGAGACCAGAGGGAAAATGAGATAAAAGGCATCTATAAATTGTTACTTGGTTCATGCACTGGTCTGGCCACAACCTGCACCTGATCAGCACAGTCTGTCCCACCTTCTCATTAAACTCCATTGCCAACTCTTCTCATGGGTGAGGGGCTCTCTTCTCCGTGGACCTGTGAGCAAACAGAAATCCAAGTGCAGTAACTGGGGAAAGACCATGGATCATCAGGGCTGATGCATCAGGATGGCAATGTCTGGAGAGACAGAGAGTGAGCATTTGTGTGGGTGTGTGTCAGTGTGTGATCACGACTAAACATCAAGCCAGACCAGCCAGCAAGAAGGAGATGCTCAGGAGGCAGTGTTGGTGTGGCCATAGGCGTGATCCAGGTAACCACGGGGTACAAGAGGGCTCTGAGAGTTGGCCAGCAACTGATCCAGTAGGATCAGCTACTGGAGAGAGCCATCTGCATCTGTGTGTCTGTGTGTGAGGCAACTGGGAGACAAGAGGATCCCAGGCCAGCTACTGGGCAGACTGGGAGTCTGGGACTACCTGCTACAGAGAGATCCATATCAGCTTATATGTCTGTAGACATATATATTTTATACTAATGGGCTTTCATCCTGAGCAGACAGAGAGGGGAAGAGGATGAGTACTCCCTGTGTCTGCCTGAATGCTGCATTTTCTTTCTGTGTCAGTCTGTGTGGCTGTTCATGGGTAATAGGTATAAGCTGTATTGTGTGCATGTGTGCCTCTTGGGAATGCATGCTCAGCCTTGCTATTGCTCATTCTGAGGACATGGAGCTGCATCAAGAACACCTCTACTGGCCTACAGGATTCTGCAGCACAGCCAGCACCTTTTGTGGAGATATGTACAATTTCCTAGATCTTGAAAAATGCTCCTCAGTGGCAAACGTACTTTTTCCAGCATCACAGAAATAAGAAATTAAAGATGAACAGAAGAGAAAAAACCACTCATTTAAGAGCTCATGATGCCTGCCTAATAGCAAGCCACTAAATGAAATCTGTAATAGAACTAACACTATTTAAATTCTTGCTAAGCCCGTGGGTTCATTCATGCCTGAAATACTAACTTACTGCCCATGACATCCATACAAAATCTCGTATCTAGATTTGCACTGAAGTTCAAAACAATCGAGCCATACACACCAGCAGGTATTTCAGCAACTGTAACTCACAATAAAAAGCAAAACATGACATCCAGTCACTTAGTAAAAGAACTGTGGTTCACAGTTCTCATTCAAGTGTTCACAGGGGAGTACAGACAGTTAAATGTCTGGTATGAATCAGTTTGTCCCGAAATAGTAGCAGTCTGCAGCTTCCTCAAGAGGGGAGGCAGAGGGGCAGGCACTGATCTCTTCTCTATGACCACCAGTAACAGGATCTGAGAGAATGGCCTGAAGCTGTCAGGGAAGGTGCAGATTGGATATCAGGAAAAGGTTCTTCAACCTGAGGGTGGCTGGGTACTGGAACAGGCTCCCCAGGGAAGTGGACACAGCAGCAGAGCTCAAGAAGCATTTGGACAATACTCTCAGGCATATGGTGTAATTCTTGGGGCTGTCACGTGTAGGACCAGGAGTCAGACTCGATGATCCTTGTGGGTCCCTTCCAACTCAGGATATTCTGTGATTCTAGGATAAATGAGATCAATGGCTAACTACAAGGCACCAGTTAGAGACATTGGTTAACCCCCCCAACACATGTCTGAGGAACCCTTCATCACACAGTATCCCCACAGTATCAGGCACATGCATTTCAGGTATAAATCACTGCATCTCACACTTCCAGGCTAGGTAAAGGGCTATTTTCCCAAAGCCTCTCTTTTAAAAGGCAGAAGCAGTGCTACCTGAAGGGCCTCTCAGCCAAAGCCAGACAAGGCGGCTCCGCTGAAGATCGGGGAGAAGAGAGGTCTCCATGGCAACAGGGGCCCCAGCACTCTCACAACCCCTCTTCTTCATCCTTTCCTCAAACTCAATTTTTCTTCCAAAGAGAATTGCTTAGTAGTTCAACTGAACACACATGAAAAACAAAAGCATAACATCTATTCCAGGTTGACTTTACCAAGTCATCCTGGACTGGACTCAACTGCTGCACAGTCCATGACTCCTGAGGCTTAGAACCACCCATACAAAACCACAGGGGAAAACTATTACTACAATGTTATGGTACTGCAATATGGTATTTCTATGCAGTTAGTAGTACACGCAACCACCACTCATATCATCATTCGCCTGATGCTTCTTTTTAGACTTGATTTTCAGTGACTTTTTGCTTTGCCAAGCTTTATTTCAGCTAATCAGCAACTAAATTAATCTATGCAAAGTCCCTGGTTCAGAAGATTTCATCTATGACAGTTATAAGCGTGATACCAGTGAAACAAAACATCATCATTTCCATCCCCAAACCTTTTTGTTTCTTACCGTCAGGTAACTCTACCCTTTCCTGTGGGCACAGCATTAAATTTTGGCTGGAGCTCTTGCAGACATGATCCTCATTCTTTAAAAATTCTCTCAGTCTAGCCTTGAGTCATATATTTGCAGTATTTTTTACTCCAAGATTCCCTGCTCCATTCTTTACAGAAGATGCCTATGGCAAGCTTTACTGGTAGCTATTCAAAAATAGATATTTTATTCCTTATGCTAACATACACTTGCCTTTACAAACAGTAGGCAAATGTGTGTAAGCATTAGGTAAATGTTTGTTACCTAGGCTATCTTACTTCAGGTTTGTACCCCATAAGGGACCTATCCATTTAAAAATTAGTTACTGCAATACTGTTTTACATCTCTCTGCACAGATACCAAGACAAGGAGAAGATCAGTTTCAGGGGCAGAGAGAGACTGGGAAATCCTCATGAAAAGGGGCAAGCCTGTCCTACAGGGCACTGGGAAGGCAGCAGAGGTTCACTTTGCACTGTGATATTGGATGCCTCTTTCAAAGCACATCATTTTCCTTCAAAGCACAGCTAGAAACCAGGAGGTAACCAATCTAACCCATGGCTTTCCAAAAAGCACTATAACCACTGAAATAAGAGTTGAAACTTTAGCAGAGCATCCTCAACCTTCCCAGTTAAATTTCCTTCTGTACAGGACAGATTTAGGAAGCCAAAAGAACAAGTAACATAGAGCCTAATTCCCCAAACCTCAAAAAAGGCATTGATCTAAAATGTCTGGGAAAGCTTCCTGGACTTGGGATTATGTGGGATACAGCTAGTAAAAAATGCATAGAAAGTAAGATGCATAGTCAGTCTGGGGAGTAGACATCAGCACTGAGGACATCTCTTTCTTGTTGTAAATTGCATCAAATTTGTGCGTGTGGATTTTTTTCCTAAACAACTGACAATAATTATTTTTTTAAAGAAGAAATTCAGTTTAATATAACATGAAAATTGTGAACATAGTCAAATAGCCTCAGGAACAAATGTTGATTCTCAGATCTTGAAAACATGAAAAGAACAGAAACCCCAAACCAGTAAAGGGGAAATTTCAGTTAGATATATGGAGGAATAAACTGTGAGGGTGGTGAGACACTGGAAAAGATTGGCCAGGGAAGTTGTGGATGTCCCATTCCTGGAAGTATTCAAGGCTAGGTTGGATGGGCATTGAGCAGCCTTCTCTAACTAAAGGTGTCCCTGCCCATGGCAGGGGTGCTAGAACAAGATGATCTTTAAGGTCCCTTCCAACCCAAACACTTTTGCATATAATTCTACAATGGGATATAATCTTAGCTCAACCTGACATGACATGAGCATTCAGTTACACCTGTCAGTAAAACCACAACTCGTAAGCTTCTCCACTTATCTGCTGAGACTTTATATGCAAGTAAGTAAACCGTGGGAAGACCATGTTCAGAGAGAGAGCCCACATCCTCATCTGCCTCAAAACTGTTATTTCTGGTCTTCCTTTCCCTTTTCCTGAGAAGGTGCTATTGTCCACTGCATTCCACCCATCATTTTTATCTCCCTTTCAAACTAAGCTCACTGTGCACACTGTTTCCAAGAGCTCTTTGGAGACCTTCATTTCCAAGATCTCACCCTACTGCTCGCATTCAACTGAAAGAGGCTGCAGCCATCTCTAGTGACCGCTCCCCACCAAAACTCAGAAGTGATACACTCTCTTTCTTCTTTCAAAGCTAAAGTAAAAATTAGTCTTTGCCTACTGATTCCTTCTAATGGCAAGATAAAAATACACCTTGCAGATCAGTGTGGCTGTACTCCTATATTCACCGCAAAACAGATCTCAAGAATCTTCTTTCATAAAAAGAAAGCTATTAAAACATTATTCACTTGGAAAGGGAGCACTATGTCATTCCAAATTTAAAATAAAGAAAAATAAAAATATTTGACTCTTTCTTGCCTTCAGCAGATATAATGAAATACTCAAAACAGTACTGTTCTGTCATATCACAGTGAGAACACAAGAATTTATCCTAGGGTCCCAAGTCTTCCCACAGGATTCAAACAGAGGTCTTAAATGGGAGAAAAGAAAACCGTAACAGGCATCTCTTTCATAGCTGACAACATTCTTCTGTGCAGCAGGGACCTAAATTAAATTCACAACACCAGCTGCAACTCTTCCTTCTTGCAGGACTTGGACCTCTCCATGCTGTAGACTCCTGCTAATGTCAGACCCCTGTAATCATTATCAAGATTGGGTGAGTCATAGAGGTTTGTTCTGTTTCAAGCTGAAATTTCTTCCTTTAAAAGGGTAATTAATGCTATTTTATCAACAGCTAAGTGTCTTGGGCACGCACTGATGATGTGAAATGCACAAGCTGCACATCCACCCAAACCAGAGAGGATTCAAACACCCTTTGTTTGTTCACACATCCTATCCCTGAGGGGCATGACCCCATCTCAGGCTTTAGGGAGAAGGATAGTCTCATCCACCTACTGAAGGGCTGCCCTGCTGCAAAGAGGAGCCTGGGACTCACTAGAACAAAGAACTGCTATTCTGCAGCTTAACTGGGGGGCTCACATGATGGAGAAAAGAGCTGGATGCCACTCATGCTCTAAGGACCATGGCAGAGGATAAATGACAACTTAATTAACAGGGTTCCTGGAAGCATTAAGTGTGAGGCATATACCCAGTTGTTATCCCTTGCTGATGGAGAGATACTGTCCAGCATGTGAACATCCAACACTTCTGGCACATATGAGAGATGTGGTTTTCTTTCCATTCAGTAAAGAAGAAATAATAGGGCAATCATTGGGTTAATATGGGAAGACATTTTTAAAGACTCCAAAGTTTTCAGTTGTTATGATACTGTGTATCATCAGTGTTTTCAATTAGCACTTCAGGGATACAGGGAGACTAGTAGCAAAGGCTACTAGTTTCAAAAAAATAGTTTAGTTTAGTTTCCATCACTATAAATGCATGAGGCCCACTGCTAACATTTGTCATTGGACTAGTGCACTTTCATAATTAAAAAAGGATATTTTTTCCTCCCGTGTTTAGCTCTTTGATAGGCCTGGAAAAGTTATTGATCTGGAAGTTTCATCAGCCTCCCAGCCATCCAGTCAGCAAATAAACCCCTTGTGACATTTTTAAATGTTTTCTCCATGTCTTGAAAACAAATTGCAGGAGGGCCAAACCATAACTTACATTAATCTTGCAAAATTTGTACCTATGGTATTTTTTTGGTTGGTTAGTTTTTAAAAACTCCTGGCTCCTGAATGAATGATTACGTGATAATGTCTGTTTTCTTCTTCAAATAATTTTGGAGGATCCATGCTCATGAAACTAAATCTGGACATAGGACTCAAATTTATTCTCTGTAAGGTTCAAAACCCCAAAAAAGAAAGAATTAAAATTCTGACTTTCCGCATCTAGTCTTGTTATTTTAGGACACTGTTTGCTGGTTATTGCTTAGTGCCAGATACTCCCCAACATACAAAAAAAACCAGAGTACCTATGCTATTAAAAGTATCCTTTCCCCACACTATATGCTAAGAAGAAAAAAAGCAAGAGCTGTGAGGATTATCTCCACTGCACAGAGGAATAGTTGATGCCAAAAAACTCAGAGATTTACACTAATAGCCAGTAAGTGACTGGGACTCAACACTATTCCATGGCTATGCTTACCATCTTCTTAGAAATTATTTAAGTGATATTACATATTACCAAAAGGACATAGATTTTAGAATTTATTACCATGACCACAAAAATGGACTTTAGCATTACTCAAGATCAGGAAAATCCAAAAAATCCAAACCAATTCCTTGATAAAATGAGCCAATGACCATCAGCAAATTCCTGATTAACTCTCTTAAGGAAACTGGGTGTTTTCTCAAGTCAAGCCCTGTGTGTAAAGCCTTGAATTATTGAGGTAGTAGTGACATTTTATTAAAATCCAGCTTACTTATCTCCCAAACAGCACTAACTTGACTCACCATAAGGCTTATTTCGCCTTGGTTTTTTGTTTGTTTGTTTTTGCTAAAAAATGCACACATATTCCTAACAAAATTTAGAGTAAGCATCAAGAAAGCAAATGTACACACATTTGTAAAATTATATAGCAATACCTTACGACATATCTAATCTATGATTCCTAAGTAGGCAAGATTGCACAAGGTTATACATATTTACAGTATAAAGTACTTCTAAAGGATTTATTTAAAATCTGGAGGACACAAATACCAAATCACTGCAGAGTGAAACAGAAATTCAGCAAAACTTGTTTTAAATCACTCCACACCCTTGTTTATATTAAAGAGAACAGATCCAATTGCAGCTGAGAATAAGCATGTCATCAACCCATCTAAATTTTGCCCGTTTAAATACTGGTAGAAAAGGTTACTAAGTAATACATACATCTAATGTACAAGTTCTTATCCATGACAAATACATTTTATACCAACAGCTTGTACACATCAAAACCTACAAGAAACTTTAAATCGTACATCTGAGGACCAGAAACGCAGCAAGAAGAGTCACGAAGGCAACCAGTGATGCCAGTTACCTTTTGGCCTGCAGTCCCTGACCGCAAGGATTTTTTAAAAAATAAATAAAATAAAATCAACAAAGAACTCCAGCAACTCTCACTCACCCAGCAAAGAGCCCACAAATATGACAACCTGCACGGTGGTGGTGAAGTGCCGGTAGCTCTGCTCCTCGCCGTGCTCCTCGCTCTCCACGGCGCCCGCCTCGCTGACATTCCCGCCCTGCCACACCATCTGCCCGGCCGAGGCGTTCCCCGTCTCCAGAGCTCCGGTGACAGCCTGGGACGGGGCATGGTCGCTTTCATTCACCAACACCCAGCTTCTGTCGTACCCCATGGCGAAGTTCCGCCTTCCTCGCTGCCACTTAATAACACAGGCTGTCCAGCCCTTGTCTTTAGTGAATGAATGGAGCCCACAAAGGCAAAAAAGACGTTTCTGAGGATAAAGCCTGGTCTCTGCCTCTCGGAGGCATCTTCACCACATTCCTGTGTCCTAAGAAGCAGGGCTGGCTGTTCGCGTTGTCACCTTGTAAGTCATGACAGCCAGTAAACAAAAGCAGAAAACAAGCCAGGCTTCTCCTTCCGATCAGCTGTGCCATAGTTTTTGCTTCAGACTGCCACAGGTCTCTTCAGCAATGTTTTACCGCAATATGCGAGAGAGAAGGAATCACGGTCCCCAGAATCACAGCCCGCACCGCGGCTCATCCTCCCTCCGCTGCCGAGGGTCGCGGCGCGGCCGCCGCGCACACGCTCGCACGGCCCCGGGCTCACTGCTCAGCAAAACCGGCCTGCAAAAGTGGGGGGGCCTCCGACTCTGTCCCCTCACTGCACTCTAAGCGTTGGCTCGGGCTTTGCTCACAGCTCTGAGAGAGGAAGAGCATGGCTTTTCCCGTGGCACATCTGCTCCCGCTCTCTCCTCCCCTCCTGCCCGCTCCGCCCGTGGCTCTGCGCGGCTCCCTCCCGTCTCTCTGGCGGCCCTGCGCGGCGCAGGACGCGGCGAAGACCCTTGCACAGCGTCCAGAGAGGCCAGTGACTGCTCAGTGGCTGCCCCGCGCTCCCGCTGCTTCTCGGGGGAAATGAACTGGGGTTTGAATCGCAAGGCGGGGGGCGCTCGAGCGATCCGTACCATCCCTGCGCGCCGCTGGCAGCGGCAGCCCTGCTCCTTGGTGCTCCCACATCCCGGTGCGGGCGCTGAGTCGCTGCGGCCCCGCACTGCCAAACCCTGCGGCCATCCCGAGCCGGGCCGAAGGAGGAGCCGCCGGGCCGCCGCGCTCCCCAGGGCAGGCGCGCCGCCATCACGTAGCCGCGGCCGCGGCGCTCGGCGGCGCCGCCATTTCGCTCGGGGGCTGTGGGAGAGGGCGGGCGCCTTTTAAACAGGTGTTTTGAAACAGGTCCCTAGTTCTGATGACAGACTTTCCAAGGAAGGTGCTGGGGTTCTAGATACGCATGTTAGTTGTTAAAATAGATTTTTTTTCTAAATGTATAATTTTCCAGAAAAGCTCTTCAGTGGTCGTAATAAGTTAAGGCATTGATTCTACAGATAGTGTGCATCCATACAGTGGGCACTTTTGCCTTTAATTTGAAGACTTGAGGTGGGGTGGGGGGGTTAGAGCTAGTTAAAAATTAAGCCAAAAAGATTTTTTCAGCCCCTGGGTGCCAGTCTGGAAGAGCTCTGAGAAGAGGAGCTATCCATGTGCTCAGCCCCTGCACAGCAAGGCTTCCTCAGGCACCCCAGGCCAGTGAGATGTGTTCCAGTGACATTCACCCGGTCTCCTGCGTTGGGAACTTCAGTGATCCAGACAGAGCTAGGTGCTGTGCCATGGGTTCAAAGACATTTGCTGATCAGTGGGATAGGGGACTGCCATTGCCCCATCCCACCACAGATCCTGGAAGCTCTTGGTGAACCCTCTGCTTGTTCCTCCATGCGTTTGGGCCCAGCCATTTGCAGCCTCCTCTCATTCCTCTGGGAGTTCATTGCTCCAGCCACTTGTCCAGTAATTCCCATCTCTGACTCACTCTGATTGTGGCCTCAGACTCACCCACCCTCCTACATTTTCTTCTCACCCATAATTCATTCACTTCGTCCATCCAGTCCCATTTTTCCCCACTTTTCCAGGCACTAATCAGCTGCTTTCATCATGCTTCCCCCTTATCTTTCCTTTCCTGAGCAGACTTCTTCCTCCTTTTGGCCTCCAGCATTCTTGTGTCCAGGTTCTGTAACCAGAGTCTGACCTCAGTTCCTCACCTCCCAGTCACCTGCAAGGTGCTTTTCCTCACACAGCCATCCCTTTCTTCATTTCCTCCATCGGTATGGAATGATGACCAAGGAGCCAGGCAAGAGTTAATGCTCACTATCTACAGCCTACACTGTGTACCCTCTGCATTGCACAGATCTGCATGGTCAAGAAAGATTGAGTTAGCTAAAGGAAGAGGTCCTGTGGGCATAGGATGGTCCAGCTTTAAATTAGGAATGGAACAGAAGCAAGTTGTACAACTGGAACTTTGAAGGACACCATGGCCAAAAAAGAAATCTTTCCCTGATTAAAAGTCATTTAAATATTAAAATGCTCACACCTACATATGCTAATAAGCTTAACGAAGTACATGCTACCACATAAATGACTGTGTTACTCAAAGCTTTGCTTAGACCATGCTATAAGCAATGTAGAAGGAGGGAGATCAGATTGCACTGTAGGTAAGGAGGGCAGACCTGTTAGGAGAATGACCCTTAACGACCTCAGAGACAGTTCTCAGGCTACTCTCCCTCCATCCAAGTGGAGATGCTGTCTTGGTAAGTGGGTACCTGCTATTATTATTATTACCCGAGTTAACACAATGTTATCATCAGAACTCTATCGCAGCTAGTGCATTCATTTAGACTTTGTATTTCTGTTGTTTCAATAAATCACATCATTTGTGAATCTGTGCTCATGGAAGTTCCCATTGAACATGACCATGTCATGCCAATTTGGTTATAATCAGAATGAGCCCAGCTGCATGCAGCCCCTCTGATCCCTGGAGACCAGCTGGAATACAAAAGGTTTTATTTTCTGCCAAATTTCTTACTCTTAACACTCAGAACCTTTTCCCTCCCTCCTGCACTTCATAGGAAGACTGACTTCCCCTCACCATGCACATGAGGAAGCAAAAGCACATTCTCACAACTAATTTAAATTTTATTTGCTAGAACTAAATGTTAATGTTGTGGGAGAGAGTTTTAAATTTTGCCTTAAATCTTGGAAAGGAAGCTTCTGTCCAGATGTAGTCTGGCAGCTTGATGTTCATCGTATTCCAGTAAATCTGTGCTGAGCATGTGAAGACTCCCTGCAGTAATATAATTTGGTTCAGTTCATGCAGATTTTTAGAAGATTAGCTAGCAAAGCCACAGCACTGAAAAAAGGTTGTCTCTTCCTCATCAAATTTTCACACTCCTGCTGGAGTACAAGACTTTTAAAAACAAATTCTTAGAATGTTTTTGTGATTATGTTAATTTACTCTGGCTTTCTTCTTAGAAACAATGATTCATTATAGAAGTAATTAAAGGGAAAAATTAGCTCGAGGTAGACATCTGGTCTAGAGCACTTCACCTTAACTTGTTAAAATTTTGCCAAGTCACAAAGCAGGGGAAAGTCGGGCGTACTGTTATCTTGCCCACCCACTGCTATACAGTGTAACAGGAGAAATTTCCCATGTGGTGGGCTGTGTGCCCCACACCACATGCTTGGGAAGTATAAACCCATAATTACTGTTAAAGGAAATTTTGCTGACATTTCTTAATTACTCGCTGCATCGCCGAGGCATTCTTGCTGTGTATTTGTGTGGGAGAGAAGATGAATCCGTGTCCTGAACACTTTTATTTCCAGTCTTTAACACAGGAAAAATTTTTATTTATTATATACAAATTGATAATGAGCATACCCAATTGTACCGGAGGAAACTCTAGTGATCAGTTACAGTGACACAGGTCACAGATGACTGAGCAAAAGAATGTCTCTGTTGTTTCTATTTAAATACTTAACAGCTTTGGTCATGCATTTCCCACCAAAAAGCAGGCGAGACAGAAAAACCCTGCACTAAAGACACATTCCAGGAATGGTGAGGAACAGACACCAGCATCACAATCGTGATACAATTTAACACTTGGTTTTCGTTTGATACTAACGACATTATTTAAGTGGACTGAAAGATAAAGAATGCGTGGAACAAGCTTTCAATTTCAGAAGTACAAATTGAGGGCTATAGAAACCGACCATTAGTGTAAATGATTGGTCTATTTATAACAAAAAATACGTACTCAAAGTGAGTAAAGTCAAAGTCACCAAAACTCCGTTCCTATATCTGGGTGCGTGGTAGCAACCTGCAGACTACTACAACTTTTTTTTTTTTTTGCCTGGGGATTACTCACCTAGATAAGCTTATAGATAAGTTATATGTATGAATTTACTTGGGGTTTCTTTATGAAGATCTCAAAACTTTAAAGGCTCCCCCTTGTGGCAGTCCTCTTCAGTAGTTCCCGTGTGAAGTGACCGAAGGAAAGCACGTTTTCCTCGCTGGTTGTCACTGCTCCCCTGACAGCCCGCAGCTGCCTCTCTCTGGCAGTCCCACCAAGGACACCCGGCCTCACTGTTTTGTTTGCAGTTCCACCAAAGACGGTTCGCTTTCCCCCTGCTATTGCTCACTACAGCAGCTGCCGGTGGGAACCTTTCTGCAGTTTTCACAGGAACTTGTATCCCGCCTCAGCTCTACATGAAATCTACAGTGAAATTCGTGATTATTTTTTTCCCTTTTGTGACTCTTTCTCAAGGTCAATTTTAAAAGACGTACACAGTATCCAACTGTCTTTGCTGTGTATCCCTGTAATGCAGATGTACCTGGAGGCATATCTTTTGGGAGTTCAGACTGGATTAGAGGAGGTTCTTCACCCAGAGGGCGGTTGATCACCGGAACACGTTCCCAGGGAAGGGGCCGTGGCACCAAGTCTCCCAGAGTTTGGACAGTGCTCTTAGTCACAGTGTTTAGTTTAGGGAGTACCGTGAGGAGCAGGGCGTCGCACTCGGTGATCCTTACGGGTCCATTCCAACTCGGCACGTTCCTGTGGACGAACCACCGGGCCCCACGCGGCACCGGCGGCCCCGGCTCCGGCTCCTCCTCCTGCCGCCGCGGCGGAGGCGGTGCCGGGCCGCGCTCCGGCTCCAGTCCCACAGCGGCAGCGCGGGGCCCGCCATGGCCGCTGCGCGCCCCCGCCGGCGCCGCTGACATGGCCCGGGCCAGCGGCGGGCGGCAACTGCCGGAGCAGCTCGCTGCGGAGCCGTCCGCTGCGGAGCCGCCGGAGAGTTACCAGATGCGGCAGGAGAACGAGCTCCAGGTGCTGGAGTCCATTTACGGGCAGGACTTCCAGGACCTGCGGCAGAGCCAGGCCTGGAAGGTAGCGAGCGGGGTCCGCGCAGAGCGCGCGGGGCGGAGGGCAGCGGGCCGGGCTGGCTCGGGAGCGGAGCGGGGCCGGACCGGACGGCGGCGGGGGCGCGGCTGGCGCTGCCTCGCTGGGGCCGCTCCTTGTCTTCCTTGCCTGACGTGTCGCGTCTCTCGCTGCGTGCCCGTGGTCCTTCCCTCAGCCCTGCCATCTGCCACCTTTCCGATTGATTCTCGAGATGAAAGCGCTCGCTCTATAATCAGTGCTGTGCTCATAAATTGCATTTAAAGTAATTGTCAGGCTTTTAAAAAGCCTCTTAATTCGTTCCTTAACCTAGTAATTACATACTTGCTCAACTAATTGATCTCGTCGGTATACATGACGATATTGACATAGTTATTATATGCTGTGGTTTTGTCACAGTGCACCTATTTCCATGATAATAGTTTTGCTTTCATTTTTATAGGTGTGGGTTTTTTTAATTACAGCTAGTTAATGCTCAGGCCTGATACTCATTACTCCCTTCCATTTGTCTTTCGTGTCCCCATCAAATTGATATTTCCTTTCCAGCTGTCCATGATACTGTTTTCCTGTATCTGGAGATAATGGTCGCTATTCTGTTCCACAGGTTAACTTTTACTGTTGTTTCTTTTTGCATTCTTTTGTCTGGAATGTGTACTATATATCTTCTGCTTTCTTTTGTGCCAGAGACTTGAACTTAAATTTTTTACAGCAACTTATGACTTTTTTTCTCTTTTTATGAAGTTTGGTGAGAGCACTCTCAGTAATTTGTTGGGTTTCCAGAAGTGTTCACTCTGTATTGAAGGTCATACCTGCTAGCCTCTTCACTAGAAAAGCAAAGGGGATAGTTACCATCTGTTTCTGTATTTGTTACTCTCTGTGGTCTTACTTCCCTCCCTGTTTTTCATGTTACTAAGGGCTGGGTTGTTTTGTTGTTGTTTTTTGTTGTTTGTTTTTAAACCTAATTGAAAATAAAAAGCTGGGAATACTTACATGGGCGTATTTTACTTTATTCTGATTTTGGGTAGGTGATTTGAACAGAGTAGGGATGGGGAAGGTAATTCTTGTTAAAATTCTGGTTTATGGTAAAACACTAAATACAACTACATAAAAAATACTGCCCATTGGTTTGGCCATGTAAGGTGTATAGCATTGTGACATTATGGTCTGTTGCCATGTTGGAAAATAAAACAATGCCTGGGCTAGTCATATAAACACTAAAGAAAAATGCTGTCCTTATGCTTTAATTTGTGATATAAATATCCTGTGTTAAGTTTATTTATTTTTTTCTACTGCTGTCTACAGTAAGCAGATCAAAAGTGTTATTACAGATCCTCATTTTTGCTCAGTCTGAATTATCTTTCTAATGACTGGAACTACACTTATCTGAAGAAGTTGTAAGAATATGCTGGATAAACCATGATAGTCAGTGGACCAGTTCACTCCTACTGAGCAGTGTCAATACATTAATGTATTTTTTTCATGGTTTGGATCGTTTAAGCTGTATTCTACTATACTAGGTTGAGAGTTGAGTGTTTTCATTAAAGCAAAACCAAGCGAACCTTTTCAATCAGAAGTTTTGGTTTGTGTTTCAGGTACGACAACCTCCTGAAATTAATTTAGTTCTGCGTCCTCAGGGATTGACTGGTGCTAATGAAGTGTATGCCAAAGTTGACCTGTGGGTCAAGTGTCCACATACTTACCCTGATACGTAAGTGAACATTAAAATATAACCTTTTTTCTCTGCTTTCTGTAGCCAAGTCTAAGTTGAAAAGACATGTAGTTTTATTCATCACTCTTAGTCTTGCTTTCTGCATGTCAGTATTTATTAAGCCTGGGGTATTTTATAATATGCAACTCTAAACTTTGGCACCTGAATTGGATTTAGTCTTTTGTGCAGTGGAGAGTGATAGGGATGAGTTTGTCAGCGCAGAACTGCAGCCCCAGCTTGCAGTTTGGAGATACATAACCACAGGTGTACCTGCTGCTGTCTTAGTGCCCTTGTTAAACTTCTAGAGCTCCTGACTCTTTCACCTGAGACAGACTGAATCTCCTTTCTATTTAAAGCCATCTGTTGTTCTGTTTTCTGTTGGATTAGCTTTTGGAAGAGTTCTCCATAGAGAGTGTTGAAGGAGTTGCAGGTGATGAGCCTGCCCCACCATTTTGTGTTGGCAAGTGATTCTTGGGCTAAGTGTTGCTCTGTGCCCTATTTTGTTCAGTCCTTATACCACTGATAGTCCAAAATATAACTCCCTTCAGTCCATCCATTTGTGCTGTGGCATGAGTGCTGTAGAAGGAAATGCTGTTCCTTAGTGTGTGATAGCTCAGTTATACCCTGTAACAAGGATGTAACAGCTACTCTCTCTTTTTTCTTTTTTTTTTTTTTTTTTTTGTTTAAAATAACACATCTACAGACATTTTGCTTGTTTACTTTATTTTAAATATTTTAAAAATATAGCTGATATTAATTTATTGCATTTGTTTCTTAGGGTTTGTGTTACCTGTATAGTAGTGGTAAATAAATTTTAAACATCTAAATGTTATGTTAGTAATGTTTTAAATGGCTTGTTCAGTAAGTTAGTGGTTAGGAACTGAATTACTAGAATGTGCAGGGTTTCTTTGGTAGTTCTGCTGTTAAATGTTACCAAGAGGTAATTTGCAACCGGAAAGTTTGATGATAGGGAATATAATACAGTATTTCTGACTTTATCTTGTATATGTAATATTTATATTCTGCTTATTTGAGCATTGGCTAATTGCCAAGTGACTGTGAACTCCATTCCTTTTCTCTCATACAGTTTTTATCAACAATCTGTTGCTTTTTACACTCATTTTTTCTAATGAGGACTTTTTTGTGTTTTGTTGCTGTTCCACAGAGTACCAGAAATACAACTAAAAAATTCAAAAGGCTTGTCAAATGAGAAAATAAATGAACTAAAATCCAGACTAGCTGAATTAGCAAAACAGCGCTGTGGAGAGGTAGGAGCTTTTCACTTCCTTGAGAAATATACTCTGAACCTAAATAGTTCTAAGGTGTATGGTATAATATAGTGGGATACGTCCATATTGGAAGTGTAAGGTGCATTGCTTTTAAGGAAGGAGGGACTGTCTTTTTTTGCACTGTTTCTAATTAAGGAAAGTTCAGGCTATGGATGCTCTCAAAATCCATGTATAAATACTGCAAGCTTTATTCCTCTTTAAAGGTTCACGTTATTAGGTTTAAAGGTTCTGAGTTATTTGGCAGTATGAGAAGTGATGTTGACTGTAAACCTGAGAGCTTCCTGCACTTTTTGGATTGATTTGAATATCACAAGAGGCCCTATCTGTTTAAGCAAACAGTGCTTACCTGGGGAGTTTTTCCATGTGATCTTGTTTGCCTAACGCTACTGGACAAGAGGCCTTTGTTCCAGCACCAGCTCAACACTTTGAAGTACAGTCACTCCATGCTAGTGTGCCTTTTTTTTTTCTGTGTTTAGGAGTAGTGATATTTGAGTTTCCCTGGAACTGGGTAAAAAAGGAAAGATAGAGAAACATGGGAAGCGTAGACCTTTTAAGGGATGTTATACATCCTCGGGTATGTCTAGTATTAGCAGTACCTTTCTGTTGTTGAGGACTGAAATGATTCAAAGAATTACAAGCAAACAAAGAATTCTTGGTGAAAGCAAGGGTTTTGGTATGTTTCTTATCACTATTTGGAAATGTTGCAGGTGAACACATTTGAATAGCTCCATTTGTCTTTTTAAAAGTGAATATTACACAGCTGTGGACATTATAATAGGCTGAAGTGGGGTAGTATTTTGCTTTCAGTTTCCCAAGCCTGTCAAGTTCACAGGTTTAGCAAGAGCTAACTGTCATTCACTCCTGCCACATCAAGCCTCTTTTCCATTTGAATACCATACTTGTGTTTTGATTGCCAATTTTTCTGCAGATACTGTCACAATAACTTTTAGCTAGATATGTTCTGTTCAGTAACCAAGAATTTTCTCTGATTTTTCAGTATCTTTGGAAATTAGCAGTTTAATAAAGTATTCTAGAATTTAGGGCAGGGGGGTTGTTGTTTGCTATTTGTTTTTTTTTTAATGACAGTGCTATGGACAATTCATAGGCAGTACAAGGATTAAATTCTCTAAGTAAGCACAAAACTGTGCATTGTATACTTGGTCTGCTCACAATTGACCACAAGAATTATTAGCCTGTAGGGCTTCCAAGTCCCGGTTTGATTTCAGATCTCATTGAAAGGACCTAAAAATATGTAATACATTTTCCTAATGTTGATTTTCCGAAGAGAGAGTCGGTCATGCTTGCTCCAGAAATGTGTAGATGTGGTTTTGAATTACATGTATGGTACACATTTTGTATGAATGGCATATGCAGTGCTATCCTGAATTACTTTATCTGCAGTGAAAAGGGAGATACCTGTCAAGGTAGAGAGAAAAGTTATTCCTTATTAAATTGTATTCTGCGATAGAGAAAGTTTGACAATACCTCATAACTTTTCTCTCTACCTTGACAGGTATTCCTTATTAAATTGTATTCTGTGATACAGAAGGTTGAAAATACCTCAACCACCTATTGAAATTGATCAGCAGACTGTCAGTGGTTTTTTTCAATTATTGAGTTTCCTCTTGGTTTTGGTGAGGTTTTTTAATACATATGTGTACATGCAATGATTACCTTGCCTTCTGAATAGGGAAAGATAATCTATTTGCACGTGTCAGATTTATGCATATTGTGCTGTTCTTTCTATTTTGAATTGCCTCCTGGCTTCGTTCTTACTTTCAAGCAGGGGATTCAGTGTTTGAGTCTTCTAAATGTCACCGTATTACAGGCAGAAGGTACAATTTAATTTGGCTGATCTCCCACCTGTACATGCAAATCCTGCTCAGTGGTGCTGCTGACTGCACCTTTGTCTTGAACTATTCTTTAATTTTAGAGCTAAAATGGTCTCTTAGCACTGGGAGTGCTTGAATTAATAAGGTGATGCTACTAGACTACTGAAAGCTTAAGCCTTGACAGGTCAATAGATCATCAGTAATTCAAGTAAACAGTAACTGAAAATTGATTCCAACCTGGCAAACCATGTAGCAGAGTTTTCAGTGCAGTTCTTATTTTAGTCATTGTGGCTTTATGAATATGGAGCACTTTATGTGACTTTATAGTTCTAAAGGGGAGACTGCTTTGCAGAGGAAGGGCTGGATTTGTGGTTAGCAGTGAAATAATAACTATTTTATAGTAGTAGGTATAGTAACAGATAAATGCAAAGGATTTGTTCTGTTGTAGCTCATATGTTGTAAACCCATATCTGTGGAAGTAGAAAGATTAAGCCTAAAAGAAGATGAGAAAATTATTTTTAAATTTCACTTTTCTGTTAGAAAAATAAGATGGCTTAGGTTGTCTGTCTTTCAGTAATTTTTGCCATCTTTGCTACTGTGGTCAGGGATTTTTCCTGTTACAATTTGTTAATAAATTGTTCTGACAGAAAATAGTGAAATATGATAAATTCTCCCTGATAAATAACAAAATTTACAGTCATGCTTCTGCTGTGTTGCTTTTTTGGGGTGGGTAGCATTTGGCTATCATTTGACTCTGCATTTCATTCATACCTATTTTCTTTCAGGTGATGATATTTGAACTTGCTGACCATGTACAGTCTTTTCTTAGTGAGTATAATAAACCACCTTCCAAGTCTTTTCATGAAGAAATGCTCAAAAATCATCAGAAAGAGCAGGAAAGATTGGCTCAAGAGGAGTTGCGTAAGGCACAAGAAGTTAAGAGAAGAGAGGAGCAGGAGGTAAGAGTAATCAATGTATGAATAACCCTATATTCTTAAAAAGAACATAATCATGATTTTAAAATCACTCTGCATAATGGTGAGTTTTAGTGAATTACTAACTTGTCACACCTGCCAGTATGAGTAGGTCAGTGTGTATTATATGAACTATCTGATGCTGTAATTGTAATATTTTAATGATGTGATTTTAACCCAGGGAAATATTTGTGCCTGAAACAAACCTAAATGTTGATTCCCGATCCTATAAAAATCCCTGATCAAGAGGACTTTATACAAACATTTAAGCTAAGGTACATAGTAAGTGCATTCCTTCCTAAACTAGGAAGTGTTAGCCAGGCAGACAGGTATGATTACCTGTCTTTCACTCTTAGGGTGACTGGAACATTCACTGTGACCAGCATCTCTAGAGAGCAACAAATTTTATCTAAAGAGATGTCAGACCACCAATGTCCTTCAATAGAAATGAGAGGATTCATCCAGCTCTCACAGGGGCTAGTAGTGTGAAGTCTCCACTCTGTGGGAAATATGGACAGAATAGATCTGGTTTTTAAAAGATCATTTGGATTTATCTATCTCCCTATCTTTTTTTTTTCTTTTTTTTTTTTTTTTTGGTGTGTGCATGCAACTTTTTTATTGGGTCTAGCAGTAGAAGTAATTTACAATTCCATTCTCCTGTATCATACAATTGATGCTAATATCTTCCTCAGGAGAGCTAATTTGACTTCTATTTTTTTATTCTTATGATGTCTTCTAAGTCCTCTTTCAACACTTCCAAAAAATCAGCATTGTAATTTTTTACTTTTAAATCAGGGTAAGATTTCAGCAGTTGCATTGCTGGTACTGTTGCATTTCTAACAACTGAAATTTATTTCAGCAACGTGAAATCCTTAACGAGATTCAAAGAAGGGAGGAAGAGAAAAGGGAAGAAAGAAAAAAGAAAGAGATTGCCAAACAGGTATTCTTCCTAAGCAGGTGTGCAAACAAACATTGCAGTAAGTTCTTCCCAGTAGTGTAACAGTACTTGTAAAAATTTGAAATTTTCTTGGACATTCTTTCTTATTCAGGGCTTCTAGTAGATCTAAATTAAAATGGGTTCTTGATTATTTCTGGGGTTTATTTCTGGAAAACACAAGCATCTTGAGTGTACCAAGGTGGATATCTTCAAACAGACATAGAAAAAAGCTGTTTCCAGTTTCTTTGCATTCTTGCCATGGACAGTGCTGAAATGTCCTTTCTGAAATCTCAGCACTTTTTCTTTGGTCTCATGTGTACATTTATTATGAAAACATATGTCTTCTGTACTCTGGATGACTCCATAGAATAACAACTAAGTACTTGCATATTTTGATGATAGGAGTGGCTTCTGCACTTACTTGGTGTTTTTCCTGATTTTTAGGAACGTTTGGAAATAGCTGCTCTGACAAATCAAGAAGATTCTCACAGGAGAGATACTGCAGGACATAGAGTTGCTTCACGCTTAAATGGGAGCTGTTTGGAACATGGGGTGAATAATAAACACCGACCAAATTCAGCTGGACGTTCCAAGTATGTCAGTTTGCATGTGGATTTTTAAGATTTATTTACTTCTTTGTTTTTTTATTTGGGTTTTTTGGTTTTTGTTGTTGTTGCAAGCATTAGATTACAAAGTGAAATTTGAAGGCAAGCGAATAGTGTGCCATGCTGTTGACCTTTTCATTTTGGTCTCTTCCTTGCCACCTTTCCCCTACCTTTATTTGTCATGGTTTAACTAAGCCACATGCTGTGAATAATTTGGGAACTTTCCAATTTTTAAGTTTTTTATTCAACTTCTAACTTTGCATATACTATCTTTCTGAGTTGGAGAAAAATGTTCTCTTCACATTGCAGACGAGAGCGCCAACTTTCTGTTAGTAATAATGAAGAGTCCCCTGGAAATCACGAAGTTCTGAACTTCAGCACAAGTGGTGCTGGACAGCTTACTGTCCATAAAGGAAAATGTCTAGGTGAGCAAAATTACAATTGCAACTTGAAATGCTGGGGTTTGGGATGCTTTCAGTAACATGTGAAACCACTGATAAGTGCAGGGCTGGAAATGGATACTTACTCTCCTTCCATTGCTGCTGGTAGCAATGCATAAAACCAGCAGGTTCAGCAGAAACATTAATACAGGACATGACAGGAAACTGAGTTGGAAGACCTCCATGGAGTGTCCACATGGACAGATCATCAGATGTTTTCATTGTTTGTTTTCAATATAGCACTTCCTCAGTGGATGGATGAACAGCCTGAAAGTCTCTTGAGAATGGAAAATTTTATTATTTTGCAGTTTGAGGATGAAAAATTGTGTTACTATGGGTAGAACTTGGCATTCTCTAAGCAGGAAAGTTGTTCAGTTATTAAAACTTGAAATTCTTGAAAATGTGCAGCAGTTTTTTGTCATCGTGTGATTGCTTTCATTTGAGTACTGTTACATAGCACTCAGTCTCATCAAGCCTGATATCTTCCATACTTACTAGATAGATACATGTCTTGTCTAGTTGTAAGTAGGTTTATGTTTCTGACTTTAGAAAACAGACTTTCTGGTATTTATTTAACATTTGCAGGAACTTTTGTCAAATCCTTAGAAACAAAAGAATGTTCCTCTTCTCTCCCTTTGTGTATAGGCAGAGATGAACAGCTTGGTAAATCTGTCTACAATGCCCTGGAAATTCACAGTGGAGATTTTGTTCTAATATATGAGTGGGTTCTGCACTGGCAAAAAAAGATGGGAAAGTTTCTTACAACTCATGAAATAGAAAAGATTGAGAAGTCTAAGAAACAGGTAATGCTTGTATTTTGCATTTGGCTTAATAAAAATTAGGTGAGGTTCAGTGCTTTTCTTTAGGCTGCTAGTTTATATTAAACTTGAGAGGCTAGTAATGAATTTGAAAATGCTAATCTTTAGCATATCTAAGCATGAAAGAAAATGAGTGTGTTGAAGTATTCAGGAGTTCCTTTACAATAATACAAATGCAAGAAAGCATGTTTGCAAGTATGCATAATAAAAACTTGAAATTCTGAAGAAAGAATGAATCAAGCTTACTTATTAAAATCAAAGCTGTACTTACTCCAGTTCACCATACTTCCCTTTAGAAAAGTATAAGGATGTCATATATTTTCTAAGTATTTTGTTTGTGTTACGTATTTTATTAGTAGTGTGTCCCAAGATATGACAAAATCCATGTTTTGTTGTGTTTCTCTACCAGCTTCAGGGAGCAGAAACAGAGTTCAACTCACTGGTGAAGCTAAGTCACCCAAACATAGTACATTACAAATGCATGAACCTCAAAGAACGGGACAACTCCATTGTGGTGGATATTTTAGTGGAGCACATAAGTGGGTGCAGCCTTTCTACATACTTGGACAAAGAGACTCCAGTTCCCGTTGAGCAGTTGCGCCATTATGTGATCCAGATCTTGTCAGCTCTCGACTACTTGCACAATAATTCAGTAGTGCACAAGGTCCTTTGTGCTTCCAGTGTCCTGGTGGATGCTGAAGGAAACATCAAGGTCACAGACTACAGCATTTCCAAGCGCTTAGCTGACATCTGCAAAGCTGATGTTTTTGAGCAAACCAAGGTTCGTTTTAGTGAGGATGGTCTTCCCAACAAACCTGGAAAAAAAGGAGATGTATGGCGTCTGGGCTTGCTTCTGCTTTCACTCAGCCAGGGCCAAGTAACCAAGGAGTTCCCAGTTGCTGTGCCTACCAGTTTACCTGCTGACTTTCAAGACTTTCTAGAAAAGTATGTTTGTCACATTCCTGTATCTTTTTGTCTTTGATTTTTTTTTTGTTTGGTTTTTCTTGGATTTTTTTTTTAAGATTTTAACAGTTCTTTAAATGATAGGTTCTTCCTGTGTTGCTAGTGGTAGTTTTTATAGAAGAGGTTGATCTCATGGCTCAGGCTGCTAATCTGGGATTTGGGAGAGTAGGTTTGGTGCTCGTTTTCTCTGCCACCAAATGTGCATCACTGTGAGGAGCCATTTAGTCTATCTTTGCTTCTGATTACCATCTAAATGATGGAGGTAATAATTTCTTAGACATAATAAGAACTCTTCTAACATTTATGTCAGACATGACATAATTCTCTCTGTGGTTTGCTAACCAGGTGTGTTTGCTTGGAGGATAAAGAAAGATGGACTCCTCAACAGTTGCTACAACATAGTTTTATAAACATTCCACGAATAAAAATACCTGTAGCTGAAGAAAATCTAGATGGTAAGATTTTCTTCTTCCTGTATTCTGCTATGTAAGTGGACTACATGCCTGCAGTAAGAAAAATTGAGCTGTGCTACAGTTTCACAAGGCTGCACAAGTGTGTTACATTAACTAACTTAAAAGCTAGTGTGATCTTTAACTTCTCTGTGCAAATCTGGCTGGGGTGGACTGACTACTGGTTTTTTGTTCTGTAGAAGCAGCTCATGCTTTAAATGAACCTGTAAACTCATCCACCTCCTGCATGGTGTAAATATAGATTTAACTTTGTCCTTGGCAGATGGTGTTCTAATGAGACTTTTCCTTCTTATGTTCTTGTTAAAATCATTCCTTTGTCCAGCATAATTCATGTTAGTAACTAAAAACAGTATTAAGACTTATGCTTGTACTCGAGCTTTACACAGCAGAGCACTTCTGTATTTTAGGGTTTAGTTGCACTTGAAGTTATTTAGATTTTGTCTCCTCCTTGCTTCTTATTTTACAGTCCCTAGTGCCTTACCCCCATATTGCCAGTGACGGTAACTTTGTCTTCATTGCAGATTCAGCAGGTATAGATTGCATAGAGACAGTTGTACCCAGCAGTCAGATATCCAGTGCTTCGTTCTTCACAGAAACACAGAGACAATTTTCACGATACTACAATGAGTTTGAAGAGCTAAAATTACTTGGTAAAGGGGCTTTTGGAGCAGTCATCAAGGTATGGTATAAAAATTGTTTCCTCTGTGGAAACCTTTTTGAGGATGTTTGTTTTCTCTGAAGCAGAAAAATATATTCAATGTTTGCATGGTTTTATTTACTGTCCGCTAGTGCTGTGCCTGTGTTGAGGTTTTTATCTGGAATTGAATAGTCTGAAAAGTTTCTTGTGAGAGGTTGCTGGGAGACTGTGGAGAATCCTGTCAGTATGGGGAACCTTGCATTTGAATTGTAGTAATTTTCCAGGTGAAAGGAAGACTTCCTGTTTCATGAAATTATTCTTCTGTCTCTGCTTGGTAAGGCATTTGTAAGCATTTGACTTTAGATTAATTTGAATTTTGCAGGTGAGAAATAAGCTTGATGGTTGCTATTACGCTGTGAAACGTATTCGCATAAACCCCAGCAGCAAGCAGTTCCGGAGGATTAAGGGGGAAGTGACGTTGCTTTCCCGCTTGAACCATGAGAATATTGTGAGGTATTACAATGCTTGGATAGAAAAACAAGAAAGCCCTGTCCCCACTGTGTCAACATGTGAAACAACTGACGAGAGGAGAATGCCCCCCAAAGCTGGTCTCTTCATCCTTTCCACTGAGGAGACAAATGATGTGGAAACTAATGCTCCTCCTCCGTGTTTGACAAGTTCAGTTGAGTGGAGCACTTCATGTGAAAGATCCTCCAGCAACAAATTCAGTGGAACTGATCAGGAGTCCAGCGATGACGACGATGATGGTGATGGCGTGTTCTCCCATTCAATTTTGTAAGTAGGCTTCAGTACTGGCACTAAAGGGAGCATGAGCAGAGTTAGTTTTTCTTAGTTTGTGTCTTCCCATTCTCATTTCTTTTATCAGAAGTAGTTCACTGTATTTTATTCTGTCCCCGTGTTCAAAACCAGTGTATTTGCCAGCAGTTATGTAGCCAGGAAGAGGAAGTTTTCTAGCTAAGGATTGTCAATCTGTGTGGAAAATTTTTTGGTGTAGGCTTCTTGAAGCTGCTTATTTGTGCCAGAATGCATGACTGCTTACCTTATGTTTGACTGTCTTTTCCAGCCTTGAGAATAATTTTTTTTAATAAAGAATAACAGAAGCACTACAAATCTTGAAAAATATCAAACTTGCCCTTTTCTGTTTTGTTTTTTTATTAGTGCATTCCATACCTCCCTCTGTGTATGGCTCAGTTCTCTCACTCGGTGTTTTTTTTGTATAAGCAATTAAGTAAATTTCTCTCAGTTTTGCTTACTGGATATAGCAATTAAATTTTACTGATGGCAAATATACACCTTCCCTTTTAGAACTGGACTGTGAAAGGAAGTGTTTCTTTGCAAGCAGGGTGCTTTTCTGGGTATTGTTTTGTTTTGCTCTTTTATTCAAAGTGTATAGAAAGTCTTCAGCAGAAGCTTAGATTTTTTTCCCCCCCCAAAATAATTTCCAAATTCTTTAGTAAGAATTAGGAATTTTGCAATTTTACCATTACTTGGTATGCAGAACTTATCAGATTTTTTTTCTTTCTGTGTTTTTAAACAGGCCAACCACAGATTCTGAAAGCGAAATAATTTTTGAAAACGAAGATGAAAATAGTAAAGGTCATTCTCCAGTAAGTGTAAAGATAAAGTTAGTGAAAATGAAAATATAATAAAATAGTCTTTGACAAGTAAACAGGTCAGTTGAGAAGTTTTATTTCACTTCTGCTGTAATTACAAAAACATAACCTTACCTGTCTGTTAGAGTAAGTGTTGTGCCATGGTGAGCATCCCTAGAAATCAGTCTGATGCAGCTAATCTGGATTCTGTTTCCTAAAGTGCTTATTGAGATAAATATGAGTGTTTTTTCAGTCATGACCCAGGTTACTGCAAGTTTGTGTGTTTATGATTTAACAGTTAGCCATATGCATTACATGGTCTTACAGCCTCTCAAAGTTGAAATTCTATTCTGCCTTTAGATTTTAACCAATATATGTGTTCATTTAAAAAAAGCAGACAAAATACATACTGCTAGCAGTCTGAAAGAGAGGGGAAGTCAGTATAATGACTAAGGTTTTAGTTGATTTTAAGATTGTGTCACAGCACTTGCTGTGGACAGTGAGTGCACTGTATCACTAGAAAGCTAATGCACACTCTTCTACAGCATTTACAGTAATGTCACTGCCAGCCCTGATGATCTGTAACATGCTTTTTTTTTAAAGCTGCATCTCCTTCCTCTTTCTATTATAATGTACATTGACAAGAAAAGGTTTTCAGTATATAATTTAATAATATGGCAGTGAATTCTTTTCTCAATATATCTATGTATATGTATACACACCATACCAAAATTGTTGGTTGAGGGTGGGGGTTGCATTGTTTATCAAGAAAGCTTTCTGTCTTCTAGTATCAAATCTTACCTTTCTCTTTTTTTAATATGACACAGCTTGAGATTTTGGATTCATCTAGTTCTTCCAGAATTCTTTTCCTTCAGTGTCTAATGATGGCAAAATGCTATTCATTTTCACTTTGAGAGTTGGTCACACCTGTTTTTCTAGTTTATTTAGATGCAATAGTATTACAAAATTTCATTGTATTATTTTGCTCTTTTTCCAACTATCTGTAGAAGCTGAGTTCTCATCAGGGTATTCCAGCCATTAAAGAAACAGTAGTACGTGTAATAAAAAAGTCTGCACATCTTCCTGTAGCTAACTGTTCTGTTGTTTTCATTGTGATAAAGAATGAAGAAGGCAATGAAAAGAATAGCCATGGAGGAGAGGACAGGACACCAGTCATTCAGACAGTGCATTATCTGTACATTCAGGTACAAATGTGCTCCTGTGTTCGCATGAAAGGATACAGTTTATTTCAGCCTGCAGAGACTGGTTTTCATGAGAAATACTGACCTTTAAAAATGCAAACAAATAAGTTCAGTGCTGTGTTTTCATTAGATTGGTTTTCTGAAGGCTTGGCTGGTGGAAGGCACTGTGCAGTGCACATGGTTTGTTGTGCCTTCCAAGGTTCTGTATTTGTACCTGGACAGAACAAAGTTTTGTAGTGCCACAGTGTGTAATGGGATAACTGGTGTTGCTCATGTGCAAGTACAAGTTGGCAATTCCTGATCTAACCATAGAACAACCCAACCAGCCAGCCTTTGAGTCTGTGGCTTTCAAGTCATTCTTTTGCCTTGTGCTTATTTGTTGAGAATATCCATCCCAATCCCCAGCACTGCAGCTGGTGTTCCTCAGTTTGGTTGTTAATTGGTGTTAATTCTCCCTATGTGGAGTTGAAGTCTACCTTGCTAAATTCCTGAGGGAAAGTTGTCTTTCACAGATGTGAAAACTTTCTAATTATCTTCAAAAGCCCAGTATTGTGTATGCACTTTATTTTAATAGAAGTCAGTAATCTGTAAAGCCATTGTATGGCTCTAACAGTAGGCACACAATCAAACTCCTGCAGGGTTGCAGCTTCAGTCTATCCTGCTGATACCTCCTTTGTGTTAGGAGTTAATCAACTTCTCCCAGAAACTAACTATTTATAGCTATATATCATAGCTAACTGTTCTGTGGTGATGTGCAATATTTTGGAATGCACTTAATGCTAGAGCTTGTCTGGAAGGAAGTTACAAATAGATGGAATTAGTTTTTAATAAGCTTGTTTGTATGTGTTGTGTATATTCATAATAAAAGCAGTTAAGACACCAAGTGTAATAGAGCCAGAGATTGTGGTTTGGCTTGGCTGGTTTCAGTTTTTGTTAATGTTTATGTTGGAGAATATGCTACTCTGCAGGCTCATACCTGCAGGCTCATTGTCCCAGAAAATGAGGTAGGACCCAGAAGTGAATGCATGTTTATAGCCAAAAGACAGTTCTCAGGAGAATTCCAGATAGCTGATTTTTTTGGTGGTACTATTTGCTCCTGAGCCCAGGCAGTAATAGGTGTACAGATACAAGTTTCAGATAATGTACTGTTCGTTCTTCCCCTTTCCCCCTGTGTATGCACAACTGAAGATGGAATATTGTGAAAAGAGCACATTAAGGGACACTATTGACCAAGGGTTACATGAAGATACCAGTCGGCTTTGGAGGCTTTTCCGAGAAATTTTGGATGGCTTAGCTTACATCCATGAGAAGGTTAGTAAACAGAATAGTTATGACCTGTACATAGTATCTGTGTTAGGCCTCTTTCTCTGTGGGTTCTTCATTTTGGAGCATGCGTTAATACGTTTCCTCTCTTTGCCCTTTCCATTATTAGTCGGTTCTTAGGGTTTATTATATTTTATCATGAACATGAATTTTATAATAAACCACTTCAGATTTTGCCCATTAGTCATAAAAATTTGACCATCTTTTAAAAACATTCTGTTAGATATCAGGTGGCACTGAAAATTGTTTCTGGCTTCTGGGCTACAAATGATAGTCTATCTTCAAGACTGATCCTTAGTGTCTTAATGCAGCAAGTCTCCCTCTATATTAAAAGTATGTAATATGATTTTACAGTCCATTATAAGCACTTCTATTCTGAATAATGTTTATTCTTTAATATTCTGTGGGTCTTTTTTTTTTCTCTTCCTGTAACAGGGAATGATCCACAGAGACTTGAAACCTGTGAACATTTTTTTAGATTCAGATGATCATGTGAAAATTGGTGATTTTGGTTTAGCTACAGATTATCCTGCAAATGCAGTAAGTACAGCTTAAAGTGAATGAAAAAACTCTTGAATTTGGTGATTGTAATTACTTGAAAAAGAACAAAAAAACCCATAAGTTAAATGACCACAATGTTTATATATTGAGAGTGCTCTAAATTGCTTTTAAATTTCTAAGGTTCTAGAATTAAACCATGCACTGCCAACCCAAGTGACAAGAACAGCCAACAGAAGTATTTCATGTGTCATTTACAATTTGACTGTTTTGCTGGTTTCAGGTGGTCTCTAAACAAGAGGAAAATCTCTCGGATGGTTCTGCTGTGTCTGACCCATCAGGTTAGTTTACATTGCAACTTGTTATAAATTATTTTAAGCAAGCATTTATATTCTGTGGTCTTGTATAGGCTGTTAAAATTTCCATTTGTTCTTGGAAAATTAAATTTCTCTTTATTAAAGCCAGGAGTGGGACCCCCTGGCCACCAATTTGGGCAGCTATGTTATAATCTGGCTGTTTTGCCTATTATCTAAGAATTAATTATCTTCCTCTGCTAGCCTTCTGCCTTAGGTCAGTGCTTCTCTCACGGTGAGGTATAGAGAGAGCCTGTAGATCTGTTCCATCTGCACTTGTGTTCTCTTGCCTATATAGGACAATTTCAAGACTTCAGTGTCCTTGGTTGATTGGTTTGATTTTAGCTAGTCTGAATATGGTGTTTAGAGGGAACTTTAGTACATGGTATGTTTAAAGACAAATGTAATGGCAGTGAAATTTAGTTGTAACATTTGTGTGCTGACCTACTACAAGTTTGTAAAGCAATAGATAGGTTTAGTTACTACAGACAGACACGGATAGTTGACCTGTGAGGGTGAGAACTGTCTGTCAAAGTATTCTCAGCTGGGTCTCTCTCTGTAAGGACTGCACTCCCACCTAGAGAACATGAACAAGTTTTTTCTTGATATGCTGCATTTTTCTCTGACTTTCTTGAAACTGCTGCTCTCATCTTTTGCCACATAGGTAACTTGACAGGGATGGTTGGCACGGCTCTGTACGTCAGCCCAGAGGTCCAAGGAAGCACTAAATCTACATACAATCAGGTACGATTGGAGTAGACTTAATGAAAAGGTAGCAAGGAATCTAAGATGTAGCAGGTATCATTTGGGTTGTGTCTTCTAAAAAAAGAGCTTTAAAAACAGATGATAATAAAAACACACAAAACGACACAGAAAAAAACCCAGCCTTCTCTCCAGCTTTACATTTTACCTAAACGTTTGTTGGGATTTTTTTGCTCTGCTATTTTTGTCTTCAGAGAATTGATAGGTACTATATACAAGTTTTCATTTTTTTCTTCCTTAGAAAGTGGACCTGTTCAGCCTAGGTATAATATTCTTTGAAATGTGTTATCATCCTATGAATACTGCATCAGAAAGGATCTTTGTTCTTGGTCAGCTAAGGCTGGTAAGTACACAGCTATGAAGCATACTAATTCTATGCATCAAATAATATGTTAAGAGAAGCAAAAGGATGCAAAATATAGGAAAAAATGTTGCATAGGGAGTGCTCAAAAGCAAGGTTTGTAAAATGTATCATGAAAAGTGAAGAATACAATTGGAGCTAGTGCACTGACATTCCTCTAGTGCACTGCAGATTCTGATGGTATTGCCATCAGTCTGTGTTCTGTCTGTGAAATTAATTATTACATGTCAGATAAAGAAATCATCTCTTCAGTATACTTAGTTTCAGGCCTGGTGGGCCTTTCTCAGGAATCAGTTGGTATTTGTAGTTGGTAAATGCTTGTGATTATGGGTTGTACTTTCATTGCACAGAGCATCAAAGCATTTGTCTTCCTTTTAGCCCCTGAAATAAATTTAATTTGCCATGTGGGGGTTGGTTGGTTTGTTTGGGTTTTTTTTTTCATGGGCAATGGAAATGCTTTGTTTTGTTTCGCTGTTTAATATGTAGAACTTAAAAGTAAGACTAATCTGAGCAATCTGGTCTGCTTGTTGAAATTCAAATGTGAATTTTGGTTTTTGTTTTGTTAGCCTGCGATTGTATTTCCTAAGGACTTTGATGAAGTCAAGCATGCAAAGCAGGTAATTTTGAATATATTTTAAGTATTAGGTATTCCTTCTCAGAAAACATTGATTATAATTTTTGCTCCCTAATTTCCCACTTAATTCCCCACCTAGTATTCTCTGCCAAGTTCTTATTACATGATATTAGAACACAGTAAGGAAACAAAACCTCAAAAGAATACTCTTAAGTTGACATGGAAATGTATTTACCCACAAAATTCTCTGAGCACAGTCATGAACAAATTTAGAGTTCACTGGCACATCTTTAAAGCTCTAAGGGACAATTTTGACTTTTTATGCTCAGAGAAATGGCAGCTCAATTGTTTAACTTTTTACTTAAACTTTTTGAAAGAAATATGTGTCACACAACAGAAAGAGATGTGCAAAAGCTCAGCTGGCTGCTCCAAGCTTGACAGAGCTGCCAAGAGCTGTTCTGGAGGCCTCCATGGCAGAGTAATGAAGTGATAAGGAGCAGTGTAATCTTTCTAGACCATCTGGAGATGGCTTCATTCTTGTGCTAATCAACTCTTTTCTTGACCATTAGTATTAACTTTTAGTGTGTTATGCTTGTAAAACAGTAATCTGCATGTTACTAAGGACCATAAAACATTTCCATTTTGTACATTTTGCTGAAATATGCCAGGAAGATGCCCCCTACTCTAACACTTGTTCCTCTCAAATCTTTCATTTCATGCATGCAATTCTGCTTTTTCTCTTAACTTTCTCTTAATTTTGTTGATAGAGAGATGCAAGAGGTAGCATACCATGGAACAACAAAGGAAAAGGATACTACATGTTTTGTCATCACTGGAGGCACATTTCTAATAATTTGTGTGGTTTAGTTAATTTTTTCAGATGATAATAAAAGACATTCATAATTTACTAAGCAAATAATATCCATCCCAGAGATTCAAATTCTGCTGGTTTTTTCCCCTGTAGAGTCTCAGTTTGTTATTGAATTGATGTGACTACCAAGTTTGTTGCAAATACTGGTAACTTACAAAATGTTTCTAATCTGTAAAATTTTGATTTAATTTGTAGAGATTGGTTATTACATGGCTCCTCAACCATGATCCTGCAGCACGACCAACAGCTGTGGAGCTGTTAAAAAGTGAACATCTTCCACCACCACAAATGGAAGAGTCTGAACTCCATGAAGTCCTGCACCACACCTTAGCAAACGTTGATGGCAAAGCCTACCGGACTATGATGAGTCAGATATTTGCACAGCGTATATCTCCAGCAATAGACTATACTTATGACAGTGATATGCTGAAGGTTTGTAGGTGTTCAGGGGAGGTGTTCAGGGGTTGGCTTTGTAGGTGTTCAGGGGCTGGCTTTTCCCTGTGTTGAATTTTTTAAAAATATGCTTATATGGGTAAGCATTTCTGTAGCATTTCTGAGGGAATTGCATTATCTCAAGATTCACCTGTGCACTGGTTCCCACTTAAAACTACAGTCTCTGCTGTGTGGGTTTCAGTAGCTGCTTCCCATTTGAGCCTTACATTCATTCTTCAGTGAAGAAACCGGCAGTGTTTGTAGCAGCTAAAGCTTTAAGCTTATGTCCAGATGATACTTTGTTTACTCCTAATTCCTGTCAAATTAATGACTGGTTGTCAGCAGAAAGTATTGCCCCTGGATGCTTTTTTCTAATTGATGTGATTTCTCTTAGTTTATAGCTCTTGAATCTTAGAAAATCTAAAGAAATTCAAGGTAACACAGTACAATAATGCTTCATATAGCTGTAGTTATTTTTTATTATGTAAGCATTGCATTTTTTTGTAGCGGGATGAGGTAGCAGAATGTTTATTGCCTGTATTACATGGAATGATTGTCTACATGGAGTGTTCATCACACGTGAATTATATGTGTACTTTTTATTTGTGATGGTTTCAGGGTAGTTTTTCTATTTGGGCAGCCAAGATACAGCAGCATGTATGTGACATTGTCAGCCGGATATTTAAAAGACACGGTGGGTGTGTTTACAAAAGTCATTCACTTCCTTTTTTGTGATTGAATGGATTTAAAAGAATGGAATGTATTTACTGCTAGAAGAGAAATCAGAAAACGTGTTCAGTAGTTGATCATTTGACGTTTTTATGATGTTTTATTCTGTTATTGTCATTCCAGTAATAGCTACTAAGATCAAATCTGAATGATTTACATTTTCTGTAGAAAGAAGAGTGAAAATCTTAATTACATTTTTGAATATACATGGTTGTTCTGATAAATCTCTATGAGGTTTTAGAGACACAGGCTGTTACACAAAATCTGGATATGAATACAAGGCTAGCTCTGTAGATCAGGCATCCATGGAGCACAGTAACCTCTCTCTGAACAGCCAGAATTGGAAGAGCATAAGGGAGAGCATGGAAACAAAGCAAGCGTGTAGTGGTACTTGCAGTGATATAATCTTGGAGCTGCTTTGCTGTTCAGGAACTTCCTGAGCCCAAGCTGATGCCATGATATTTAATAGTCTCTGGTTTTCCTATCCAGGATCTATCCAGTCATTAATAATAGTATTTGCTTAAAATTATTTTTTGAGAAGGAAATTTATGCAGCCACTGTCACACTTGGAATGTTATAAATTGTGTTGTTTTACAGATGTTCATGATACTATTTTATACAAAAATACTGAATTTTGAAATGGAAACTTTGCATTTTCCAAGTAAATCATAATCTGATTAAGCATGATCAAAATTTGGCAATATAAAGAGTGAGAAGCTGAGAAATACAAAGTCAAGGATGGGTTTACCTCTTCCACAACTCCTTAAAACTTGACAGATTTGGGAAATTTTAGGGACTGAAATGTCTTCCTACTTTTGGAAAAAATAGGGGATTGAATATTTCTTTCTTTCCATTAGATTGTGTCTGACATCTGTAATGGCTAGAAGAATTTCCTTCTATCTGGGGCACTTTTTTCCCATTTAAAAGTTAATGTTGAGTTAAAATCTAATTGAGTTAAGCTTAAATAAATTTTCTAGTGATTCTCAATCAAATATTAAAACAGGAAACTATTTTCCAGTAATAAATAGTATTATTAATATTAAGGGTTCAATGAAGATTGGATTCATGCAGATAAATGGTCACAAAATGTAGCCAGGGGAAAAAAGGTATTCATGAGGTTTTTAAATGAAACACAAACAATTCTAGTTTGTTTTTGAGACAGAGCAACATGTCTGGACAAAATTTGTTCTATATGGAACTGTCTCTAAACCAAAGCAGTACTTGCTACCAGTAACTGCAGAGTTTCTCATCTTTCATGTTTCATATGTCTGCTTTCGTGAAAGGTGGTGTTTAAAAGAAGGAAGGCAAGGTAAGGATTCTGCTGGGCTGTGGAATTGACAGCTCTCTCTTCTGTGGCCTCCCTGCTGAGCCCAAGAAGCATGCAGCATAGGCATAAACCAAAATTTGACATTCTTTCTTTAAGTATGGAAGAGGAAAGTCCATTAAGGACACTAAATGTAATTTTTTCGCTTACAGATTGACATAATTATGCCCTGCAAGGGTGTTCATGAACTTGTAAAAAGCAGGTGTTCTTCTGAAATGAGAGATAATAGTGTTTTCTGATTTTGTGCAGGAGCCATCAAGCTGCATACTCCACTGCTGATGCCCAGAAATAAGAAACTGTATGAACATAATGAAGCTTCATATTTCATGGATCACAGTGGGATGCTGGTAATGCTTCCTTACGACCTCAGAGTAAGTAGCATCATCTCTGCAGGCAAAGCTTCAGAGGGCTTGGAGGGTGCTGTGGTAGAATTTGGTTTATGCTTACACTTCTTTTGGCTGCTGAAATAGTGTATCTTTCAATGTCTGTTCTTGTTCTCCTGAGTTCTGTGCTCCTCCTCTTGACAGCTGGAGCCCTGACCACATTTTGAAGAAATAGCGTTTATTTGTTTGTTTTTTTAACATAGGTGAAAATAATGTTTTAAATGAAAACTTGCAGCAGGATGGTTAGATTAATATTACTTGGCTATGTCAGGTGTTTTGGGGATTATATTACACTTGGGAGAGTACAAGTGTAATTACACAGTATAATTCATCTCTAGTTCCAGAGCTCAGTCAAACCAACTGTTTGGTTTCAACAATTGTCATGTATTTTGTTTTTTCAGATTCCTTTTGCAAGATTTGTAGCTAGAAATAACATCTCCAACTTGAAAAGGTAAGAGATGTAGAGGTGATACTCTGCACTGATACCATGCTTTGACAATGACTTCTGAAGAGGCTGATTCATTCTTCAATGTTTCCTTTAGATACTGTATAGAGCGAGTTTTCAGACCTCGGAAGTTAGACCGCTGTCATCCCAAAGAACTCCTAGAATGTGCATTTGACATCATTACATCTACTGGAAATAGCTTTTTGCCTATAGCAGAAACAATTTATGCAATTTCAGAAATCATTCAAGAGTTTTCAGTCCTACAGGTAGATTCTCTAATCAGCCCCTTTCCTCTCTTTTCCACCCAAAATTTTAATTTAACTCAATATTTAGTTTGATGTGTTGTAAAAGGATACTTCCTTTAACTTAACCAGTACAGAACTATTGTCACATTTAATCTATAGTCACTTACAGAGCACTGTCATAAAAAATGTGTTTCCTAGGTAAACTTAAAATGAAGCATATGTTTATGTGCAAAGGAAATAACTGAATCCTTTATAGTACCATTGAAATAATGTCTTTCTTCTGTCAGACAAGTGACTACTGTAGAATGGGACAAGACTTGCCATTCTTTAGTTAGAGATGAAAGGTAAGGTAGTGAAAGAAGTGGTTTGAAGTTAATTTTGGACTATTATTATTATTAAATGTTTAGGAAGCCTCTTTGTTTTGTGGAGGTTGGGGGTTTTGTTTTAAGAAAACAGAATGCAAGTAAAACTTGGCTTTTTCATTCTTTCTTCGTTTTTTTTTTTTTTTTTTTTATTATTTATGCTCTTCTAGGAAAGAAATTACAGTATTTATCTAAACCACACTGCCTTACTGAAAGCTATACTTTTGCACTGTGGGATACCAGAAGACAAACTCAATCAAGTCTACATCATTCTCTATGATGCTGTGGTAAGGCATTAGTTATTAACCTGTCCTCTGTAATCATCTCTGTAGAATATTCTATTTTGTGGGGCTATCTCTAAAAATGAATTACAGCCCATTGCCAGCCTAACCAGGAGTATACTCCTGATACATAAAAAGGCTGGCTGTCTTTGGGCTGTAAATGTAAATTAATTACTTTCTTGTTACTTCTGGATTGGGAAGGTTCAAGGTGATTCTTAAATGTGTTTTTATGAGAGAATTATTCACTTGTCTAATCAAAAACTGACAGGCTAGTCAATAAAAACATTTTAAAAATTAAATTTAATATATATTTTAATATCAGTTAGGTCTTTTATACTTTAAAAGCACAGAATATAGGTGAAATTAATTTGAATAATTACAGTAATGCCTTAAA
Source organism: Serinus canaria (assembly GCF_022539315.1). Classification (NCBI taxonomy): domain Eukaryota; kingdom Metazoa; phylum Chordata; class Aves; order Passeriformes; family Fringillidae; genus Serinus; species Serinus canaria. The sequence goes on along the minus strand of NC_066319.1, from coordinate 30,266,759 downwards.
CACAACCAAATGCTGTTTTAATCTGTTTTTCTCGTAGACTGAAAAGCTAACTAAAAGAGAAGTAGAAGCCAAGTTCTGTAATCTTTCTCTCACATCAGCTAGTGTAAGTGATCTTAATTCAGTGCTAATTTCCCTGTAATTTGTCATAAGTCAGGAATATTTTATTTTCTTTGTAATTTTATCAACCAGAAGAAGAAAAATAACCTGTTACATGTGCTGTTCAGGTCAATCCCTTTGCAAGTGGCCTGACTTTGTTCTCTGTTCTCTCTGAAAGTCAGTATTGCAGCTTGTTCTCTAAACATGTGAAAGCTAATAAAGGGTAAATGGAATACTGTGGAGAGGTATTAAATAAAGAGAACTGAGAGAAACTTCTAAAAAAACTTATCTGCAAATGTTGAATGTGTGTAGAGTTGAAGTTAATTTCTGGGTAGTCTGAGACTTGTGTCTGCCTATTTTTTTTCCTCAACTGCACTAGGTAAAAACAGCCTGCTAGCCAAAAAAAAACCCAGAAAAGGCAGATGTCTTACTCCCACAAATAGAAAGTCAGATATTTTTCTTGTTTTTAGATGGGACCTATTATGAATGTTGCCTGTCTTGCTATGTATGCTTATAATTTTATTTTTTTTTTGTTTTTAGCTTTCTCGACTCTATAAATTCATTGAGCAGAAGGGAGAAGCAAGTAATGTATTTCCCTTTCTAAACACAATGATAAAACAAAAGCCAAGTGTCACTCAGCTGCTGAAGCATGGCATGAAGGATTTAGAGGAAATCATTGGTCTGTTAAAGCAACTGGGAATTAAACTTCAGGTTTGTAAAATGCTCTGCTAATAAATTAATGGAATTACAGGGCTGCTGTGCAATGTAACATGCCAAGAAATCAAGATATTTTACAATAGAAAAAGCACATGCAAGTGTTTTGATGGCAAATAATACTGAATTGATATTTCTTCCTTTTTTTCCCTTTTTTTTCTTTATTAAAGATGCATTTTAAAAATAAGACCTTTTCCAGTCAGAAGGCTCTGCCTTAACTTATCTAATGACACTCAGACTTTTTTCCTTTCTCCACCCAAGACTGAAGAGCATAAAAGAGGGGATTTAATAAATTTTGAAACAAACTGTAAATATTTTAAAAATACAGACATCTAATGACTACTGAAGGCCTCCACCTTCCTTGAAGCTTGCTGTTTGGGTTTTGTGCTACAGGTTTCTTGAGATGCTGTAAGATTAAAGCGCCTTTAATTTCCTTATTTGTCACTGTATTTTAAATTTTTGGAGATAAGGAATGTTCCCATATGTCTTCCTTATGTGAAAACAGTGTTTTAAATCCATGCTGCTAAGAGGAAATTAATTATATATGTGCACATATTGATTTTTATTTTACAGATCTCTATAAATCTGGGACTAGTTTACAAAATACAGCAGCACAATGGTATTATCTTTCAGTTTATAGCATACATCAAAAGAAGACAAAGAACTGTGCCTGAAATTCTGGCTGCAGGAGGCAGATATGATCATCTGGTATGTGCTTATCTCTTCTAGTAAATTTTAATTTCTTTTAACCCATTTTGCCAAGATCTTCCATTCTGTTTTTTTCTTGTCTTGAGATTCCACAGTTTAGAGGGCCGCAGATGGTAGGACCAGTTCCTTCAGCTGTTGGAGTCAGCATAGCTATAGATAAAATAACTGCTGCTGTTTCCAGTCTGGAGGATTCTGTAAGTCTTTTTTGGGGAGTGGGGAATTTGTTTACTTCTGACAGTTCAATAACCTAATTGTAGCTAGAGATTGGACAAAAAATAAGATGTTCAGATGTGTTCCAAAATAATTCCATACTGAAATAGAAGACAGACATCAAGATGACCTGTTTTCTTTTGTGTTTCTCTAAATAGAACTATTTATTAAATGAGAATTAAGGGAAGACAGGATCTTCAGGCTAACACCATTTTATTTTCAATTTAATGGGATGTTTTTCTCAGCCTGTGTATTCTTTCAGATGGAAGAGTACAACTGTAGGTATTTAGTGTTATTTTTCCCCTACTACTGCTCCCTTTATCAAAGTATAGAAGATAGAGATGGAAAGAAACTTTAAGAATATTATCTACTTTGTACGGTGTCACACATGGTCACTCGGTTGTGAAATGTGTATTTTATTTTCTCTTCTCTATAAGAATAAGTTAACATTGCCAGGGAGAGTGGGAAGGAAAAAACAGAGTAGGCAGGGATACTGGGATACCTCAGGCAAGCTGAGGCTGTGGAGGTGCTTTGCATCAAAGATTGAGCTTCAGTGACTTTCAGACAGACTTAGGTGGAAAGGTGGATCTAATCCCCTTTTTTTTTTTTTTTTTTTTTTTTTTTTTTTAGCTTGATGCATTTTGACACATGTTGGCATATTTGTCCATCTTTGTAACTTTAACTACCTTATGAAGGGGGAAAGGTGGTCTTGTGACTAATACTGTCTCCTTGATTTTACTTTCCCTTCAGGTTTCTGTCAGCTCCTGTGACCTGCTGGTTGTAAGTGTTGGTCAGATGTCAATGGGTAGAGCTATCAACATTGTTCAGAAATTCTGGACTGCAGGAATTCCAGCTGAAATAATGTATGACTGGTCCCAGGTAGAATTTTTATCTCCATGTGTTAACTGTATTCTTGTTCTCCAAGATTAGTGCAGACTGAAACCATACCTTTTTGGGGGTATTTTTCTGTTTTTATGGAGGTGGAGACTTATAATACTGAGCATGTGGGGTGCTGTTTAGATACAATAATGTAAAGAAAGTCTCACTGGCTTTGCAGCATTCTTCCAGTGTGAAGAAGGACCCCTCCTATTAATCAATTTAATACTTAATAGGGGGTACATCAAGAACAGAACAGTAGCATCAACTTTTAAATAGCTAGATGGCCAGAGACACTCAGGTACAGAGGGAATATTGACATTATTCTTCTGTTAGAAATACAGTTTAGCAAACTGAGCTACTAGATGGGTCCCCATGTAGTCCTTGAAGAGATGCGCAGGAGGGGAAGAGAGAGTGGCAAGCTGAGCTGTGCCAGCTGAAAGCAAACAGAGCTGTAGCCAGCACTACTTCACTGGAGTGTAGCGAGCTACATGGCAACACTGAAGTCCCTTTTAGAGGTGGTGGCACTTACTTAAGGATTATGAGTCTGCTTCACCTTCAGGTGTCTCAGTACGTGACTAACAAGAGAGACGACTCTGCAGTTGCCCCTTGCACATCATGTGCTGCAGGGCAAGAAGTTTTGAGCTCATACAGTTCATTGTCTAACTTCTGTAATTTTTTCCCATAACATTTCCAACAGTTTCAGTCCCTTGGGACTGAAAAAAAATCCAGATTATATACTTTTCCTAGGATCACCTGGGCTGGAATTTCTTGGTTTGGGGTTGTTTGGTTTTTTGATTCGCAAGGAATGAAGATTTGGATAGTTCTTGCTTCTATCTAATGCTGTCCTGCAAGCCAGTGCTGTGTAAGTCAGCATAACCTTGGTTTTACAGGAAGCCAGCTGGAGTCAGCTTTAGTGGCAGACCTCCAGCCATGCAGGACTGAAAGCTGCAGGCAGCAGGGTGGTGACTGTCTGCCTGATGTTACACTGCACATTTTTACAGTTACTGAGACTCTGCACTTCTAGGTATAGGTGGCCTTTATATGTGGGAGCTTGGGCTGCAGGACCCAAGCATAGACTTTGATGTCAATTTTAGCAAGTCTCCGGTGCACAAATACATGCATAATGAAGTTTCATCTGCTCAAGTTGTCAAGAAAGCTTTTCTCTCTCTGAGCTGTGTGACTGTTGCATATCAAGTTACTTTAATAAATACAGGAGACTGATTACTTAATTGGTCATTTTATAAGCTGTCAAATTAATGTCTCATTCCCCTTCTTTTGTTCTCACTTCAGTCCCAGGAAGAACTGCAGGAATACTGCAGGTGCTCTGGGATTACATATGTGGCTCTGGTGTCTGAGAAAGAAGGAAGTCATGTGAAGGTAAGCATGGGACCAGGGGATGCTTTATGGTGTTTCAGATTTGTACTCTGTTCTACTTTTTTTTTCTTTTTAAGGTCATTATTAATACAGTATAAATTATATTTAAGTAAATGGAGTTGAGGTAAATACAGTTTTGCTTGTTAAGTCGTAGAAATGTTATTCTGAACAATTTCAACATTTTAAACATTTTTATCCCTGCGTAACACTGTTATTCACAGACCTCCTTCCCTCTAGGAAAGTCCAAACACTAGTGCAAACATTGCTTGACAGTGCCATTGATGGTTTAGCGTGGAAAAAGGTTTCTCTTGTCTCTGACTTCCTTAAATCTACAAAATGAATTCATTGACTTAATAATCTTTGCAGATGGCTTCTTTTTGTGTTACAAAATAAATACAACTCAAATGTAAATCTAAAAAAATCAGTGTAGTTCCACCAGACAGTCAGAACCACACTCTTCACCTCTATAAACTCCTATTAGGATGCAAAGACTGGACTTTGTCACAACATGAATGTACTCTGTTCTTCCGTACTCTTGCAGCCTGTGGTTCTGGTATCTTTGGTTTTTTGAAGTTGAAAGTTTTAAAGTGTTCTGGATCATTAGAGAAAACATCATTATTTTTTGAATAAAGATTCATTTTTTGACTGAAAAATACTAACCATTTGACAGCATATGGCAAGGACAGCCAATGTGCCTTACTAAAACATTTTTCTTATTCACTCTGTTAACGTAACAACAATAATTGCAAGAATAAGTAGACCTTGATGATGACAATGTGATTATTTCCAAGTTCTCTACAAGCCTATTGTAGAGTGTTCTTTTAAATACAGTTTTATTGAAGCAAAACCAATAAAGGAGATGTTAATGAGGTGAATGGTGTTGTTGCTGATTAACCTCTTGCCAATAAAGATGGCGCAGATTCCTAAGCTTTGAATGTTTGAGTTAACTCTTGCAAACTGAAAGGCAAGCCTTATTCTAATATAATTATTTAACTAAAAATTAATAATTAATATGGTACTTAATTATAAACCATTGTTCAGAACTTAATTATCACTATCATTATCTTAATTATTAGATGCAGAGAGCCAAGCTTGCTTTGGGAATGCAGAATCAATTAGAAGTTGGCAGAAAAAAAATCTAATCAAAGACTTAATTGGCAGTGATTGATTGGTAATGATAATAGCTTCCTACCTTTGACTCTTTCACCTTTAATGGTGAAACAGTTTGGTTTTGATTAAGTTTGATAAGTTTATTTGTATGCCATTTTAAGAATCAACAATCTTAAGAACCATTGAACTGCATCATAGGTGAAATCCTTTGAGAAAGACAGGCAGACGGAGAAAAGGATTTTGGAGTCTGACTTAGTAGATCATCTGATCCAGAAACTGAAAATGAAAATCGGTGATGAAAGATGTAGTAGGTAAGCAGCATAACGTGTCAATAATGTGGATAGTCTAAATCAGAAGTGAATATATGTTTGTATATGCTGAGTTAAACCTTAATTTTATTTGGTAAAAAAATTGCTGAATTTCTTTTGAGGGGAAAAGAAAACAAAAGGCTTTGTTATAGAAATGTGTTGAGATTAAGAAAGTGATTTCCCTTGCTGCTGCTACTTTCACACATCCATAGTGCTTCATAAATTAAAAGGTCACACAGTTATCCCAAAGCTGCTAGAACAGCAATACTGTATGTCTGGCTGCCTGCAAGTTCCTCTTACTGAGCAGAAGTCCATGACATTTGTGTACTGTGTGATCAAAGAACTAAAGCAGCAAATCTCTTTCATTCTGAGGCAGTATTGGTATGGTGAGATGAAAGTGTAACTCTTGCACTTCTGTATGCTCTGGTGGCACAAGTGAAAGCAACACCTGGCAAAGACTTGAGGTTCATGGGAAAACCCCTTCACCCTGGCTTCATTGAAATTACTATTTACTGTAACCAGTGGAAGTTAGTACAGAAATGCATGACAGCTGTTACTTACACACAGCCCCCTGTAAGGCTGTAATTACACATGCATCCAGATACATTTATATGTGTGCATTGACAGCAAGAATAGACATGCATTAGTCACACAAAGTAGAATTCAGAATCAGAACAGATTTGCCATCCAGTTTTCTGACTAGGCTTAACAATAAAGGAAATCATTAAGCTTGGGAATGCTGAAATCAAGCAGTAGTTTCTACAAGCAGTTGATGTCTCCTGCTACCACCTCTCATTCTCCTTTTTCTGGCCTCAGCCAGTCTTAGTATTTAATTTTGCAACTAACCTGATCCTCAGGTGCTTTGTGACAGATCTACTAGAAGCTGTGAAAGAAAAATCATTCTTTCAAAAAGTATTTAAATTCTGAAAACAGAATAGAAAAACCCTTGCATGGTACCACTAAACAGAGAAATACAATAGCTGATTGTAATAGCCCTGGCAAATTGCTCTTTTAATGAATTACTGAATGTGGAAAGTAAAGATAGCCAAACTAATTATTTAAGACTTCTTTGAATATGCTATTTAGTATAAATACTACTTTAGTATTATGTCACAGAAATCTTTGAGAAGCAGATTAAATTAATAATTCAGAGGGAATACTCTCACAATATATTTTTGTATTAGGCTATAAATCACTCTTGTATGATAGGGAGGACATTTTTTGTATCCATGGGGAGCATTGCTTCTAGACCTGGCTTTTAAATGTCAAGAAACCATACAAAATTACAATTCCTGAATAGAATTGATTCATGAATAATAAATGTGTCCTGGCAAGTATCTGCAGACTTTATCTGTTGGAACTAAGTTTAAGTATCTATGATAATCTGAAACTACTGTCTTATTACAGTATTTCTTTATAATTGTAAATTCCTTAACTGTCTTTGTTTATTTTTAGAGAAACCGCAGATAATCTTTCAATACCAAATCAAAAAGGATCATTTACTAATATTTCAGGTATTTAATATCTAGTTACAAAACATACAAACTAACTGTTCCTCTTTCCACTCAAAAACTGATTTTTAGGGGAATAGTACCAAAGGCAAAGAAAGAAAATGTTTTATAGCACAGCTCTGATTAGAGGCACTGCCTCTTAATCACAGATATTGTTCCAAGTGATTTAAAACTGGCTTTTTCTCCAAACTACGTGCTCAGACCAATAAGCAGAATATTCTCCATACAAGCATTCATTGATGCAGTAATCCAAGAGGCTGGGAAAGCCAAAATTCACCAAATTTTTCCTAGCTGGAGAGAAATTTAAATGTCATCTTGATGAAAAATAATTTGATCTGTAGATCAGTTAGAGTATTGAGACCAAATGAAAACACTTTTACATTTCTAGCTGTGGATTTGCATTCCTTATTCTGATAAATTTGTACCTAAAGAATAATATTAAGTGCTTACTGTGTGGCTAAAATTTGGCATTTTTGGTACTTGTTTTATTGAGCACTGATCCAGTGTGCAGTGGTGGTGATTCTTCAACACTTCACACAGAAACACTTTTGCATAATAGGGAGGGAGAGGGGCCATGCTTAACTTGAGGGGGTTTCTGTGTGTGTGTGACTACTAGAAGTGGAAATTTGGATTTTGAAATAAGCTGTTTCAAATTTTAATTATTGTTATTTGGGGAAACTGGTATTTATTGTTCATTTTGTCAGTGATTCTGCTATGGGACTGAGCATTAAATAGTCACCTCATTCTTGTAATGGCTTTTCTTTTTTTGATATTAGGTGCACTGCATTCCTTTGTAAAATTATGCAAGTCATTTGGAACCTTTTCTTATTTTCAGGGAACAGTGATGTAAAATACCAAATTTCTTTGTCTTAACAACCAGTCTTTCAAAGTCAGAAGTGAGTGTTTGAGAATTTATTTGCACATCTCATTATCCTGTCAGATTTTGGAGGTTTTCAGCAGCTTTTTAATCCCTGTACTACAATGATTTTAGCGTATTAGTATTCATGAATTTTCTGTTTCTTGTTACTTCTTGTTTAAAGAAATACTATGAACCAAAATGATGTGTTTGCATTTCAGGTGTGTTTGACTCACATGGAAGTCTTGTAGTGCCTAACGTTAGTGTTATAGCTCCTGAAAAACTGTCTGCCAGTGCCAGGCGTCGTCAAGAAATTCAGGTACTCACACATCAAATAAGTATTCAGAAGTGATCCTTAGAAGTTAAGGAATGGTAGAATTCATACTTCATTACCACCTAACTTAAACAAATTCATCCTGTTTGTTCTTTATTCATAGACCAGTAACAACACAAATGGTGAAAGGCAAAGACCACCCTTTTTAAGTCTTATCTTAGAGATTATCTGTGATATCATGGCTCAGCTATCATTGTGCATGCTTACTAGAAATCTTAGTTTTCTAGGAACTGTGGTTCTAGATCTTCCCTTTCCTTTTTCTCCCTAAATGCTGAGGTGTGTTAAAGGTTGTCGTGGTTTACCCCAGCCAGCAGCCAAGCCCCATGCAGCCGCTCGCTCACTCACCCACCAGTGGGATCAGGGAGAGAATCAGAAGGGTAAAAGCCAGAAAACCCCTGCATTGACACAAAGACAGTTTAATAGGGAAAGCAAAAGCTGTGCACACCAGCACTGCAAAACAAGGAATGAATTCAGTGCTGCCCATAGGCAGGAAGGTGTTCAGCCATCCCCAGGAGAGCAGGGCTCCATCACCTGTAATGGTGAATGGGAAGACAAACACCATCAGTCCAAGTGTCCCCCCTTCTTCCTTCTTCCCCCAACTTTATATACTGACAATGGTGTCATATGGTCTGGAATGTCCCTTTGATCATCTGGGGTCACCTGCCCTGGCTGTGTCACCTCCCAGCTTCCCCACTAGCATGGCCATAGGAAAAGCAGAAAAGGCCTTGGCTCTGTTATCAAACAAGTTATATTGTTTAAAAGTACTCTATGTGGCAGTGGGGGAAGATGTTGGAAAATTCCTTTAACTTTAGTACAAGTGTTTGATCCCTACATCTGTGGCTAATAGTCTTGCATCATCTTTTGTTTCCTTACTTATCTTTATCAGTGATTAACTGCTCAGCAATAACAAAAACATCTGTTATCAATCCTGTGTTCAGCAAAAATCCAAAATGTAGCCCCATAACAGCCACTGTGAAGAAAGCTAACTCTACCCCAGACAAAACCAGCACAAAGGTGCAAGTTTATCATATTTTTAATTTGTAGTATGTTTGTAAAATGTACTTTATGCATTTTATTTCATTATGTTGTTTCAAACTAAAGGCCTTAGAAAAAATTGTGGATTTTAAAAAAACACACAAAAAAACTCAAACCAGTACAATAACAAAAAAAACCTACAAGCTGCCTAAAACATGATGCTATAGTAATATAGAACACATTCAGTGATGCTAGAAGCAGATGTCAGAATTTTGATTGTTTAGCATTATTAGCCTTAAGATATTTAGAGTACATGGTAAAACAGAACTGTCATTCCCTTTTCAGTCCAAACTTGGATGTGCAACAAAAAAATCTCCCCAATTAATAGTGCTCAGAACCCAAATAAAGAAATTGTTACTCTCTGAGCTAAACAAACTTGCTGTTTTCAGGCTTTGAATATGTAAAAGCAGCTTTTCCAAGGTGCAAAAGACAACATAATGCAAGCCTGCGACTACATTTGTAAAGTGCTACCTTTGCAGGACCATCAGCTTGCTCTGAAAAAAGGTGTTACAAGGCATGACCCTTATTTTGGTTTGGCTTTCAAAAGCCATCCTCCTTCTTTAGTTGATTCACTACATCCAGTCACAGGTTCTCACGTTTCTTTAAAAGTTGTCTAATACCAAGAAACGGAGGGCAGTTTTCTCTAGTTATGCGAGCATCCATGTTTTTCTGTCTGCTTTAGAACCAGTGTTGTCAAGTGTGTACCACTGAGTCAAGAGTGTCTCAGCTCCAGTCTCCTTCCTCTCTGCTCATCAAGGATTATTGTGACATTTTTACTGAAAATTATATTAGTTTAAATATAATTCTGCATCTTGTTAGGAGCACCCTCTTTTGTTCTCACCTATGCAATATGAAATCAGTGCCCAACCTGTGTCACACAAGCTGTGTATTTTACTTTTGCCCATCTTTTGTTTCCAGGTACAAACAAGACTTCAGACATTCATTTCTAGCCTGCAACAAAAAACAAGTGAGATTGAGATTTTAGCAGTAAGTATTTGGCAGAAGCCTGAAGTAATCCTGAATTCTTAATTGCAGTGGATGATGCCATTCCTGGCTAGAACAAACTACTGCTAATTGCCTCACTTTAGTGAAAACCAAATGAATCAATCTTCAGGTTCAGTAAGACCACTGGTCTGTTTCTCTGATACTTGAAAAGTGTCTCAAATTGTGTGTATGGGACAGCTGCATGGAATAAAATTTAACAACCATTTAGTTGTAAGCTCTTAAGCTGTAATTACACCAGCTATTATGGTAGATGTAATAACTTGTTCCTGCTAGATTTGCGCTTCCATTTAAGTAAACATAGCTCTTGTTTGTATGTAGCTTTTAGACTTCACTGACCATGTCACAAAGGACTTTAAAATGGTGTATGCTTTTCAGGAAACATCGGTGCCTTTTTGCCTGCACCTATGGCAAGTTGCCCATAATAGAATCTGTCATAAATAGTTAAAAAGGTTTTAATAATTTTAAACTAAGTTCCCTGTTTTAGCAGCATGAATGCTTCTCTGGAAATCAAAAAATCTGGCTCCCTTGAGTATAGCTCATCTCTAATTGGCAAAATGATAACAGAGAACAGTTAAGTATTGATTTTTTGATATTTTTACAGGTTGATCTGCCAAAAGCAACTGTGATACACTTCTTATCATTAGAGGTAAGCAATTAAGTATTGTTAAAACTCTAACTGAACACAATAGATGATAAATTCTGTTCCCAAAGAAGTGAAATGTAAAATTCACCCATTCTAGATTTCTTTTCAAGTTTGAATTAGGTTTAAAACTTAAAAGAATTTTTTACCCAGGAAGCTTGACCGAGAAAAACTTTTTGTCAAATGTCCAAGTGACACAAGACATTAGGAAGTCCTAATCCAAAGCTCTGAGGTTTTTTCCCCCCAAGAATAGTTATCTAAAATTAAATCTTAACTGCTCTTTTTCAGAAACCAGTAAGTATTAATAGCAGTTTCAACAACAGTCTTTCTTGAAGCCCTTAATGAAGGAGAACCCAAAATATAGAGGCAATTGTGTCAAGTACATTAGCTGAAACATCCCTTAGTGAAGCCAAGATATAAAAGGGATGTTTATTATATTGACACCTTTAGCAACCAGGAGCTGGTCAATGGTGCATGAAAGATGACAATACCAAAGACAAAGCTTTCTTCTTTTCTCCAATGACAGCACTAGCTTAAGAGAGAGATGGATGCCTCTCCACCCCCTAAAAATCAAACTCAAGAATGGCATCCTACTGGAAGTGCATGTGTTACTTTCATACCTTTTATCTGCTGCTCTGAAGCAGTGCTTGTCTGGTAACCAAAACCCAGTGAAACATTTCAAAACATTTTCAGAATACTTCATTCATGCAGTCTGTATGAATCGTGGAGGGAGTTTATCACCTTTTACTTAAAAAAAAAATTAAATACATATGCATGTGATCAGTTTGTATAATTCACTTTTGATCACCATTACATCACAGTTATTGTATTCTCTCCAGCACTGCCAAGCTGACACAGCCCTTCTCATTGCTTGTGCTGAAATGTGTTAAGAAACTGATCACTAAATTAACTTCATTTTCTTTAAAAAATAAAGTTGCACATGTTGTTGACATTTATCATGTTTGAAAGCTGTTTAATTAAAGAGCACTGACATTACACAGTATTCAGAAGGCTGCAACCTACTGGGAGAAGTATTTCCTTCAGAAAATAATATGAGACTAGCATAGTTCCTTGTCAATTTTTTTTCTTAGCTTGATGGAGATAGACAAGCCTTTGATGCTACTGTGAGACAACTGATGTCACGATGGCCCAAGCAGAGATCTTCATATTTACAAGCAATTTGTGATGAAATTTACAGTCTCAAAATGGAAAAGAGGTAAATTTGTTAAGCTATTACAGGTACATAAACTAGAATTTTTTTCAATAATTTCAGTATTCAAACTAGAAGATAAGCTGCTCCTAACTTGTCTTCCACTTTCCCCTCTCTCTGAGGCAAAAAGAAATACTCAGGAAATGTGTATAGTTCCTTCAAAACTATAGGACTGGTCACTAACCCTCACTTACTGATAAAATGTAAATTTTTCATTTCTCTAAGTCTTTTCAAGAAGCTCTAGGATATATTGCCACTTTTATCTCACTTACTTTGTTAATAAAAGAATAGCAGACAATTATGTACAGTCAGGTATCCTGCTATACATAGTGCATATACTTCTATATGTGTAAATATACACGTAGGTATAATATATACATCTATACTGCTACATAAAAGCCCTCTGTTCTGATGAGAGGGACTCAGCTTGTCTTTTAAAACTCATGAACACATTTAACTCCTCCTGCTTTGAAATAATACCATGGCAGTCAGGCACAGGTGGGAGAGTGCCCAGTTTCATGCAAACATAATGTTCTCCCACCATGTACAGTAAAGCCCATTTCTGTTTTGTAAGCATAAAAACGTTCATAGTCTGCCTGTTGGATTCTGGCAAGGCTGATAGTCTGGACACATCCACTGTGTCCACTTTTAAATCTCAAACTGTTAAATGCTGCTTGTACTGGTCCACTTAAGACCTGGGTATTTATGCCTAATGGGTTTCATTGTTTTCATTTTCTTAAACCTTTGTTCAACTCGAAAGTACTAGTTAACCTTTAAATAAGACTAAAACTTTGGTCCCCTTTTCTCAGATGCACCAAAGGTGCTGCAGGTTTTCTGTTTACTAAGACAGCTACATTATCAAGTGAAGCACTTTTTTTCTTCATGAAGCTTCCAAGGCTCTGAGCAACAGAACCCAAATAATACTCCATTGCAATGAGTGTAATACAGTCCCTCACTATCTTCCTATCCCATCTGGAGCCTGAGCACTACTTAGTTATAAGCCTTCAGATCACTGGAGTGAAAACTGAACAGGAGATCAATGGAAAGAGGAAAATTGCAGTCACAGCCAAAACACACACACAAAAAAACCCCTTACTGATTTGCTGCTAAATCTTTGCTATCTTATTCTGAGAATTTGTCATAGGAATTGCAGCATTCAAACCTGCAGTTTCAAAATACTAAAATTATTTTTTCCTTCCTTCTGCAGGGTTTCTGCACTCATCCTGTACAGTTACCGAGATGAATACAAGATTTTGTTTTAGTACTTAAAGCATCATTTATGGGATGCTTCTACAAATGAACAACAGCATTTTGTCAAAAGGAATTTCAAAAAGCTGTAATAATGCAAGACAGGCAACTAGTGCCTTTTTCTGTGTCCAGATTGCATTTCACATATAATATTGCCCTGGTTCTGGCCAGGACAAGGTTAACATCTGCTGTAGCTAGGAGGCATGGCCAACACCCAGAGGTTGATCTGTACCACCTCACACCATTGCTGAGGGCCTTGCAGGTGGGCACACAGGGCAGAGGGAGCAGTTGGGTCGTGCTCTTTCTGTGGACTCGTTCACCTTTCCCGAACTCTGTGCCACTGCTGCCATTACTATATTCTTATCTCACTGCTGTTTCCAGTATATTCTTACCTCAACCTGTGCTCTTTTACCTTCTGTGCTTCCCAATTCTCCTCTCCAGCCGCTGGCAGAGGGAGGGGGTAGTGGGTGGTACACGAATTCAGCTGGAGCACTAAACTAGAGAATGACATTCCTAAACCACAACAAATACAAAACTAAATGTTTTCAAAATGTGGAAGTAGCTTTATAGGCAATTAAGGAGCAGGTCTGACTAGAGCCACACATAGGTATTACCATGTAGTTCTTGTCTCTTATGCTACACAAATCAGCTGTACAGATGTAAAACTACTTTTTGTAAAAAATAGTTTCAGAATGCCTTTTATGCAACAATAGTACTGCAACAAGAAATGTCAGTTCTAGAATTATGAATTAATTACCTTAAAAATTGTTTTGAACACTTTTGACGAGTTTTTATGTAAAAAAAACTGCTGAGCCTTATTGAAATACTCATTACAAGCCTTTTGTGTGTCGTTTTTAGTTGTGTTTTTTAACCTATTTTAATTTATGTATAAAATATGGTAGATTTCAGGCTGAATTGCTACAAGCCTGGCTGCCTGTGCTTGTCTTGTCTGTACTTTTGCATTTAAATCAAGCAGCAGCTTCTGCAAGATGAAGACCTGATAAAACAAAACTAGACCTGCAGAACCTAAACCAAAGACTTTAAAGATAAACAGTAACCTGCATGTGCTTGAGGCACAACCAGAGTTATGAACTAACTTTCTTTACCTGAGTTGTCAGATTAAGTTTGAAGTCATAGTAATGATGGAAGTATTATAATTATCTTCTTGAAGCTCAACTGTAACACAACCTCATCAGGAAGAATGAAGCTAAGAAACTATGATTTACAGGAGTCATAGTTAACTATGTATTATATTTCACATCAAACACTGGAGGAATATGTAGAAATGTTAAGGATTTCTGGAAGTGCACTGGTGTTTACCCTCCCTCCCCACTTGGTATCTTTTGTTTAAAGAACTTACACCTCTTTTCTAACATAACTGATTGCCATTTGCAGACTCATTACATTAATACCTACCTACTTTTTCTACCCTTTTTTTGTATCAAAGAAGGTGATAAAGTTAGAACACACAGAGGTAACTTGCAAGACAAACCACAAAACTTCTGAGAACTGTGGAAGTTTTAAGAGCAATGTCCAAAGAGCAGACAATCCTAAAGACCTAGATAACTGTACCATTCCTAGCAAGTCACCACGACAAGTCACATCAGCCATTACAGCCAATCTGTTTCTCATTATGTTTAATAGGAGCAATTACATCTTTACTTTTTACATCTGTTCATATGAAGGAAGGAAAATTCAGATCCCTGAATATACTGAAGGATGATGTTTTTTTAAAAAAAGTTTAGGTGACATGACCATTTTTAAGCTATGTCTGAAGGAAACATGATGCAGAGTCCTACCCTCCCCCCACCCTGAGCCCAGGTCAGAACAGCTGGATCAGCATGGAGTGAAAGCTCTGCAAGAACTCAAGCACTGTGCTGGCTGCCTTGGGGATAGCTGCACTGCATCATGTAGGCATGGCCCTCAGATTAAGACAGAAACAGTAAAGCAGCTGTTCCTGATAATATGTTGGCACCTGCTTTCCCTAGAATTACTGAGGCTCATCTATAAAACTGGGCATCTGTCACTGAGGCTCCTGCTCCAGTCTTGTTTTGCTTTGGGTAGGGTGCATTTCTCTTCACCCTGTATTACCCCCCAGACAGGTTTTACACTGCAGAGAACACAGCAGCAGTGTGAGTACAAGCCAGCTGAGTGTAAAGCTATTACAGTAGAATGCTGTACATACTCCTGCCTTACAACCACCCACAGAAAGCACCTCTGCTCTGAGTTTAAGTACTGATCATATCCCAGTTTCCTGCTGGAAGGAAAGCCAAAGACAAGTGGTAACTCAAAAAGAAATGAACTTTGCTTTGAGCAAGGGTTAAATCTATAATAGTGATGGTAGCACACTGTCCCATCACTGTGTTGCTTTACTCTTCTTGGCCTTGCTTTTCTTGTCTTTCTTCTTCAAGCCATCCATGTTAGCTCTTAGCAAATTTGAATATGCCTGAAAGAACAATTAGAACCGTTTAAAAGAACCCCAAATACTTAAATGACAATATGCAAGAGGTAACATTTTATGTATTACAAACGGCCAATTACATGCCTTTTCCCAGAGAATCATGCTCTTACACCCTGCACTAGGAAAATACTGTTGTTTAAACCAATATACAAGATTAGATAAAATAAAACAGGATTTTTTTAAAACAGATTAAGATAAATGGGTAGTCTCAAGTTAGTTTCTGTGGCAGTTCAGCAAGGAATCAACCTGTTCACAGCTGCCCAGTGCTTCCAACAGACCACTTCTACTACTTACAGAAAAGGAAGATAAAAGGCATACAAAACTTACCATCTGGAATTTATTTACTTCCTTTGAGCTCACCTACAAAAGTAATACTGGAGGTTAACCACGAAAACTCAGGTTTCTATTACAGACCAAGTATCAGTACATGTTTACCCACCAGTTACCATCTGGTTTTTTTAGCAGCAGTTGGATCAACTTATAACTTTCAGTGGTAAATGTGCTGTACTGGTATGTCATAGGACTTCATTGATTTAGAAAACTGAAAATCTCCTCGATTAACAAAACCCTTTACAGGCCATTCATCCCTAAGTCACATGTTTTCACATGGGAAGAATGTGTAAAAGCATACAAAGATAAGTTTGATTCACTTGTGGGGCCACAGAAATGCTGCAGCTCAGGTTCTCAGCTATTTCTCTAAAGTAACATTTTTCCTTGTGTCATATCACAGAAGAGACCTCAAGTCACCTAAAGCCTTTCCCAATCCCCCATTCAAAGTAAACACACATCAGGTTTTCAACTACCAGTTAGTATTATCTCAAGTTTCACTTAAAATACGGAACATTAAATCAGAAACATATAGAGGCACTAACCTTTCTAACCTAAAAGTTGTCACTTACCACTGTGCTGATTTTCTTCTTTCCATCAGTTGCTCTCAGGAGACATTTATTGTCTGCTGGTTCAAAACTTTCTACGTGGCCTTTGCGTGGAACTGGTTTTGTTCGACCATCATCTGTATTGAAAAAGAATTTTTATTCTTATTTCATTAATATCAACAGATACCTTCTGATATGAGGTGTTAAAAACTGCTCATGAGCAGATCTGCAAAACACCTTGGAATTTCAGGCCAACTGAACTAATACTGCTGCCAAATTGCTCTTACTCTAGAACCCCAGAAAATTTCTGTTCTGTAAATTATATATATCAGAAAAAATGAAGCAAATGCTCCCCTCAACGTGCTATATGCCCTGCCTGCTCGAGCAGCAGCATGCTTTAAATGCAGGTCACCCTGCTGCCTCCTGACTCCTGGCATGGCCTCTCCAGTAGTGCCAGCTAGCCAGGAACCAGAGGAACATGAACACATGAAAACATCAGAACTCTCCTTTTACAGAAAACAAACCATTTTCACTGACTGTTTAACAATCAGAAAATCCTAATATTTCCTGCAGTTTGAAATGCTGTCTTACTCAAAGGTTATTTGTACTGATACTACTAGTACTAGTAGTCCTACAGCTAATAGTTGTAGAACTAATAGTAATAGTGGTAATCAGTGCTCCTGCTGGCGGATTTGTCCCTAGGACTGCTCTTGTCTTCAGATACCCCGGATTACAACTCTTATTGCTTAAAATACCTGGCAACAACTGTCAGATTTATAGGAACGCCTCTTTAATGCAATAACAGACTCAACACTTACATTTCTTCAGCGTTATGAAAACGCTCCCGGAAGTCCTGCACTTTTGGAAGAGCCTGGTAAGCTCCGTCAGGAACTGCAAGAGAAAGAGACGCGCCCGTGGCTGGGAGTCACCACACGAGCTCCGAGCTCCTCTCCCCGCGCAGCGCCGGCCGGGCCCGGCTTCTCTCCCACCCGCAGAACGCAGCACCGAGGAAAGGCGAACTCCCGGCTTTCCCCACGCTGAAGCTGCAGGACACGAAATCCCAGCCGGGGGCGGCCCGGCCCGCGGTTCTGACTCCGAACACGAGCTCTGAGCCTCCCCGGACCTCCCGCGGCTCCGGCGCTTCTACCCCGCCGAGACAGAGTACCCGGGAACAGCGATGTCCGCTCCCCTCCCCCGCAGTGGCTCTCACGCCGCCGGGGCCGGCGCGGGCCCGGCATCTCCGCGCGGCTTTGTGGGCCTCCCTCTGTCCCTCGCTCGCTCCCTCCCTCCGCGGCGGCACACAGGACTCGCCCCCATTGCCAGCGGGCCGCGGTCCCCTACCTGCTCGCTCTCCAGCAGCACCATCCTGCTCCTCTCCGGAAGGGCCGCGTGCGCACGCGCACCGCGGGCCAGCGCCACGTCAGCGGCCCGGGGTGGGAGGGCCCGGGGCGGCCCCGCCCGATGCCCGGCCGGGCCCAGCG
This sequence comes from Serinus canaria, assembly GCF_022539315.1. Lineage (NCBI taxonomy): Eukaryota > Metazoa > Chordata > Aves > Passeriformes > Fringillidae > Serinus > Serinus canaria. The sequence goes on along the minus strand of NC_066319.1, from coordinate 30,248,704 downwards.
CGATTGCCGCGGCCCCACCCGCTCCCGCGGCTTGGGGGCCGCCTTGCCTGGCCCACGTGCTGCGGTGGCCGTTCCCGTGCCCCGGGACTCGCTCGCAGGCTTCACCTGGGACCGGCCTGTCGCCCTCAGTGAGGCGGGACTGGTGCAGAGAGCCCCGCTGAGCGCGGCTGGCGGTGAAGGGCGGGATTTGAGGCTAAAAGAACCAGACCCCTGGATTTGTGCAAAAACAGCAGAGGGAAAGCTTGCGCCCGGCAGAGCCTAGAGAGCACTTCACACCCCTAACACTTGAGGGCTGGATTCTGTAATGGAAGTTTTCTGTCAGGCCCGTGGCAGTCGGTGCAGGAGCACACAGAAGTAGCAGCACGTGTTCTAGTGCCTTTTCGTGTTTATCGCTAGGAAAATAGATCTACTTTTCCTCCATGGACCTGACAAAAGTGGAAGATAATGCCTTACAGGTTAAAAGGAAAAACTGCTCTCAGCCTGTTAGGTGCCTGAGTCCCTGGGGAATTCATACTGTTCGTTTATGGGCTCTGGTCTGCGCTCTAGACAGAACTGAAATACTTTCCTGGGTTATTGTTCTCATGGTGGGGGTGTTGTTTCGTATGTGAAACAACACGTGATAATGAGAAAGCCTAGTCACTCCAAAAGTCCTATTTAGAGTCCTCAACTACTCGCGGTCCTTTCGCAGGTTCAGGGGGAGGCAGTAGAGGGTGCTGTGATTGCACACACAGAAATGAAGCTGCCTAAAGAACAAGGAAACAAATGCCCAAGAAGCAGGTCATTGCAACACGGCCATGGTTCATGAAAATCTACCCGGTTATTAAGGTAACTCCACTATGTTAGAGTCAAGGGAAGTGTAGAGATCCAGCACTACTTTTCTCACATCCAGGATGGTATCATCCTCCTGATGCTTTTGCACTTGTATTATTTGTAGTTGAGGAGAAAAGACTTCAGTAAAATAAATTCCATTGTTTCTCATGGCGTTAGAAATCTCATGAAAAAGGAGGAATATGTGTTATTGAAGCCTCCTGAAAATGGACATTCTAAGGGGACCCCATCAGTGGTGTGGCTGGAAGTACTGACAGGCCAAAGCCCTGTAGAAATGTAGTAAGTGATGGTCCCTGGCCCTACCAGCTTGCAGTGAGCAAAGATGGGTGGATGCATGGAGTCACTGCTGACACGTACTTCCTCTAACCCTGCCTGGTTGCTGGAGAAGTCATAACACACTCCTGACTACAAGAGGTTGTTTTGTCAGAAATCAGAGTAGGGTTGTGTTTTCAAGAGAGTCCAGAACATGGTCAATGTAAGAGTGTTGCAGGTTTTTATAGGCAACTTGTCAAAGAAGAGCAGAAATGGAAAAACTAGAACAATTGCAACACACTCCCCCTTGGAAACTACCATGGTCACAGGCCCTGGAAGGCAGAAGTACATTTCCACTCCTGCTTGCCAAAAGAGAAGATGGGTGGTCTCGTAGCTGAAACACAGGGACTACCACTGTCACCTGAGTTCTGACTGTTGACTTCACTAGAGAAGTCTTGTGTTGCCATGAACTCCTCTCCTAACTTCTCTGTGCCACGGCTCTTCATTATAAAGGTGGAGAAATACGTAGTGAGTCTCTTAAACCTTTGACACAGCCCAAACCAGCAGTGTCTGTGGGAAGGACACCACAGAGGTTTTTCCCCTGCATCTCCCCGCTCTGTGAAGCGCTGCCTCAGCTGCTGAGGTGTACCTCCACCTTCGGGACACTGTAGGCATAGTGGTGCCCATCTTGATGTAGCTGAGTGTCAGCAGCAGTGTAGCTGCCACATCAGAGACTGTACAAAGCTACAGGGCATCCACCTCTCCAGGCAGATTCCTTGCAGGAATCTGACACTAAAGCTCTGGTTCTGCTGTATGCTGGAAGAAGGGACAAAGAGGAAACTGCTGTGCAGAACTCCGGAGAGTTGCATGAAGTTTGTTTTTCAAATCTGTTGTTTTATCAGCAATTTTTTTGAAAATATATTTGTCTCACTGCTAATAAAAGAAGTGGCTCCACTGAACTGCTGAATTTCTTTCCACAAGAAAGAGGATTTTTTTTTTCCCCTCATGTGTGCATGTGTGTTAGCTTATCTTCCCGATCTTGAAGCTGTTTTTCAAGCCAGAATGTCACAATTTAATTGGGGGAGAAGCCTTAATCACAACTTGCAAACAAGGTGAAAATGGAACATTTTTAACGATTGCTTTCCAAAAAATAGATGGAACAGGGGAATGCTGACATTGCTTTACTTTTGCCAAAGGCTGCCAACACTCTGAGGGAATAAGCTATTCAGCTGGCGAAAAAGTGCTGAACAAACACTGAAGGAGCTAAAGGGATACTCCCAATCATGATATACTCGCTTTTCACTCTATCTCCTGCTCCAGCCTGATGTCTTTCCCCTCACCCCATGCCCTCACAAAAAAAAAAGCAAAAAAAAAAAAAAGCGGGGGGGGTGGAAATTGTTTTAAAAGGAAAAAAAAAAAAAAAGAAAAAATAAGAAAAGGCAGGTTGGATTAAAACAGTAGCAAGAGGAATTGGTGGATCCTGAGAGTTGGCAAGGGTATTAGTATTTTGTAACCTGATCTGTCATGTGACCAGGGCCAGGCAATAAAAATAAGTCTCCTACCAGCCCTCTTGTTTGCTCAACTTTATTATATGGTGTCAGTGGAGAACTACTTTTTTTTTTTTTTTTTTTTTTTTTTTTTTTTTTTTTTTTGGCAAAAATTTAGCAAATGAAGCCACCTGAATCATTAAATCCTGAAGGAAATCTGGCAGAGAACTGGAGGAGGTTGTTGCTGCACTTCCAAGTTTTTCTGGAAGCAATCATGTACTGAAGAGAAAAGGAGAAGGTGCAATCTCTCCTAAATGTGGTGGGAGGAGCAGGAAGCAGAAAAACAAAATTATTAGAAGTAAATTAAATTCCTGATCAACCTTAGTAGAGGTTGGCAAAGATCTATTCAAATTAGCCAGCAAAGATTACTACTAGTTATGGACTAGCACACACACATATTCAGCTGCTGCACGCCACAGTGAGCAGAAATGTAATAACATACTGTAAATTACAGTTTGCTCACCACAGTGCTCAAGATGAGTTAATAACAGATAATGGCCCACAATTCACAAGTGGATCATTTTGGTAATTCTCTTTGATCTGTAAGTTCAAGAATACCACGTCAAAGTATAGCTATGCACAGGAAAAAGAGTCAGTGTTAGAGCCAGAGCCCAGTAACAGTCTCCCCCCTCTACAAGTCTATCATTAGCCCTGTAAAAACAGAGATGCCCACCTCACTGTCTTACTGGCCTCACCAGATCTGAGATTAATAGGCAAAGGAAAATCCTTCTAGAGCCAACATTTAACAGAGGCTGGTTGGGCAGAAAGACTGTTAACCCTGGAATAGCTACCATAACATCCCTAAGCCCTGTGCCAGGGGAGTAGAGAAGAAAAATTTTAACAAGAGGAAGGAACACTTACTCTTTTTTTCTAGTATTAGGTGGTTTTCCAACAAAGCAATCAGTTGGTTACATTTGTACAGGTGAACGTCAGTCCTGAGATTGGGTCTTAACCTTCTTTATAGTGGCCCTTGTGAAAAGAAATAAAGGACATGCAAGGGGACAGTGATCAGAGACCTGCTGATCAAGGTAGATACAGAGGCACAAAGCAGTGTTATTCACCTTATGAGCTGGTAGGCCCACGAAAGAAAAAGATTCTGAATACCTTATGGATTCCAACAGAGAACTAAACAAGGCATTTTAGAAAGATCTTTTTGAGACCACATTATGCCACCAGAAAGCTGCTGAGTGAGAAGCTTCTGCTGGTGAGAAAGCCAACTTCCAAAGAGAAGATCTCCTCAAGAAACAGGTTCCTTGTGTGTTAGGAACTGATTCATTTACCCTAAGCTCTTCCCTAAGCATTTCTGTTCATTTTAGTGAATCCCTCTTATTCTATTTATTATCGTGTCAAATTTATGCATAATGAGTTTAAAGATAAGTTAAGTGTAACCTCGAGTTCAACAGACACTGACTTTCATTGTGTAATAGCAATGTTAACAGTGATTTATATTTTCTGAGGGAGACCAGGAAATAGATGTGGATACATTTTTTATGACTCTAATGCACCGCATTGCTATTGTGCAAATCAAAGCCTATCTGAGTGAGACACAAAAAGATTTTTTGTTGGAGGAGACCTACATGGTTTTAAAGTACCATCCAGATTATAGAAAGCTTCCCTGTCAAGGAAGATAAGGGATGTATATTTACTATATCATTGTCTCACACATGCTTGAAGTGGTTTTGTGACAAGCCCCCATCTCACAAAAAATGGGGGGAAAAGGCTGGAAGAAAAGTTCAGATGCAGAGCTGTTCATCTGTACAAGTGATGGTGTCATCTGCGCTCTGTAAGACCCTGCAATGGCATGTATGTACTGAGTCCATGTAGTGCTCAACATACTTCTGGGAACAAGGAAATTAAAGAGCCAATTCATTTAACTCCCAAAGTGTGAGGAAGGGACAAGAAGCAACATGTCATCATACGAGTTTAGTTTGAAGGATGGAGCAAGCAAAAGGCAATCTCACATACCTCCAAATCCAGTGCAAAACACTGGAGGAAAATGGTCAGATAAAAAAGGAGAGAGATGCAACTTGAACATCCACTCTGTGTTTTGATTGGTTCCAGTAACTTTCAGCTGCAAGTAGAGCAGAGCAGAGTGTAAGAACAGCCTGTTCTGAAGGAGTGCACCTGCGAGGTGACACAGCCGAGCTGTCCCGTCTGTCCCCTCCTCTTCTCAGTCCTGGCCTGTGGCTGCTGCCACCACTGCTGGGAAGTGACACTGCACTGCACACACAGACATCAGCCAGAGACTGTGTGGCCATGAGTGTGGCACGGTGGGTTTGTGACATAAGCGCTCAGCATGGTTTCAGTGGGTCTGTGTCAGTCATCTGTGAACTCCAGAATGCAGGATTAAGCCTGTACAATATGATGCACCTTCTGGGTGCTCTAGAAATGATGTTTCAAACCTCAACCAAACCTCACGTCTCCTCTTTCCAGTGGGAAGAGTATATCTAGTCATCACTTCATTTAGTATGGCAGCTTTTTAAGTAGACACAAAATGGCTGGCTAGGAGCTGTGCAAAGCATCAGGGAGGTAATTAAGTTGGAGCTCAAGAGTAATGAGGTGACAGAGATTAGACTGAGCATCATTTCTTTCACATCAATATGTCCTACTTTCAGAAAGACAGAAATGCACTTGTGAAAAATTTCCAGCAGACATTCCCAGTGAAGTTACAGGAATTTTTTTAAACTATGTAAGTTTTTAAAAGACCAAATGAAGAATATCACAACATAGAAAAAAACAAAACCAAAAACTAAACCAAAACAAATCAACAGGAATTTTAGATCAGCAGAATGTCACCAGGGAGGATAACCTTGTCCTTGATATCAGAGATCACCCGGGGATGTGTAATTAGAAAGGGAGCCACAATGTCATTGCTATCCTCCATTTGCAGTCTCATCAGAAGGACAGAAACCCCAGCAGCATGTATTCTCTTGATACCATGGGGTGTTGCTGCCTCAGGAAGAAAAGGGTCACCTACCACCTCACCAGCACAATTTCCTGCCTCTGTTGAGGATGCTCCGCAAAGCGAGACCTGGCTGGACTTCTGAGGTTTAAGGATCACAACAAAAGCTGCAGTGCCTGTAAAACAATAGTTTCTTCATAACTCAAGTAATGATGTCCGATACAAGATCTGCTCATCACAAAAAAAAGACAGTCAAGTTAGTTACTGGATGAGTGAAATGATAGAGACTGGCTTAGATATCATTGCTCTCACTTCCATAAGCCCTAATTTTGGGAAAACAGAGAGGTCTTTTAAACTGTTTTAACCAGATATTTCCAGTATAATTCCCTTCTTGTAAGAGTTGCCAAGCACACCTACTTATTCAAGATTTAGTGGTACATTTTGCTCTTCCTTAAGCACTCTTCCAAATGTCCCGACACTTTCTAGGAACAGGGTGGTGTGGAGGCCACTCTGCACAGCCAGCAGCTGCCCTGGGTTGGCTGGGTCAGCGGCTGGAGGAAGCAGTTTCCTGTTTTGCTGGTGCTCAATGCCACTTAACAATAGGGGGAAAGAAAAAACTGCAGGATCTAGGCATTGCAAGGCTGTTTGCTACATGAGCTGTCCGCCTGCCTTCTCCCTCTGCTCCGGACACCCCCAGCTCACGCACCCATCCCTTGGTGGATGGCAGCGCAGGAGAGGAGGCAGAGACACTCGAGGCTGAGGTGACAAGGGCTTGAAGGTATCTCTGCCATATAAACAGCCTGGACCCCATGTGAGTGAGCCTGAAACAGCAGGCTGGATATTACTAGTTTGTGTCTTTTCTTCTGCCTCCAGTGAGAGAGAAAATAAGAATCATGTGCAGAGCTTCAGTGTCAGCAAGCATCACTCGTGCCTTCTTACAACACCTAAAACATCTCGTCCATCATAGTAGATGGTTTTCAACACCATCCTGTGATAACCATTTCCAGCAGTGGTCAGTTCATTAGGGCAGGAACAGCACTGGCCGTGATTTCTCATTCTGCCTTTCTCAAAACATGTCCTTCTTCTCTAGTGGTTTGCTCAGTGCCAAATCCTTAATCCACTCTTATCAGCTCAAGGAGTGTTTTTACTCTCCTACTTGCCTCCTGCTGCCTACACACTCAGGCAATTCCTTTGCTACCCTGACGTAGTTTGGTTCTGGTGATGTTTCTCCATATCCAAATCCAACCTCACTTACTGGGCTTTGTTTATCAAAAGCTTCTTCTGAGATTAAGGGTTGCAGGGGGTACCTCTGTACCTCTTCTCTGTAAAGCAGAAGAATCTAAGCATTGTAACTGTGTGTGGAGCCACTCAGAAACAGGAAGTGCAGGTGCCCAAACCGTAATCTGGGTTTGTTGCTCTCCCTGTCCCTTTATTTCTGCCTCCCCCTCTGTTTCTGAATACATGTTGTCTTCAAAGGCACACAGGGCAGCAGACAGGAGCCCCAGGCAGATTGGAAGTCACAGGCTCTTTGTTAGTGCTCAGGCTATAGAAATCCCGGGTGAGTCACCCCTGCTTGCAGGAGCAGGTAAGCTAGACATTGCCAGTCAAGCTCACGGAGCCTTAAATGGAATCCTGACAAGGAAATTATCAGAAGCCATGCAGGTATTACAAACGCAGCTCCTTTGTTATTGCCTGTAGCCTTAAAAACTTCTGTGACAACTGACCCCTACGGCTTTCAAAGTTCAGGAGTGGCGTTGCTTGAAGGTACAGTGTGCTAAGTTTCCAGAATACTGTGCCAGAAACCTCCTTATCAAAGAATTTATTTTGTTAAAAGTTTTGTTTGTCTGTTTGTTTCTGCAGTGAAACCTCAACCCCACCTGTTGGTTTTGGTGTGGGATTTTTTTTTCAGAGAAGTTATGATTGGGTTATAAAGCCAGTAAAAAAACAGTAAAATCTCTAGGACTTAAACTGCCAAGCACAGAGAGAAGTTTTACAGAGAACTCAGCCAGTGAGGCACCGTAAATGTAGGGCATCTATCATGCTTAAACCTTATAATGACCCAACATTGTTTTATCATCATTTCAACACAGCAGGAGAGCTAAAACCCCACTGAACTCCATTGGAGGAAGAGTACTCTAGGTCTTTATGATGAACTTTACAAAAGGGATGTGTTTGACCGAAAAAAAAAAACCAAAAACAAAAACAAAAACCAAACCACAAATCCTAGGATGAAAATTACTTTGTCTGTGCTAAAGTTTTACCTAACATAATTTTGCAATCAAGGTATGGTTTTCTCTCACCCTGATCTTTCCTTTCATTGTTTTCCCAGACAAGACTGAAGAGTATCATTAACGCAATTTCTCAGAAGGCATCTGTCATCTGTCACATGTGTTTATATATCCATGCCTACTGTGTGCAGTCTGGGAAAATCCACTAGTGTTCTTGAGGGAGAATAAAGACCACAGGGATGAGCAGTGGCATGACACCAGCTACCCATGGAGCAACAGTGTCTTCAATGTTGTGTTGCACTCAGTACTCTTAGGACAAGTTAATTATCAGGTTAAAGGAAGATAATTAACATAGGAAACTACATCATTATTCAGCAAGACATCAAATGCTATCTCCGGTGCCTGTTACTCTTGCTCGACCAGTTCAGCTCTTAACAGTGTATTAGTCATCTGACCACACTGAACATCAATCTTTCACTCCTCATTACACACTCAAATACAAGCTACAGTATAGACTTGCTCCATCCTGTAATTACAATATATAGCCGTGCTAGAAAATCTATTATGTCTAGAGGTTAGACTTAGAAACAAATTAATTAATTGCACTTTCTCCACTTCTAGGCTAAGATAAGATTCTGTTGCTTCTTTTCAGTAAAAGACTGCTTTTTCTGTAATTAATGTGGTTTGCTGTAATAAGCAGCATGTCAGCAAGAAACTCCTCATACAGAGGAAAGCAACAGGCATTTAATCATCCCAGGGCACCTGATTATCAGTATTATAAAGTTATCTTTTGGCAGAGAAGTCTTGGCAGCAAGTAGCCTCTTCGGTGTGAGATTAGCAGTTCTGCACCAGGCCAGAGCCCGAGTGACAGCTCAGCCTCTGGGTGCATGCTGTGGCAGGGCTGCATGGGGGGATGCACCTCTCTGCACAAAAGCTGAGTGCTTTTCCATTCCACTTGGTGGCAAGGGAATGCCCTCATGCCTTTTGGAGGCGTACAAATTGAAATGCTGGATTTTAATCAGATTATATGGTGTGTTGGATGGCAAAAGTCAGGGTGGCCTTCGGACTGTTTGAACACGGGAGTCTGGAGAAAGCTATTATTTGGGGCGCTCTGTAAATAAGGTTTTACTTGTTTTTTTCCTCTGTGGAGGAAAGGACTCCAAACTGATTCCCCAAATTCTACTGCTTGTGGATCAGTAGTGTGATCCTCCTAGGGACCAGGACTGGCAGGAGAATGCACAGGTCTTGCACTCAGGGCACTGTGGTTAGTGTGGGCTCACAGAGGCACCAAAGAGACAACCCCATTTGGGCTGAGGAAGACACTCATTCTCCCAAGGATGATTCTACCTTTTCTTTTTCTCCTTTTACAAAAAAAAATTAGGGGAATTGTTTCAGTTCCTTTTTTTCTTCCTTCAGTTTTCCCCTCTTGTTTCCCTCTGTCTCAGCTCTTTCTTCCCTGTCAGTCACTTCTCTGTCACCATTCTTCACAATTTTCTGTCTTGCTACCCCACTCATGTACCTGGCTGTCACCCAGCATGGCTTTCACTAAGCAGGGCAGTGACCTCACTAACATCCTGCCCCTGGTGCAAGATGAGTACTAATGTCAGAGCTGGAGTAGCCATGGTGCAGTTGAGCTTAGAAGGTGAATCTTTTTGCAATTCAAGACAGGGCAGTTTTCACATCCCAGCACAGCCATGCCCAAAGGGAGAGCCTTGTGCTGCTTGCAGTGTGGTGTTCAGGTGCAGCAGTTCAGGCTGCTGTAGGCACATCTGTGTGAAACAATGGTTCCCTACCCAATGCACCCACAGCTTAAGTTACTTTTATAAGCTTAGCTTGCTCAGAATCTCTAGTGAAATCTGCAGTGCGATCAAAGAGCAAGTTGGGAAAGTCCCACTCTCTGCAGAATGAAAGTCTCTGGGTGAGGAAGAACACAGGTATCACTTTCTCTCCTTTTCTCCACTGTTTTGCTCCTGGTCCTAAGCTACAAAACAAACCCAGGATTTCAGGGAACATTCAATCTGCAGCTTGTTCTCAGCTGATCCTGTTGCAGGGAGCAAGTTCCTGGCTGATTCACGAGCAGTAAAAATAAACAGTCTGGGGAAAGCAGGGAGGAGGGAGGGAGACCGGTGGTTACAGAGGAAAAAGTAGGAGCTACAGCAGCTGGTGTTTTCTTTGCTGGTTCTTTTCAGAGGATTTAGGCAGGTTGGAGATGTAAGTGATTAATGGAGAATGATAACACCTCACCCCCCTCCTCTTTCTCCTGGAAGGAACATGAGTCTTTATGCATATCAGTGGTCTCTCAGCTTTAACCTTTCCAAGATTTACACGCTCCATCCACTCCAGTGCAGTGCTGTGGAGCTGACAGCACATCTGGGTGTATTAACTGTACACTCTGTGGTTTTTGCAGATGCTTAGGGTTTGTTCTCAGTGTTTGGAAATGCTGCACTCAAAGCCCTGAGACTTCTCCCATGGAACTGACCAGACTGGAGATGAGCTGCCACACAAATTCAAGACTCTTTTTGTTTTTTTCTAGCCTCTTCTGTGCGTGGAGTAAAGGCCACAGCTATGTATTGCAGAACACCAGTAAAATGTGCCTCCTCAGTGACTCCCAAAGCATATTTGGGAATACTGTACAAGTAGCAGAAATCCTTTTCAGTCCCCATCCATCAGTATGTCAGCTGCTTTGCTAAGTCCTTCTAGGGATCCCATCCTCAGGTCTACTCAGGGCTGATCCTATCAGGGCACACTTCTGTTCTCTTCTGCATGGTTAAGAGGTCTGCTTTTCTCCCCACCTGGCTTGCACTGGAGAAAAGCAGAAATAGATGGGCAAAGGCACATGCATAACTTCTGCCATTGATGAACAGGAGTTGCAACAGAGTTTTTGTGTTACAGCTTTAAGGACGAGATTCCCAACAGGAACAGCATACGACAAAAGTTAAGGAGATGTTATTATTTGTCTTAAGCAGGGCTGATGGAGGCACAGAATTAATAATAATAGTGTGCTACTGAAATTTACTGAAGGTGAGATGGCACATCAACAGAGGGGATGAGTAGAATACCATGATGGAAAAAATGTGATGGCTTCTGAAATTCACAGCATAGAAGGTCATACACCTAGGTCATACACCTAGGCAGCAGGAGCTCCTGCTGCAAAGACAGAGACACAGTATTTGTAAGAAGCAGTAGTGAATAGAGACCAAACTTATTCATCCATTGGATACAGGATACCGGAGCCACCAGTGTGACACAGTCATGGAAGAGGTAAACACAGTCAGAGGATAATTAGACAAGATACTTTAGTCTATTAGAAAAGCATTTACCACCATTGTGCAAGGCAGTATCAAAACTTCATCCAGAACAATGCACATAGCCCTTGTCACCTATATTTACAAAAGAAAATAAACCACAACTCCTGATGTTCAGGAAAATGAAAACTGTCCTAGAAGACTTTAAAAGAAACTGATTTGAAAGCAACGAAACAAGAATGGAGAGCAGGGACAGGATTATTTAAATATATCAGAAAAGAAAACAATGGGGAGAGAGAATTAGTCATGTAAAATAAATCATGACCTTAACACAAGAACAAGATGGTATAAAAAATAATGACCAGGGGAGCAAGCTTATATGAAAAGTTTCCATTAAATTTAACAAGGAAGAAATAGAGAGAGCAAGCTTAGGATGGAATGTCACAAATTATTAACATATTATGATACACAAGGCCCCACCAGACTAAGTCCTGGCTGCAGATGCAAATGCATATGCCTTAAGAACAGCATGCATGTTTACTCACAGGGTGATTTAATCTTTAATGATCAGGACAGGACACTGTGAAGTACTAGTGAGAATGGGAAACTGTCATATCTTGGTTCCTGGTTGAAATTCAGACCAGACTGTGTCTGTCTGAAGGAGAAGCACCCAATTGTAGGCTCGTAGCTTCATTGGCAAATGAGCTGCTTTGCAACTCCAAATGGGCAGTTTTTATGTGATGAAATTGCCACTGCCAAAAGTGGGGGTGGTGGTAAGATTTGCAGGCAATCTTTCTAGCAATGCCAAAGATTGCCTGGACAGGGAGAACAAACGAGCAGTATCTGTGTGCAGTGTAGTGGAGGGTGCTGGGTGGAAATCACACAGCCATCAGCTGATGTTACCTGCCCTGAGCCCAGAGAAGTCTCTTGCATCTCCAAGAACACACCCACCACCACGTACTCTGCTTGTGGGGCAGGTGGGGGCAGGAGGACAAGAGGCCTGGTAAAGGCTGAGCCAGCCACTAACACCCTGGAACTTTCTTCAGTTTTAAAATCCAAGACTGGCTTTTGCCAAGACAAGTGCTGGCACATCCCGCAGTAAAAGGGAGGGGGAGTGCAAGGGCGTGAGGGAGCGGGGTGGAGAGGGAGACCAAGAGAGACAACCGATTATCTTTTTTTCTACCATGCTGGTCCTGTGAGATAGGGGAAATTTATAATGCACGTACATACTCCAGGGTTTTCAAGGGCTGTCTCTAGCTGTATATCATATTTCCAGGGGTCAAATATTTATACATTTTGTCTACAAGAGTAAAAATGTGTATTTTTACTGGGAGTGACTGATCACAGGAGTGAGCCAGAGTGCAATACATTAAAGAAAAGGCAAGTTGCTTCACTTCTGTGATGTTAGCTAAGTGGTGTAGGCTCTGTGCCCCATCTTGACCAGAATTGGCTTATCAGTCAGACCACAACACCTTGACTGCATTGCATCCTTCCTTCTGAACAAAACCAAACCATCTCAAACAACACCTGAGGACACTTGTTTATTAAGCTTATACCAGTTTTGAGAATTCTGACATCTTTTGATATGTAAATGCTTTCCTGGAATCAGTCTACCCACATAACTTGTTTAACCTACAAGACAGAGTAATTGCAAGCAGCACATCACATACAACTTACATATAAATGATGCTGTAGCCAAATTGATGAACTTTGTCCAGATGGGCACTCTGTAGGTCTTGAACACAACTAAATTGATTGGCTATCTATAAAAAGCAATATAGCTTTTCTAAGTAAGTTTTCTAATTAAGTTCAACAAAGACAGGTGCCAGATTCTGCACCTGGGACAGGACAAAACTACATACAGATGGGGGAACGAGACACTTGAGAGCAATGCTGTGGAAAGGGACCTGGTGGTCCTGGTCAGTGGCAAGCTGAACATGAGCCACCAGTGCCCTGGCAGCCAGGAGGGCCATCTGTGTCCTGGGGTGCATCAGGCACAGCCAGGCAAGGGAGGGCATTGTCCCCTTTGCTCTGCTCTGGCGTGGCCTCACCTCCAGTGCTGGAGGCAGTTCTGAGAGCCATAGTATAAGAAAGATATAAAGTGTTAGAGAGCATCCAAAGGACAGCAACAAAGATGGGGAAGAGTCTAGAGGGAAAACCAGAAAAGTAGTGGATGGAATCACTTGGTCTGCATCCAGGAAGAGACTGAGGGAAGACCTCATAGCTGTCTGCAACTTCCTCATCAGGAGAATGGAGGGGCAGGCACCAGCTGGAGAGGCAGGCACCAGTCTCTTCTCTCTGGTGAGCAATGACACAACCTGAAGGAATGGCCTGAGGATATTAGGAAAAGGTTCTTCACCCAGAGGGTGTTTGGGCACTGAAACACAGTGCAGGGTAGTGGTCACAGCACCAGCCAGACAAAGTTCAAGAGGCATTTGGACAATGGTGTTGTGCACAGGACCAGGAGCTGAACTTTGATGATTCCAGTGGGTCCCTTTCAACTCAGCATATTCTATGAGTCTGGGTTTATGAGGAGTAATGTAGTCAGATCTTTAATGTTGAGAGAAAGAGGGGAAATTAAAAGATTACTGCAAAGAGAAGTCTTTGCTTACTTTTAGAAAATGGTAAATCCAAGTACCATTTGGATGCACACCACTACAAGTCTGTCACTATAGGCCACTGAACACTCTTTGGTATTACCCAAAGAGGTTCTTATCCAATTCCTTCTCAGGAATCACACCACCGTTCCTTCCTAAAGGAAGGATTGCTGCTTTGAAAGACAGATAATGCTTACAATTCATCTTTATTGAGGAAGTTGTAGGGAATATGGTAGGATTTCTAAGGCCTTGGGCAACCTGGTCTAGTGGGAGGCGTCCCTACCCATGGAAGGTGGGGTTGGGACTAGGTGATCTTTAAGGTTGCTTCTAACCCTGAACATTCTGTGGTACTTCTGCTAAAGCCAGAAGTCCTATGAACAGCCTATGGGCAAAACAAATTTCTCACAGGGTAAACTAACTGCTTCACACTGGTCCTACTTTAGTTGCTGCCTCCAAAAGCAGTTTTGTTGTTGTTTTTCAACAGATTGCCTCAGAGTTGATGGAGAGATACTTCCCATGGGATGACAAGCCCTGCAGCCCTTTAGTCATCCTGCATGCACCAAGCATGCAGCACTCCCAAGAGGTGTTGTAGTACTGCCCATGCCAGATCAGCTCTGCCTTCTCTTGACCCCTGAGTTGCCTAGTGCTAGGTCCTTGTTTTCCATGCTGAGCTACTTCAAGCTCTCCCCACTCAGAACTACAGTACCTGGGGTTTTTTTGTAGCTACCCTTAAAAGAGAAGGTCTGTCCCACTTGGCCTCAGGTATCTTTCTGGGCACCCTAGTGCGTACTACACAAACACAGGCACTTGCTGAGTTACCAATTCAGCCAGGAGCAGGCAGAGGTGCAGGCTGTGAGATATGGAGGGCCTGCAACAACTGACAACATGCCTGGCACAGCACAAGGCGATACAGAAGACAAAGCCCAACCTCAGGGGGAAACCATACTTGACTTCCATGTGTGTTTGTGTAAGGCAGGCAGCTCTTGAGGACAGCATCATGTTTTTAGGTGTGTTTAAACAGAGCCTAGCACCACAAAGTCCTTAATCCAAACAAGAGCTCTTAAGTATCACAGAAATACAAATTAAATAACACTTAGAATGCACTTTCCCTCTCTACTCACCAGGTCAAGCACTAGGGAAGGCCCCTTGTTGTCACTGTTGGGAAGGAGCCAGGCTTCACATCAAGCTGGGCACATCTTCAGGCTAAGCTCAGATAGTTACTGCCCATTAGCCAGGCTGCCCTGCTGGACCTGCAGTCAGGCTTCCTCCTGAGAGGAGAAGTATGTTTAGTCTATACTCAAGAGAAGTGTTAATGTCATTTATCCTGTGTTTGCCCCAGCTAAAAGCACATGTTTGTACAATTACCAGGGTTCAGCTAACACTAGTATTTTTGCATGCCACAGCAATTTGGCTGTGTCAGAGTCTATAGGACCTATTTTAGAAAGCAGATAAAATGGAGTTGGTAGAGAAAAGTTCTCAGCAGAAATTTGCTGAATGTGTTCTTTTTAAAATAGTCCATGCCAGTTGCTGTCACTAAATTTGATGAAAGTTCTAAAACTTCTAGCAAAATATTTCTGATCCCAAAAGAAAATACGTTTCAGTCATTTCCATCTATTTTGTAATCCAACATTATTAGTTGGCCCATTTCCCACAAGCAGAGTACTGTACAGCAGGTAATCCTACAGACACAAAGCTTGTTCATCTCCTCCCATGAGACTGCATTATGGTGAATGATAACTGAGGATCTGCTTGTGAATGAGCACATCAGCTCTTTTCTGTTAAAGGAAGCAGGGAAGAACTATTAAAAGAATTAAACATACACATCTACATATATGTAAGAACATATATGTATATATGTATATTTTATACATATATATAACTATTAAAATAATTAAATGTTCACATATACAATCAATAACAAAATTTTACTAAAAAAATTGCAAACAGTGTTTGAACACTCACTGAACTTGCTGACAGTAGAAAACCGCCTTCACAAATAATATCACTGTCAAAAAAAAAAAAAATTAGAGCCATTATTTCCAAGTAATATAGAAGATAATACATATAGAACAAACATGCAGCATTCAAATTACATTCAACAGATGTGTTCAGTTAGATGCTCTATACAGGCGATATCATTTGAGAAGAAGAGGTTCCAGACACTACACAAATCAGCACTGTGCCTTTAGCACTGTGAAGTTTTAAAGAGGTTTAAAGAGGGGAGCAATATTGTAAATTTGCTTATCAGTAACAGCTTTTTTGGAAGGCAGATGTTGA
The DNA here is from genome assembly GCF_022539315.1 of Serinus canaria. Taxonomy (NCBI): domain Eukaryota; kingdom Metazoa; phylum Chordata; class Aves; order Passeriformes; family Fringillidae; genus Serinus; species Serinus canaria. Next base: position 30,232,828 of record NC_066319.1, on the reverse strand, counting down.
GAAAGATGAGCAGTATGATAAGATTAAAAGTATGATAAGATTAATGATAAGATTAAAAGAATGTCTTTTGGTAGGGCATTTGTTGAGTTCTGTAGGTAAATACACTGGGTTAATGGTCTCTTTCATATTGAAACAGTATCCTCAGTGGCATTTGCTTCCTCGGCTGCTCTCGGTCCCCTCCCCCAGCTCTGTGACATGAGAAATGCAGTGTTCTTAATGACTGGAGCAGGAGGGATCTTGTTATTGTGGCTGCATCACCCCTCCAGGACACAGTTCAGTAGAAGTTTGTCATGTGGCTGAGCAGAAACGATGAATGCAGGTTTTATGAAGTTCATTCCCCAAATACAAAGGAACAGGGGAAAAAAGCCCACCACATTCATGGCTACAGGCTGCGAGAGTACACAGTTCACAGCCGGAGCCCTCCATTGATCACTGTCAAGCTGCTAGCCTGCAATGCACCTGCGAGCTCTCCCCCACTCCCTGAGCAGCAAGCCTTTACCTGCACTCCCACCTGCATTCACAGTATCCCACCCCCAATCTCCTTCTTTCTCACTCCTCTACTTTCCTAGCTGAGGGCATTCTAGTCTTTAGTGTCCCTCTGATACATAGGTTGGGCCTAGGGAAAGCTAAATCACCCCTCTGCTTAGAGGCATGTGGATATTCACCAGTTAATATCCCCACACGCTTGTTTCCCTGCTACCCTTGCCTGCCTTACCTTGGGTATTGCCTCATTTCCTGTTTGCTTCTAGCAGCCACCTCCTTTGCTTTAACTCCAGGCCATTATGCAGGCTAATATCACACAGGTGGAAGGGGTAAACATTAAAAAAAAAACTCCCAACAACCCAACGTGTCCTTCCTCTCCTCAATGGGCATGATGATATTGCCAGGAAATGGGTAATAGCTGCAGGTGCTAGAAAATTAACTACATGTATAAGAATGCCTGGAGTTTGTGTGTTGAAAATATACAGACAAATAACTTTTACTGTGACTAGGTTATTCTAAATATTCTAAACACTAATGTAAGATCTCCTTGACAAAGTACCCCATGCAGACTTCTGCTGTAACAGCAGTTGTCTCTCTCTAAGCGAGTCCCCCAACATCACAGGATGGTTTGGGTTGGAAGGGCCCTTAAAGATCATCTCGTCCCAACCTTCTGCCATGGGCAGGGACATCTTTCACTAGACCAGGTTGCTCAATGTCCTGTTTAACCTGGTCTTGACCACTTCCAGGGATGGGACATCCACAATTTTTCTGGGTAATCTATTCCAGTGTCTCAACACCCTCACAGTAAAGAGTTTCTTCTTCCCTGGACCGGGAGGTGCCACTCCCTCGCCTCACCTTTTTCTGATCTCTCCCCATTGTGTTTCCCTCTGCAGGATTTGGGGCCTTGGTTGCAGGAAGCAGGTGACAGTACCAAGAAAATGGTACTGTCAAATGCCCTCCTGCTGTAGTATGTCTGTAGGCAAGTCTGAGCATACTTATGTGTGCATGCACTGGTCTGATCTGATCGTTTGAGGTTCATGAATGGATCAGATACTGTGCTTTATAGGTTAGGCACTCAGAGATTAAACTCAGAAAAGTAACAATTTTCTGACATGTGCTGGATCATTTAGTTTGTTGGCATCTATGTTATAATAACTTTAAGGTGCTCTTTTCCCCAGGAGAAAGGCAAACAAGGCATAACAATATCAAAAATTGCTCCCTTGGCTTTACTTGTCAACTCAGGTCTGGGAAACCATATCCCTGAGCCTGTTTCACCAGCTTTAGTTAGGAAATCAGTATAATTGTTAGCTGTCAATAACTCACTCCATTTACTGCTCTCAGCTGCTCAGGAGGACATGGCAGACTCCGAGCCGGGTAAGGTTACTGCATGATAACAGCAATTCTTAAGTCAAATAGGAAAATGAGGCTCTCCCTAGATGGTGACAAGCTTTGGATTTCCCATAGAAATATGTGATTGTGTCTGTGTCTTTGCCTGCTGAAGACTCTCCCCCTCTTCTCCTTTGCTGGTCTGGTTCCCCAGCCCTAGCCCCAGCAGTGGTGGAGCTGAGTGGCTGTGGGCACTTGATGCTGATTAAATTCTGCTGACGGAGGAAGATGTCAAATTCTACCCAAAGCAGAGAGCCGCCAAGGAAAAGCTGCTTTTCTTTGCTTTTGACAGCTGGAGTCATGAATTTAAGCAGAGGTCTCACCTTCAGGCAAGTCAACAGCTGGGCAGGGAGCAGTCTCTCTTAAAGAGAGAGTACACCGTATTTTGCTGGAGTTCAGTGTTGCCAGGAGGTGAACGAGTTGAAGTGCAAGAGAACATTTATGTAAAACCCCAGGTGCAGCTGGGTTTTTTGTTGTTGGGTTGTTTTTGGTTTTTTTTTCTTTTACTAGAGAAAGACCAAGTAACAAACAAGAAAGAGGAAATGAAAGCAGCCTTAATTCCCACCCTTGGTGTTTCTCATCTTTCATTTCCCCTGCCATATGAACAAGGAGAAGATGCAGCACGTGTCTGTAGAGGAAGTTCCCGAACCCAAAGTCCTTTTGCTAAGAAGTCCATGCACTGCGTCACATCTATTTTTATACTGTCTTTGTTTTTATATGTATGCCATGCCACACCTCAGGAAACAGTGGCTCTATTGATCAATAGTGGGGTCCATAAGACTCTTCCCTGTTTCTGAATCTGTGCCCATTAGCCATCCAAAGCTCTTTCTGTTGAGGAATTGCTTCTTGCCTTTGCAGTGCGAAACCTGTGTGCTCAGTTCAGGGGCCAGTGGATGGGAGTTCCCACAACAAAATATCACTGCCCTAACTAAATCACTGCAAATATTACTGGCAGTATCATCTAAAAGACTGAGGGCTGAATGGCTTCACTCACACACACTGTACTTTCTGAGTCCAAAAGAGAAACTTTGTCCCTGCAGGGTGAGGCTCTGAATACCTAATTTTCAGTCCCATTGAGCAGAAACCAGGTCCCAGAGGAGGTTCAGACCTTCCAGGAGGCAGGGACAGAGACAACTCAGATCTAGATGTAGCAGGAAATATGAAGCACACAGTCAGTCACATGGCCACTGTCACATCATGTAATTCATGTGTGTGATATCTTAGCAGGTGCAACTGGCCAGAGGTGTGAAATGCAGGGGAGCCTTGCTTATTGCCCTTTCCTACCCTCCATAAAGTCACAGCTGCTTACAGTGCTCTGGCCACCAGACAAGAAATCTGGGAGTATTCCTAAACTCTCTTGTGGGAAAGCCAGCTTTAGGAAAGGATTAGATATTAGTTGGTCCAAAAGGAAAGTGTATAGCTGTCTAGTTTGCAGTCAGATGGTAAGGGAAATGCACAAGCAATCCTGAGCAGGGCAGGGAAGCCAAGGCTCTGGCTAGTGTGTGTCCTAGCCAGTAGGCATCATAACCATAATCACTCTTTTTTTCTCTGACATATCCAATTTTCTTTCCCTTCCCAGCTGAAGACCTCCAAGAGAAGAAATGTCCCACCCCAGTCTCTGCCCTGATCATTGTCACACTTTCTAGAGAGAAATGAGAATTTTAAACCCTTTTTTAAGGGAATTATGTCCATCTCCACAGAACCTTAAAAATATAAAATGAGGTCTCTCTCCTTGATTAGATAGAAGAAGTCCTAATGGACTTAACCATGTTTAAGACTGTCAATTACTTTGTGGCATCTAATGTATATCCTGGGATGACTAGCCACTGCCAAGCTCTGCTGTGAAAACACAGGTTCAGCAGCAGCAGCAGCAGCAGCAGTGTTGTTTTGGGGGGGGGTAGAAAAAATCCCCAACAAAAACCAGCAAGCATCATCATTCAGCCAACAGGGAAAAGGAGGGAATGGCAGAGAGAAGAAATATTTTGTGTTTCGATCTCCACTACTGTCAATATGGAGTAGAAGCCACAGTTCTCTGGCCTGCAAACACTGAAGTGCTAGTAAGCACTGTAAGAGTGCTTAAATAGGATTTTTCTCTGGATGTTAAGAGTTGAAACACATGTTGAAAGCCGGTATTTGCAGAGTTAAGCATAACTGAGGTTATCAACATTAAAATTTATGGTACGGAAACCAAAACTCCATCCAGATCCCAACCTTAATACTGGCAGGCCCTCTTTGGATTTTGCCTGATCCATTTCAGCATTTTTTTTCCTAAAATTGTTCATCTTTAGCTCCATCAGTGGTAGAATGTTGCAGGTAGTTGTAAAAAAATGTGCTGTCTTATTTATCAGACAAGGAGGCAAACAAAAAAAAGTTTTCTTAACTATTCTGATGGCGTAGGTGGAAGATAAATTCCCATTTCTGCCATAATAGCAATAACTACCACCCTAAATCCTTTTCTGAAATTCATGTCAAATCTCAGCTTTCAAACATTTTTAAGTGCAAAGGTATTTGGAACACCTGAAAAAGTTATATTTCAAGTAGAATTGAAAGACGGAGACTACTTCTTGCTTGAAAGCAAGACAGCATGGAAATCTGGTGCCAGACTTCTTCCCTGCTAGATTTTCTGCTTCATTTTACAGCCTCCTACTGTTCAGGTGGGGCTCTGTAAGAGCAGAATCTTGGATGGTTAAGTATTTTTCTGAATCCCATTTTTAAAATCTCTGAGGCATCCACCATCAACAAGAAAGATCCTGGGTACAGTTGAAACCAGCAAGACATGAAATGAAAAGGGACAGTTTGTTGTGAGCATTGTAGCTAGAACTGCCAGCATTGTGATTTTAGAAGAGAAACTTTACCATCAGCATAACGTGACATTTTTGGTGTGATGCATGATGATGTGTGGGTGGATTGCAATGCCACATGTTGTTATTTCAATGTATTGTCATCATCAGTGTTCACTGAAGCATTGCTGTGTTTCAGCAGAACATCATTATCTCCTCTAGCAGCTTCAGCTCAGCCAATCCTAATAGGTTCACAGATATTTAGTGTTTAAAAAAAATCTACTTTGCCTAGATTTGCATCTTAATATTCTAGAAAACCAGATAAGTGGAAGCAATTTCATAGAAAATTATTTTTAAATGTAGCTGCATACATTCATAGTGGAGGCCTCATCCTCACTTCAGTCTTTTCAGAGAAGGGAAACTTGCCTACTAACTTTTGCAAATAAGCATGCAGTTACCATTTCATGCAATAATTACAATTAAAGAACATATTAGAAGAATATAACTAAACAATTTTCTCCCAAAGAGATAAAACTGTTCTTAAAAAGCATAAATTATAAATTTTTCTTCTAGTTCCCAGGTACCTGGTGAAAACATAGGATGATCCTGCTGCAACTTTTTGTCAAGGTGAGATGCAAATAATATAATTAGCTTGCTACACAAAATGGATCTAATCTTGAAATACTGGGGAAAATATCAACTATGCCTTCTAGAAATTAGGCTTTAAACTAACACTAATGAAAGTCATAGGATGAAAGCTTTCCCAGCCACATTGAAGATACAAGGCACAATGCACAAACCTAGATGAATTTGAAAGAGAATCCAGAATTCAGTCTGCAGTTAAGTAAGCCAGGATCTGTTAAGCACAGTTGTGCATTCATTTGGATAGCAGCTTCCCACACAGGCCATGTCCTGGAACTGTGCTGAGATTATTTGAGCTGTGTGAAGGACCTCTGTGTCCCTATTACCAGGAAATAGTTAATATTCTTCCCCACTGGGGCCCACATGCACCTGCACAAGTGTGGTGTGTGGTTTCTTCTTGCAGCTGCATCTGTGACTGCTGCTGCCTGCACAGAGGTTTTAAAGTGTAAGTGGAGAGCTGGTAAGGCTGCCCTTCAGTGGCACTGCAGCCTCAAGGGCTGCTGCAGAAGCACTGAAACCACACTCTGAGGAAAGAAGTGAGTTCAGCAAAGTGTGTTTCTCAGCTGTTAATATAATATCTCTGGAAAATTCAACTCTTCTTAGAAATATACCGATTAATGATGTATCTTCATAGTGCCATTCTGGAGCTGCTGTCTGTTATTATCTTGATTTTTCCAGAGGAAGAAAATGAGGCTGTGAGACTTACTAATTTGCCTAAGGTGACTGAGAGCAAACCTGTGACAGATCCAGATACATGATGAAGATCTTTCCCAGCCCTGTAGTTCAGCCTCAGCAAAGAGGCTGTTCAGCCTCTTTGCTTCTCCCTCAGTTTGCTGATATCTGAATTCCTTGAGCAAAAGGAGGACTATTTTTGTCCCAATTGCTAAAACCCATCATTCACAATATCTGCTCCCTCTCAGGAATGAGATGATTATGGGGGTCAGTAGTAAGAAGAGAGAGTTATCTGCTAGCCCTGGGCTCCAGGAGCAGTGATTAGGATCATCTGTTATTAACCACAGACGCATGCTTTGGAGCAGAAGTGCTCAGTTCTCCTCTTCATTCGAGATCTGTCTGGTGTGAGGGTGATATATGGGAGGGAAGAGATTGTGTTCACTGATTCCACAAGGTGATGTGATTTAGAGGAGCTAGATGGTTGTTTTGCTCCATTCCCATCATGTGATCCCCTCAAGGCTCGTATACAACTGAAGGATCGCCAGAGTCGAAGGACTTCTTGCCCTTCATACTCCTTTTCTTGCACCATTCCTTCCCCCAGCAGGCTCCCCATGGTGTGGTGGGAGAGTGACAATTGGCACATGAGCCAAATCTGCTGCCTTTGGACTGATGGAGACTTTTTTCCCTCAGGCAACATTTTTAAGCCAAGGATTTCAATGTCAACCTCGCTTTTAAGAGAGTGTGTGCTGTTATCTTTAGGTTTACAACTTTCTGAAAAGAAAAGGAGATTTATGGAAGAAATATGATAGTGCATATGTGCACCTTATCATGCAAGACAGGCAGACAAACGTGGCTACATGAAGAATTACTGCATGTGGTTGTTGGTGCATGGTTGCACAGGGAGTTTTACTTAGGTTGACACACAAAGCTACTCATTTCAAGCAAAAACTACCAGGGTGAGGGAGATGCTGTCTTTGTTTTTTGTGTGTACCTTCTGGTGTAAAAATTCTCCCTGTCTGCTCTAACAGTAGCTGTATTTAGGTTAAAAACACAAAATGTCTCAGCATAAATCACTGAAGTTTTTCCTTTTTTTGGAGACTTGGTTTCCTCCCTTCCCCCCTGCTTCTTGGCTTTGCTTTATTTAACCTAAAAAATAAAAGCCTCCTGAATTTTTTTGTGAGTAGGAAAAGCCTCTCCCTCTGTTGCACAGCAAGTGACCCCCACTTTATCTGGTTTAGAAGAACAAAAGTTATAGGAAAGATTCCTGGGAAATGTCTTACTACTGCTACAGCCCTAAGCCTTGATAAGAACTCCATCAAGCTGATATAGCCACACATACATATGTAACAGGTGGCCACTGCTCCCAAACAGCCTGCTACCAAAAGACAGTGAGGCATTTTCTCACAATATTTAGATTCCATTAAAATTTTGAACCTCCTTTTCCATTTTCATGGATGTTGTCAAACCCCTGCCTGAAAGGCCAGGCCACACTGCAGCAAGTTTGACTTGGAGGAGAGAAAACTAGGGCAACGGGACTTCATTGTCACAAGCCCTTTTTCACATTCAAGCATTCAAGTTTCCCTTAAGGAATTAAAGGATCTACCTCTGAATTTCTCTTCTGGTGTTGAGCAGCTCTGGGGAGAGCAGCTCTGTCATTAGGCTCCAGCTGTCCTGGGTAAGTCATTCGCCTGTGAGCTTCCAAGCTTCTCCACTTGATATAACTCATGCATTGGGACTTTTCCTCCCATTCATTCCATATCTGGCCCATTTTAGGCAAAGGCAAGAGCTTCAGCAGGAAAGTAAATACTAGTGAACTTTTTGTGTCAACTCTGGAGCACCTGGATCCAACATCTGCTGCTAGCCAGGCCAAATAGGAAGTAACAACAAGAGAAAGATGGCACTACTAATGACCCAAATCACGGTGGGAGGCTCCCAGGGGGCACACCTAGTCGTGGACAGCCTCACAGGTGTGAGCAGTAAGGGAAAAGCAATCCCTTCATCTGCTCTGGAGCTAAGGCACTTGAATTCTTCTGTGACCCTTGAGGCTAAAAGTTGCTTGTTGGCTGGCTTGGCAGCTCCTCAGCCCTTTGCTGGACTCGGAGGTTCCTCCTCTCCAGCAGGTCTCCCATTGCCTGGTAGAGAAAGCCTCGATGCCTGGAGGTTTTGCCTCAGCCAGGGCCTCCACTGAGCTCTGCCCAGCATCAGATGCCGCAGCAGAGCAACCTTCATCTCTTGCATCTGCAGCCCAGCGAGCACAGGTTCGGTCCCCAGCACCTCAGCAGGTGTCACTTTTTATCTGTGTGCCGTGCATTTCAAAGCTGGTACTAAACGCAGTGAAGCCATCTGCCTCTGGCCATACCAAAGAAATTCATGTTATTACCAGTAACACCAAATAAGGCAATAAAAGACGTTGCTTAGTTTGCACAACCTTTTATTTTCTTTCCTAGAACTATTTTTAGTTAAACAATTTTCTGCCAAAAAAGCTCTGTCTGTGTCCAGAACTGCCCTGGTCATCGGCGCTGTTACCAGGGACTCGAGCTTTATGGCCCCCATAACTCGGGAGGGCGAAAGGTCGAGCTGTGGAGCCTTTGTGTCAGCTCCACATTTCTCTTTAAACACATGTGAGAGACAAAGCTCCCCTGAGACCCCCATGGAAACTGCCTCCGGGGGAGGGGAGAGGGTGAGAGAGCACTGGCCTGGCAGATAAAAGCAACATCAAAAGGAGCAGGGAGCAGCTGTCCATCTGGAGAAGCAAGCTTTTTTTTTTTTTCCTTCTTCTTCTTCTTTTAGGAGAAAGAGATTGTCTCAAAGGATAGTCTCAAAAAATTTTGCATGGAAGAAGAAAAAACCCCAAAAAACAACAACCAACCCACCAGCAAGGGGGAGGGCAGAAAAGCCCCCGCAGCAAACAGAAGGAGGTGCTGCTTGGCAAAAGTCCCAGGCTGGATCATTTAAATCACTTTTAGTGCCTCCAAATGCCCGTTGCTGCCTCTGTTTATAGAGTCACAGCGAGAGGCCTGAAGAGAATATATTTCCCAAAGCAACATCTGAGCTTGGGAATGAATCAAAACTCACTTCATACACAGCAAACCCTCTTCGCTCTGACCAAGCTTTTGTTCTGTTGCTGGGTTTGGTGTCAGCCTCCAACCCGACAAGAAAAATCCCACAGCTTGATGACCAGATAGCTGAGTGTGTTTATGACAGAGAGGGTCTCACTACATAGGCTTTCCAGGATGTGTAATTGCCAATAATAAACAATAAACAGTCTGCCTATAGGTACTTGTATATAGCAGCACAGTGTAGCAGTGTACTTGTATATAGCAGCAGTGTAGGTATATTTCTTCGGTGTTTCAAGCTGACAAATTGCCCATCTATACCATTAATTTACAGACACAGAAAGCTCTTATCCTAGGCTTTACCTATTAAAATAATTACTCAAACAAAACATGTACCTACCACAAAATGGCAAGAAAACTGCAGTCAAACTCAACAAATTAAGAAAATCCCAGTCAACATCATAAATGGAACTGACAGAACTACCTCCCACTCCTGCCCTTGTTCAAGGGCTTCCAGTCATGTTTACTTGCACCTGAAGACACTTAAAAAACACTGACAATGTATTTCACATTTCAATATTGGTTGAAGATATATTTTAAAAATCAGACAGAGAGTGATATAAAATCAAGAGAGTCTAACTCATTTTTTGCCAATCCAGCTCTCTCAGTATTGTGAAGCTGAAGGTTTGAAATTGAGGACCCAAGAGGGTGCCAGGCTGCAGCTGTTGGAGACTCTCAAACTCTGCACTGGTAAAGTGAAGATGTTGCAAATGGCCTGTAACTCGTTTATCTATCCTGTGCTATTCCTCACATGGAAATACCTGAAAGATTCCCACATGTCCAGCAATGTACCTCATACCAAATAGAGTGGGGATGAAGGATAGAAGCAATAGCCCTTCACAAAGTGGACAGCATGCTGGGGTGCTCCCTGCCTGCAAAGTCCAGCACAGCATCACTGCCCTGATGCAGGAGCCAGATCTTCCCTTCTCTCAGCAGTGTGGGAACAAGCCAAAGCCAGGGGCAGGTACCAAGCCAGCTGCACCAGACAAGTGGTCAGCCGTGTCCTGGTGATCCCTGACATCCTGTAGGGTGCTTCACAAGCGTGCCTTGAAACAACACAGCTCATGCAACACCATCCATGCAGGGCTTCTGCATCTGCAGAGCAGCATGGGGGAGCACGACCCCATTCACGGTTCACCCAGGGACACTGATGGCCTCTCTTCTTGTCTGCACAGCCTCCCACAATGGCAGCTTGAGGTGCTCCCAAAAACCTGTGGTGGCATCCAGAGGGCAGGCAAATATGCCTGAGTGTGTCCAGCACACTGCCCGCAGCATGTTACAGGCAGTGCTGGACACCTTGCCAGCCTAGGGGACAAGGGCAGGAGCTGTGGGGTGATCTCCTGGGAACTAAGCTGAGGTGTCATGGATTATTTTAGCCAACTCACAACAGGCACCTGTGCACATTGGAGTGCCTTGAGAAGACAGACACCTCCATCCACAGCACTATCCATGGCTCCTGCGGCACCCTCCTGTCCCCAGTTCAGGCATCCCCTGTGCCAAGGGCAGAGCCAATCCCTGCCTTCCTCACTGATCCAACTCCCACCTTCTCACTGCTGGATAATAAATACCTCACGCCTGAGCACAGCGTGGGGCCAGGCTGCTCTCGGCTCCCCGACAGCACGTCCAGGGGCGGCAGATTGGCAGGTTGCTGGAGGAGGAGAGCCTCGCGGGCTGGCGGGCAGCCAGGACGCCGTGGCCTCCTGCCACAGACCCTGCATCTCGCAGGGCCAGCCTGCCAGACACGTCCCCTCGTCGCGTGACAGGCCACTGGGTTGTTTCACAGGCTAGAAAAGATTTGAGAAGGTCTGCTTCATCACTGAGAGGCCCATGCAGGGTCCCCTTCACTGTCCTGGCTCAGCCTGGGGTTTGGAGGGGGTGGGTGAGCCTCCTCCTGGTTCTGGTTAAGAATTGGTGCCCAGGGTGCTGCAGATGATTTTCTTCTCCCCATGTTTCTGATAGGGATACTCTGCATTTACTCTTGTTTCTGTTTTGCAATCCGCTGCCAACATCACCAGGGTGTAGACCTTCCCTTCTCCATCAGTGCTGAAACGCAACCAGCCCAGGAGAGCCCAGGACCCACATTGACCCACCCACTGGGACAGCAATGCAGGTGAGCTCCTGTCAAATCTGGATGCAGATAGCAAGTGGCTCTTTATACCTCAGCTGTGCCTGTAGTCACTAGTGGTCTTTTACCCGAAAGCTGGATTCTGTGAGTCCCCACACATCAAACTGTTCCTTCCAGCCCCACTGTCCTGGCATGGCTCCAGTCCTGGCTTCCACAGTGGGAATAAGCAGAGAGCTTCTCCTTCCAAGCAGCTCAGGTGCCCAGTCCCACTAGCAGCCCCACAAACCCGAAAGCGGGCTCTGATGGTGTTGGTGAAGAAGAGAGTGCTGGTTTTCCCTCAAGAATGGGCTATCTGCCATGAACCACAGATTCAAATTGTGGTGAAGGCTAGGGATGCCCATAAATACACATTTTCAGATGTGTCCTCTTTTTCTGTAGATAAATATCTCCAGTTGGATATTTTTGGATATTTTTCTTTTCTTTAAACCTTATAGATTTCTCATGGTTTTCTGAATATTTGGTTGGCCCAAGAGATCAAAAGACCCTTGCTGTGCTGCAGCACGTCAGAGTCTCAGACAGGTGTCCAGGAGTCACCCCACTAAGTCCAATGCACAGACCTAATGTATGCATACTTCCCCAAACATCTAAATACCAGTCTAAAATGCAAAGGATAACAGGACATACACATGCTGTGCATCTGTCTGCAAAATCTTAAACAGAAATATGGGAGCCCTAGAGCAGAATTTGTTGCAAATGTGTTGCTCAAGCCTGCTTGAGTATTCTTAATGTCTATTCTTAGTGTCTTCCCCTCCACAGTAATGGGTCATGTTAACAGACTGGTACTTGCGTGATCTCTTTGATTCCTCATTATTATCTCCCAACTGTGTCTGAAGCAGAAGTTTCTGACTTTGCTCACTGCTCTGGTGGCCACTTCTTGTTCCTGTGGTGCACACTGTATGAAGGCTACTCATCTAATTTCCCCATGACCTCCTGGCACAGGATTTGCACCCCACAGCTCCAATGGCTTAGATGGAATTATTCCAGACATAGCTGAATATAATTTCTATCAGAATCTGGACTGTATTTTAACCACATTTAGTCCCCGACTATGTTTCAATTATGTTTCACCTTCCACAGACATCTAAAATGCCCTTGCACTTGCACTTGCACACTGCTGCAGGGGGTGCAGCCCAGGAGCTGCTCTGATCAGCCGGGCAGAACGTGTCGGTGCAGAACTGGGTGTTTCTGATGGCTAGGCTGAAATTGAGACCTGTGTGTCTGCTGGACAGCCATCTGAGCCTGAGTCTTGCCCTTTTTAGCATGCTTCGTTTGAGCATGTAAAAAATTGCTTGCAAAAACAACATCTGAAAAAAATCTTTCCAGTTTTAAGGGTAAATGTCCAGAATGGTAATTTATTAAAGCAAGTCCCACCAGACCATGCACAGGCTCTGAAGAAATGGCCCAGAGGTGCATAGCGGACTGAGAGCAAATCCTGAGACTTTGTCAGAGTAAACTCTTGTACCAGTTGCTTTCTTGTTGTTTCCACACCACGCACCCCTTGTGCTCCAAAGGATTTGAAAGACCCCGAGGAAGTTTGCACAATGAAAGTGCTCCTGGTTAATGCAGCACCCCTGTCAAGCAGGTGAAACTTTCCCCAGGGCCTCAAGAAGCCCTGTTCCCAACTCTTTGTTTTGCTTCACCAGAGCTCTGCCTGTACTGAAGGGGTTACTGTCTCGTACAATATAACAGTGGGGCTGACTTGGCTGGAACAGACATTAACTTCCACAGTAAATCTGGCAGGAGCTGGTAATTACAGAAAAAGCAGCCAGGGGTCATGGCCAGCCAATGCTCTGGAGTAACAGAGCAGAAAATCAAAACAGAGGGGGAAGGGAAATCATATTCATCATAGTCTAAGGGCTGAGGTCGGTCTTCTCCGAACTATCAGGAGCCTGTCGTCAATTGTTATGTTTAGAAGGAGCCTCTGGAAGATGAGGTAATAATAATGTTAAACATTAACTTGTTAGTGCTCCCGCTGCACTGCAAATTCACCTCCACCCCAGCACAGCTGGGAAGGGGGAATGAACGCTCTCTGGAAACAGGCAGGAATACGGGTCACTAATTGCACTCCTGCATTTGTCCCATTTCTGGCAGAGTTCTAGTGCTAACACGCGACCCAAATGTTCCTGCTTCATGAGTCCTATGCTCTCCCCCCCATCCTGCATTGTTTGCAATCCTCCAGCACACAGTTCTCCCCTCGCCACCCCTCCGAAGAGCGGGTAGCAGGGCAAGGGAGGTCTGCCTGCCTGCAGCACTGCCTCCGAGTTGGCAGGGACAGCACCCATGTGACTCCTGCACTGGGTGGCAAAGCCTCATACATGAAGCAGAAGCAAGCATCGAGTGCCTTCACAGCATCCTGATAAACCCTGGGAGATAAGAGGATGGGTGATGTTCCTGCTGTCCTACAAACCCCCACAGCTCTGCACTCTAACACCTCTCCTTCCAGCCTGAGCTGAAATAGTGGCTGCCCTATAGCTGTATCTGTAAGCAGGCTAGCACTTCCTGAGAGTCCATCCATGAAGCTGTGAGGTCACACAGGATGTGAAGGGTTGTAAAATGCAGGGCAACTAACAGGTATAATAGTTACTTTGACACTGGAAAAGCCAAAAGCACTTCAGCTTTGGACTTTGGCTTGGGCTCTCACATGCACAGAAACCATCCTACCATCCTTATGGGAAACCCCATCCTTTGACAGAGTTGCCTAGATTAAACAGACAACATCCCATTCCAGAAACAGAGGAAAATGGGGCTTTATCCCTGGCCATGGTGCAGTTTGGCACGTACCCTCTGACTGCTGCCTGGCCTCACCCAGCCCTTCTCTAAATGGAGGGTATTAAACCTGCCTTAAAGATGTGCTGAGGCTTAAATAATCCACAGTTACAGAGCACTGCTGACATCTACAGAAGATGAGAGCCATTAAAATGGAGAATTCAATTATCAGTGGGAATATAAAAGAACTTGAGGTCTAATGCACAGAAAACATGGATTAACTGATGCAGATTGAGCTGGCCTCTGGAAGAAGTCATTGGCACGGCTGGTCCCATGTGCTATGTACACAGTGGGCTTGCTTGCGTGGCAGCCCTGCACCACTTCGAGGGAGAAGCCCCTTGTCACTTGCTGCAGAGGGGGGCCAGAAAAAGAGACCCTTTTCTGCCAGGCTGGCTTTCTGGCTCAGGCTGAATGATCCTGGAGAAGGCTGGAGAAATGGTTTGTTTACTCATTAAATGACTAACGAGGTGGCCCCTGTCTGGCTTTCTGCATGCTGGCCGGCCGGGGCTCAGTGGAGCGGAGGTGGCAGCCACTGGTAGAGGCGGTGGGTGACCAGCTGGCTCAGAGAAGAGAGGGCAGGAGCCCTGCATGGCGGCCCCAGGCCACTGGCCCCACCCCACTGGCTGTATCTCATCAGATTTTATTCTCAAAGTAGTGCCAGCGTTGCAGTAGCCCTATAGAAAATGCTCAGGGTGGTAACACAGACACCTGTAAGTATATGTAACATGGGAGTGTGTGAATTATAGCTTTTAAAAAAAAAATTGAAAAGAAAATTGAAAATTATGGACCTTGTCTTCTAACCACTCTCCTGCATCTCCTCCTTGCATTCATAAAAACTATTAAAAATGGGAAAGGTCACTGGGTCAGACGGGTTGTTAGCTGCTGGTAGCCAGTCACTGCAGTACAGCAGGCAGCACACACCACATGGCAGCCTGTCCCAGCATTCACATCCACTGCAGGATGTGACACACAAATGAGTTCTCAGTGCCATTGGCGACTGCAGTGGAGGGAGCCTTGGTAGCTGTGTGCCACTGGAGCGTGCATGTCTGCTCACAGCAGTGCATGTCTGCTCACTGGCTGTCGTTCAGCCAGTGGAACACAGCTTATGGAGAGGCAAGAGATGGCCCTGCCACTTGTGGGCCAGGTTGCAGCTGGGTAACAACCAAGCCATGGTACCACACTGTGATGGATTTTCAGGCTGCTTGATGGGCTGCAGTGCATGCTTGGGGCTGGGGTTCTGGCTCATTTTCCCTGTGTTTCTGTTCAAATAAAACCCAGGAACTATGATCGTCTTTTTCTTCAGGAGAATTGTAGCCCAATCTTTGCAGGCCCAAGGTGTTAATGTAAGCTTCAGGTGTTCACACAAACTCTGTAGCCCTTCTCTGAATTGCAGGCTGCCTTTGTTCAGGTGCCACGCCATTCACAGAAATGGGAGCCCATACAGCTCTGCCCCCAGGACCCACCTGGGTGGTGCTGCGCCACTCAGGCTTCAAGGAAGGCTGAAGGAATTCAGCACTGTCACTGGGCATGCGGCTGTCCTGCAGATCCACAGGCACAGCTACTCCCACGTAGCACAGAGGAGGCATCATTTGCTAGAATTAAATATCTCCACCAGGGTAAAAGGTTCAGGTTTGGACCTCTCTGAGGGGGGTCAAGCCAAGTGCCACTTGAACTTTTTTGAACCATAAAATGTAAGGACACACAAAAATAATAGTCCAGGAATCTTCAGAAGATGTGGGAACAATTCTTACTTTAAATACAAGTGCAATTTTCTCTAACCTCAGTGTCATGATTCAGCATTTCTAAAGTAAATAATTTACAATAACAAAGGCAAGAAACTAAGACGTTTGTGTGGGATCAAGGTAAAAATGAATTTTGCAACATGAGAGAGATGAAAGGTAGATTATCATGGAAACAGAACATCTTGATCCTACCACTAAGGAAAAGCTGAATCCTCCACCACAAAACCTAGTCTGAGTCATTGTATAATGAACCAAGCATTGCTCACAAAAACTCAGCTCTGAGCTCTTTTTTTTCAGATAATAAAAACAGTGCTGATATTTTTATATTGAGTTAATGGTCTTGAAGAAGAGCCACAAAACTGTACTTTGTTGTACAAACCCCTACTGAAGAGGAGAAGTAAATCTGGAGGGTAACAAAGAGATTCTGGATGCACTGTTTACTTATCATGTCATGACACACACACTCCCCCAACCCCCACCTCACCACTACCCACCCTGGACCTCTTCTTTCCTCCCACGCCAGCACCCAAACCCACTTGTGTGCTTGTTGGGATTACAAGGTCTGTTCTCAGGGCTGTGGAGATTTACAGTACGATTCAAAGAAAAGTAGAAACCCTCCTGCTCTCTCCTAGTGTTTGCCAGTTCCACTAACACTGAGGAGGAGAATGCCAACATAACTTAAATCTCAGCAGACCTTTACAGAGCTCGTTCAGTGTTTCTATCCACATTTTACAGCTGGAGAAACACGTTCAAAGGCAGGACCTTGACACTACCAGTGTGCTTTTACAGAATGGATTCAGCTGCCTCAGAATTAGCAAGATGAGCCCTGGCATAGACAGGTCTCCTTTCCTGGCAGCTGAGTCCCAAAGGCAGCTGAAAGCCCCCCTGTTTAAAACCATCTCCCAGCAGTGCTAATGCTTCTGCTCTGGAACTAACAAGAAGGGATTTCTATGGACATTTTGCCTGGGTGGGGTAAAGATTAAATGGTTTGCCCTGGACCAGTGTACAGGTTAGTGTCAGAACCAGGAAAGGTAGCTAAATCTCTGGCTCACGCAGTTAAGGATGTGTGCAGACAATTGGGCTGGGAGCTTGTCATCACCTCTTATGAGGAAAGTGAAAGGGGGAGGCCTCTTGGAGAGCATTAGTGCTTTTATTGTAGAGAGATATTACAAAAGATTGCACAGTGGAACATGTTCCAGAATCAGGAGGGAACTCAACCCTAAATCTTTTGATTCCTTTTGCAGCTGGAAACATGTCACAGCAGGATCCACTGCAGGTCCTAGTGCTGGAAAACAATGGAGATAAATGGTACAAGAAGGCTTTTCTCATATAAAAAACACACTTTTTTTTTTTCCTAACATGAAATTGTTCTCACACAGGCCTCTTCTAACACTAGAAGGACTGTGACAAGCTGAAGAATGAGTAGATGTGGCACGTGACACGAAGGTGGAATTCAACAGGCAATGGAAGAGATGTTGATCTAAATTATACTTCACTTTTAGGTTGTATGACCCTTTTTCTTACCCTTTGACTAAACTTTCTGAATGCTTCCGACACAGATTTCCATACTTGAACCGCAATATTTCAGACACTGCAACTGTAAAACTCAGTGAGGAGCAGCACAAGAGCTTGACTCCCTCACCTTGAACCTCCTTGGATGTGGTCAGGGCGTAGCCAGCCACTGATGTGTGAAAGCCAGCATTTGCTTGCTCACTCATTTGCTTTCAACCTCCACCCCCCATAGCCATTGAAATGTTGCTTTTGGCAAGAACTGGGGCACAGGGGAGGGACAATTACCACGAGCACTCATTGTTTGCAGAATGTTTTTCTTAATGCCTTAGAAAAAAAGAGAAAAGGGTCAGGTTGAAAGGTCAGCCGACCTTTTTGTTTTCTTTGGAATGAGAGATTCAAACTCTTCAGAAAATGTTTTATTAGCTCTTCTGAATTTCACTTTCCGCAGAGGTTTTCTCTCCAGGCGATGTTTAGAGGCACCAGCAAGGAGTGCCCACGCTCATCAAGCTGAAGGTGATTTAAGGAGAAGGACAAGATCTGCACTTTAGGTAATGGAAAGCAATCCTTCGCTTCAAGTTTTGTTATGAAAGAAAAAAACCGCTTGCTTGCTGAGGAAGGAGGAGCTTGGAGAGTGAGCAAAGGGCTGTGGAGTCAGTTTTACATTAGCCCTGGTCGGCATTCCGTGGAAAGTACTCCGTTTGATTCAACCACCAGCTAGTCGCTCACACCAGGGGCATTCGCAGTCTCATGCACAGACAGAGAATGTTTATCGGACAAGCCCACGCAAGGGGCATTGCAGCACTGCAGCACTGCAGTACTGCAGCACTGCAGACTCCGGAGTGGGTGGCAGCCGAGGGCATGGTCGTGTCCTGGGAACGAGGCACAACAGCGGGCTGGCATTGAGTGCAGCGGCGCTCCGGCTCTGCCTGCGTGACCCCTTTTCTCCCTGTGGAAAAACACAGAAAATGAGATTCCTCTCCTTTGTGAAGGGCTTTCAAACCTGATGACAAAAGGCAGTATTCAGAGCTGGGAACTATTATTGTTCTTCTCTGGGGGCATTCAGTCCAGGACAGGTTGGAGATTCAGCAGTAAATGAGGATAAGAAAATGCCATTTACCATTGCATATATGTGAAATAAAAGACCTCATTCTCTTCATTTTGGTAACTTTTCTTACCACCTTATATTCGGCAAAGTGTATTTCCGAGGTAATCCAGGTAGTTCTATTCATGCTAATGGCTCTCAGGCTGATTTATACCTTTTCATTTTCAGAGCTGCAGACATTGAGATGTAAAAGACATGCGCACCAAAAAGCGATGTTCCTGAAATTAGGGTCATCAGAATAGTGTGGGGCCCTCAGGGATGCAGTTCAGACCACCATCTTCTCACCATGGATATATGAATGAGAAGAGAGTGGTTTAGCATACAGCCTCTCTTGATCAGCAGACACTGAAAAAGTTTGAGTTTTGCATTCATACTCCTCAAAATGCTTCACAGCAGGAGGAGGCATCACTTCCCCCTCCACCTGTACTCCAGCACACTACTGCCAGGCCTGACTGATATATTGTTAACAGGTTTACAGCTGATTGCAGGGATGTGAGTTGCAAACACAGGCATGTCTGTGCATGGCAATGAGCAGCCCCATGTCAGAGATCCAAGAAGCAGGTCTAAATAAACCAGGATAACACTGGGTGCAGAAGGTAGCTCAGCTCTTGGAAGCAAAAGAGCTTTGTCAGCAGGGCATCCATGCTGGAGGTAGCCCAGATGATAAACCTGCTACCTGAGGTTGCTGCAGTGCTCATCTAACATGAGCATCGGCCAGGCTCCCAATCTCCAAGGCAGTGGTTCTTTGGGTTTGGGAGAGAGCTCAGGGGCTGCAACACCACAGTTCATGAAGCAACATGGACACCTTTTCTTTGGAGGTAGGAACAGAGGGGTTGGGTTACCATGGTCCCTTCCTATGTCCACCTCCTTTATCAGTATGTCTGGGTGACAACTTTGTCTTGCTCAGAAAGAGCAGTGGCTCCCCGTGGGTTTCAGCCAACCCCCAGAGCAAGCCATCAGAAGGACTTTACATCCTCAGCAGACCTCCTTGCTCTGGATTCAACCCCCAGCTCAGAAGACAAGCCCAGATGTAGCTTCCCTCGACAGAAGCAATTCTTGCTTCCTCACCCAGAACAGCGCTGCCCTGCTGCGTTGCCTGTGCAGTGCCACCAAGCCCTGTTTCCCCATGGGTACCAGATTCTCTGGGTGCTGCACAGGACAGGGGTGGTACAGGCTCATCCTCTGTAGTTTCAGCAGACAAGCATTTGGTCAGCTGCCAGGGTTTGGGATGGCAGTTTGATCCTGCAGAATAAAGCCATGGATTACAGACCGGAGCAGCGTGAGTTTCAGAGATAGGCACCCTACGTGAATGTGAGCTACAAAAGCAGAGCCCTGACCCTCTCCTCAGGCAGGGTAACCAACGCCCTGGCAGCTCGGCGAGCAGGCGGGCTCTGTTACCTAATCTCCAGCTGTGGGCTCCGCGCCGTGCCAAGTCTCCTTTGGCTCTGTCTAGTAATAATCGTTTCTGGAGTCCCGCCAGGGCCTCCTGCCAGTTCCAGTCACACTCTACTAATGCGAGAGGCAGAGTTTATTAATTCATCGCCAAGGCCCATTGTCTGGGACACTGCCTGGCTGTTTATTTACTCCAATATGGTCTGTATTTACTCAGACAGAGCAAGCGAGGGGACTTTGTTTAACTTTGCAAGACCTTCTGGTGGAGGAGACATGTGACCTTATGCAGAACTTCAGATAAATGTGCAGAGCTCGGGAAGGACCTTTTTTTTTTTTTTTTTAAAGTGTGGCCTCAAATAACACCGGTAGCCGGTATTGACAAACTGTAGCAAAGTGTAATAAAGGAAAGGAAAACATAATAGAGTTCTCATTTGAAATACATTTGTGAGTGTTTTGAAGATAAAAGCAGAAAAACAAGCGTGTACCTTAGGACCGAGGCCACGAGATAGGGATTTGAAGCAAAGGGAAAGGGCTTTGCCTACAGAAAGGGACAAGTCAAGACATGTTAACCTGAGGCCACCCTCCCTTTCCACCGGCCTCCAGCAGAGTGAGGCTGCAACCGGAGGTGAGAAGAGCCTCCTGCTGAGGACATGTAATGGCACCTGATGGCAGCGTGCTGGCTGTCATACCAAGGGGCACGGAAGAGTAAAGCCCATTAAAGCTCTGTCAGTCAGGAGAGTATTTTTTCCAGGTAATCCTGCTGTACTGGCATAACCCTTGGTGTGAATTTCTCTTGGAATAAACGTGTCTTCTGATAGTGCAGTTGAAACTGATGATTAAACATGATGTTTTCTTCAGCAATAAAACTTGTTTAAGGAACTCTTGTCTTCTTGTTCTTGCTCTCACCTTCACCCTGTTCTCAGTTGCGCCTTCGTTTGTTGTGAAATTGTGCTGGGAACTGAATCTTTGCGAGAATCTCTATTTGGGAATGAAGAAAAAAAAGCCAAGCAAACTTTCTCCCCATAATATACTGTACTTGCAATCCTGGCTGAAACACCTTCATGTACTTGTACACTGGGCCAACTCAGTCCATGGAAAGGCTACTGTATTCTTTAATTCCCTGGTTTATTCAATGTGGTAGGAATTGTGCATGCATGTATGCGTATATACAAACATACAACTACTGCCATGCATGCGTGTATTTATAGAGACAATCCCTCTGGGAGTGGGGGTAGGGAAAAATACAGCCATCTGAACAGTGCATGCTCTAGTCTGGCTTGTTTTAAGTCAGATCCTCAATGCTATTGTAACATGGTTTTGTATTTAATTTCCTGTGTTTGTAACTCAAGCCAACTTCCAGTGTTGCTTGTGTGAGTGTTTGTTTGGGTTTCTCTGAGGGCCTTTCTTTTGTTGGAAAGTGTGAGGATTTTAACATAGCTGTTAACACCGCACTAAAAAGCCTGATCTTGTTTTCATTGGGGCAACAGCTAAATCACCCTTCTGCTGCAGTGGGAGCGGTGCTGGTTTGGTGTCCAGCATCAGCATCTCCACACAACGGCCCTGCCTCTGTCTTTTGCTCCCTCTTTGCACCACTGTGAAAGATCTGTGTATCTAAAGCAGCAGCCCAAGCTGTGACTGACAGAGCAGGTGGATTTATTTCCTGCATCTCCGGTGTTCTTGCCTTTGGTGGACATGCCCTCAGCTCTGCAGGGGGATGAGCAGGACACACTGCGCTGGCTACTCCATGCCACTGCTTCAAACCTTTGTGCAAATCAGCTCAATGTGCCCAGTTGTCAAGCCAGCATTGAAAAGCCCAAAGTGCTTCTCCCTTTGGCCCTGCCACCGAGGCCTCTCTGGGCATGAGCAAGGGCACTGCTTTCTCCGTGCGGCCTCAGGCCACCCCTCAGCACTGTACTCTTCATGCAGGGACAAGGGACCTCGGAGCACTGATGGCAGCACCTGTGGGGAACCCTGTTTGCTGGGGGGTGATGGTTTTTCTGTGGCCACCTTACCTCGGCACCGCTTCCCTTTGGGCGCGCGATGGCTTGGGCCCTCTCCCTGCTGTGCACTCATGGCCAAGGCCGGCTGTGGCATGGCCACCCCCTCTGCCTGCTGCCATCCAGGCCTGCTAGCACTGCACACTGCCAGCGGGGCTGTTTGCACTGCCTGCTGCCATCCAGGCCTGCTAGCACTGCACACTGCCATCCAGGGCTGTTTGCACAGCCTGCTGCCGTCCAGGGCTGTTTGCACTGCACACTGCCATCCAGGGCTGTTTGCACAGCCTGCTGCCATCCAGGCCTGTTTGCACTGCCTGCTGCCATCCAGGCCTGTTTGCACAGCCTGCTGCCATCCAGGGCTGCTTACACTGCGCTCCTGCTGCCATCCAGGGCTGTTTGCACTGCACACTGCCATCCAGGGCTGCTTACACTGCACTGCCTGCTGCCATCCAGGCCTGTTTGCACTGCCTGCTGCCATCCAGGCCTGCCTGCACTCCTGCTGCCATCCAGGCCTGTTTGCTTGCACTGCCTGCTGCCATCCAGGCCTGCCTGCGC
Source organism: Serinus canaria (assembly GCF_022539315.1). Taxonomy (NCBI): domain Eukaryota; kingdom Metazoa; phylum Chordata; class Aves; order Passeriformes; family Fringillidae; genus Serinus; species Serinus canaria. The sequence continues at coordinate 30,210,558 of NC_066319.1, read as the reverse complement.
TGTACTGCCTGCTGCCACCCGGGGCTGCTGCCCCTCCTCCTCCACAGGCAGTGCTGCCTCTCAAATACACACAGTGGCTGACACCGTTTGTTTGTTTACTGGAGAAGTTTTGCAATGGACTGTGAAGAGAGGGATACAACCTCAGGGTACCATATGCGGGGTAGTGCCAAAGCAGGGGGGAGCTGACGGGTGGGTTCTCTCTCTGTGCAGAACAACACCCATTGCCTTCCCTGGGTTTTCCTTTCCACTGGAAGGAGGAAGGTGCAGTAGAAGTTTAGGATGCTTTGGTCTTGTGCTAAGTATTGTGAGTGCCACATTATTCTCCTTGGAATTTCATTCTCCCAAAATGCCTAAATGTGAGAGGATCAGCTCTTGGGAAGTGGGTACCTGGGCTGGGCAAAGCCCAGCATTTCTCTGCCATAGACACCATCACTGTCACTCCTCCCAAGGGTTCATACTAACACCTGCTGATTCAATTGTAAGAAGTGTAGCCTGGTGTTTTCTGTGAGGGGTTCCCATATATATGTTCTATACCAGCCCACTTCAGTCCAGATTAGTGAATTTTCCATGTTTTTGGGGCCTGGGGCTGGTATTCCCCAGTGGTTTATTTGGAGTAGCATGCGAATCCTAGAGGATGTGTAATCTTATGTTGACCACTGGGCCTCATTTGTGTATTTTTTTAGTTAATTTTTAAACACTGACCTAGAGCTCTGTATCCATTTTAAAATAATCCAAATTATAAATAAACAGACTGCCTAGCATGGGCTTGGAATAATAAATCAGGAGGAAAACAATTAAACAAAACAGAAAAAAAATTGGTCATGAGAGAAAACAGACATTGAAAGAAGAAAAGGCACACCAGTATATATTCTAGAGGGAGAAGTAATACAAGACAGAAAGAAAAAAAAGGTAAAGAAACTTCATGTGCTTAAAAACTTTGAAAAAAGAAGGATTGAATTCAGGCAATTAATAATGCAGCATTAGCACAAACATCTCTGTTAGGCTTAATTACAATAGATTCATCTTAATGAAAAGTCAATCCTATAAGCAGCTCTCAATATTCACCTTCACTGCGTGTACCTGCTAACTGAGCCTGTAGCTGTATCACATCAAGATTATGCACAGCTGAGCTTTCCCCTCCCCAGGGGGCTGGTGAAGGCAGCCTGGCCATGGGGGCAGAAGGCAGCCTGGGGGAAAGGGGACCCCAGCAGCTGTGATGAGGAACAGGGGGCTCCTTGCCCTTGTTGTCCTCTATTTGCTGCAGATAGGGGAAGGAAAAAGCAAAGTGGCTTTTCACTTGGCCAGCTGATCTTTATTACCTCTGAGTTTGGTGACACAGGCAATAGTATTTGGCTCTCACTTGAGGAAGAGTGTTTGGCAGTGCAGTGGGTGGGAGCCATTTGCTGGCACTGTGGCCCATTCACTCCTGGGCCTGAACTGCCATACCTATTCACAGTCTGTTTATTCTGTATCCTCTCTCTGGCAGCAGCCAACATTTCTTTTTCCAAAAGATGCAAGATATCTTCTATAGTGATCTCCCCTGGAGAAAATTGCTTCTCTGTTACCAATAGCAAGAGTTTGATTTATGTTTTTCATATCACATCTCTAATTTAATGTTGCAAGTCAATGTTCTTGCACAGGACCATCTAGCTTCATTTACTCACTCTTAGACACAGTGGTGTGGCAGTAAGTCATTTCATACTGTATCTGAAAAATGAAGGCAGTGCTTAGGTGACCCAGCTCACCACTGGACCAACAGTGGTGTGGTGAAAATGGACTGCCACCATGGCACTAAAGTGAGTGAAGTCACCTCCATCCCTCCTGAGGCACAGACACCACAGATGTGCACACAATTCCAAACTCTGGGCAATATGCCAGACCAGTAGGGTCGGAAAGCACAGGGCATCCCTCGTGTGCCCACCAGGACTGGCATTCCCAAAGCAGCCATCAAGCTCCATATAAAAGAGCACAGAGGACTCACTTCTCTTGAGCAAGGCATGCTTGGTGTGCACTGCTGCTGCAGTAAGACCAGAAGGGGGCTTGGTGGCTGTATTGGTCTGTTATCCACTCATCTATGAATCCTGTGATTTTAATGGCCACGGCACTGTTTCTGCCTTCACTTTTCTAATTCTTCCTCTCTTCCAGGCAGAAATTCTGGTACCTCCAGTTGCCCTAAGCCTCAAGGACCGGTCCAGCTCTTGAGAGACCCATGGTATCTCCAGCACACCCTGCCCCAGACCTCCAGGCTTGTGTCACAGGATGGTTTAAATGTTCATAGAGCCTACACTGAATACAGCACATAGTGTGCAGACCTTCCCCAGCACCCTAAAACAAGTGACAGCACAATATGTAGACCTTGGTGACAGTAGTGAATGTCACCAGCATTTCCTCTCCTAGGCTCCATCGCAGAAGAAGCTCTGAGCTGGGCTCAGGCAGAAGGAGGAGGTCCAGAACCCATTTCCAAAAGTTCATAGTTCGTCCTGTGAATCACAGAGCCTTTCTGTACGCTGGTGCCACAGCTTACATGAGCATGTTCCTCACTTTCTGACTCATTTTTCTAACCTTCCTGCATGGGCCAGTGGGTTTACCTGACCCAGGCTTATCTCTGTAGCTTCCACTGGCAGCATCTCTGACCCTTCCCTCTGCAGTCAGGGGTTTCCCTGGCTTTCTGTGAAAGAGCAACTTACTCTCCCAGCTTTGGCTAAGCAAGGCAACATCCCAGGGAGTTTCCAGCTGTAAGAACTGCCAGGAATATACACTATTTCAAGGAATATACACTACTGTGTCCTAGATCACACCTGACAGGGATGTGAAGCAGTAAAGGCCAGAGGGGTTTGCCCGTATCCTGGGTATTCCATGAGACACCATTCCCCTCCTCCACCCACCCTGCTGTAAGCAAGGGAATTCCCAGTGGGATGAAGATGAGTGCTTCCTGGTCTTCATCCTCTTCACACAGGATGTAGGTGGTGTTTCAGGCTGGATTTTCAGCACCCCATCAGTGGGTTATAAATTGCTAAGAACTAGAAGGCTTCTCTGGATGACAGAAACTAAGCCAAAGTGACAAAGCTTCAATTTAAGTATTCCAGGCAAAACCCTTACATTAGATGGGATGAACCATGAGTTAAACACCATTTGTAAAACACTTTGGGATCCTTCCTGCATTTCAGTGACCTGCATGCTGTAGCCACCTTTCCCAAATATTTAACCAACAGGCCTGACAGGAGCAAACATCCAAAGATTTGCTCATGTGATGCCTGCAGTTGTGAGGCTACCAAAGCACTCGGCAGCCTGAAGGGCAAACAAAAGGGACAAATGGTGAGTGCAGTGCATTTGTGGTTGCTTCCTTCTGGAAAGCAGTGACTTGCCTCTCCCAGCACAGTGCAGCATCTTGGAGCATAGTATCCCAAAGCATGAATGGCAGTGATTTGCATCAAGGAATGGTCCCATGATATCCACAGGGATATTTATGTCTGACTAAATAAATTCCATTACACATGGTGCATTTAGCACTAAGTAATTCCAAAGGGAGGCTGGAAGCAAAGATTCTCAGGCACCTGAGAGGATGCCAACACTGCAACATAAAGGCATGGCCAGAGACTTTGTAGCTCTGCAAGAGCTAGCTTTAATTACCTATCTCAGGTACTGATAGTGCAGCACAGATTAGCTGCTCAAATATTTAGTTTTCTTGGGCCAGTTTTCCATCCAAGGCTGAGTCTCACATCACTATGGGTAGACTGCAAGCTCTGACAGACCCTGCCTAAACAAACTCCACCACTGTCCTGGAACAGAAGGGCTGTTTAGTCTTTCATTTCTCAATCAATGATTGGAAGCTGGTATACCATGGGAATAAGTACAAAACAATCCAAATTTCCCACCACGCCACCAGGCTCTTCCCCTTTTTTCTTGAGTATGCTCCACAGGAACTTTTGGTGAAGTTTCATGAAAAGCAACCACAGGCAGGCTGCCCTTTCCACCCTTGGCCTTGTGGAACATTTGATGTCCACAGCTCTGGCATGATGCTTGTGATGCCTTCCATGGATGCTCCTGTCTGGCCAGCACGTTGTTTGCAGATGGGTATGCAGGCTGAGGGCTGTGGAGCCAGGACCAGCTGGCTGAATGGATTGCTGAAGCTACTCTTGCACAAGGACCAGGGGGTTTTGGGTGGCAGAAGCTGAAGAGGGTGAGGCCCTGCAGTGGGCCAGCTGGGGCAGAAAAAACTGTGGTTTCAGCATTCACAGACCAAACCAGAGTAATAAATAACTACTATAAAGGGTTGAACTGGGGACTCCACGTACCTGTAACGTGGTAATGTTCTGAAATGATCGGCCTCTGGAAGCACTGAGTAAACAGGTCAGAAGGTTTGGTGACTTCACATATTGGAGAGATAAAAATTACACATTGCAGAATGAGGAGGAGCCAAATTCCATTCTCTGCTGACATCCAACCAAAGGCAAACATGGCAGCACAAGCTCCATGCTCACAGTGATTCAAAACAAGGCCTTTCGCCACAGCTTCCAAGCACCTGCTATCTCTTTGTTATCTTCTTAGAGGAAAGGATCAGGGCTTATTTTTCTATATTTCCAGCTACCTTTGCTAGGGATCCAACTGACTTCGTTTTCTAGCACAGACAGCAAGAAGCAGTTATTTGCTGGGTCAGCTTTAGATCCCTGGCTTCTCTATGAATCTCTCACTGGGCTACTTCTATTCTCAAAGAGCCTTCTAAATAACATATACAGTTTCAAGCCAAAAGGGAATTATGCTGTCCAGGCAGCTGTGGTTTATTTGTGTCAAGGTGGGGGCACTAATGTGTATTTGGCCATTCAGAATCACAATTCTTTCAACGTCTTCTAAATCTCAGCTTCATCATTCCTACAGAAACAGTGTCTGGTAACTATTCCAACACCTTAACTATTAAGTTGCTGGAATTGCTTTCTTCTTTCCCTGCCTTTCTGCATGCACTTTTTTCTCCCAGCAGGTTAAAAAAAACAGACGCTTATAATTTCCCATCCAAGCATCAATATGATAAAACTTACCATATGCATGTTAAATGATGTTAAAAAGTTGGGTGCAAAATGATATCTTTCAAAAGGTGATGTTTTTATGCTGCTATCATTTCTCCCACTAATATTTCCTTCTGTTCTCTAAATGTTCTTTCCTTAAAGCTTTCATTTTGTGGCCCTGCCAAACTGTCTATATTTTCTTAAATTCTCATTTCCTCTGGCACACATTTCTTGCTTATAGTTACAGTAACCAAAAAAAAAAAAAAAAAAGACAGAAAAAAGATTTTGCACAGAGCCCAATTTCCAGTATGTAATCTTCTTTCTCAATATTGCTTCACCACCCTTTTATTCTCATGTTTCTGATTGCTGCAAACTTACCTGTTAGGTTTGGAAACTATTAATTCACTTCATTTTCTGAGCTGTTCGAAAAAAACTAAGCAAGAAGCAAGGTCTGATGCCTTTTATAAATTTCTGCTTGCTGTGCAAAGGCTGAATTTGTCCTTTGTTCTTGCTGGTTACTTGGGTGCTGCATCTCTTCCCTCTTACACCTCACTCCATTTTTCACAGCACCAGGGGTTTTCTGTTATTCAGTCTCCCCCTTCCTTCCCCCCTCCCCACTGTGAACTGGGGAGTAGCTGTGTGTCTTAACAACATCTAAGGCTAACTCCTGCAGTGGATACTCAGCTTTCTGGGATTCAGTGAACCAGGTTAGATAGAAAGATATTTTGTAATGCAGGACTGCTTTGGGCTCAATGAGCACTCTCCTGCTTACACAAGAAGTGGCAGTAAAACAGTATTAGGAAAAAAGCAGTGAAAGTTCTACTCCTTTCCTACAGAGCATTAGCACCATGAATGAGGGGAATGACCAAATATTTAATTTACAATAGGACTAGGAGCAGCAATTTCCTCCAAGATGCTTTCTAGAGTATTCTGATTTGTCACAATACTATGGAGAGAGAAGTATTTTTCAGTCATTCTTTACAGAGATAAAGTGAGTCATCAAGATGTTGTTGCCCAGACTTTCAAAACAAGTTCACCTTTTGTGTATTGAGTTCTCTGTGTGCTTACCATAATTGCAGACTTAATCACTGTAGGGATACACACATGTACAGGGGTAGCATAGTCAGGGACATTCCCTTTTCCCTGAAAACACTGCATCCGTGCTGGTGGTGAAGTGAGGAAGGACATCAGCATCCAGCTCCCTCAGGCTTCACGGAATACCTACATGGCTTTCTGCAGCCAGGATTTGCAGAAGACTTTGCTTGTATCAGTCTCTTTCAACATGCAGGAAAAAATAATGAGGACTTGATATTATTTTCTTAGGAAGAGTAAGAGGAGGAACATAACAAAAGCAGCTGCAGCAAACCAAGGCTACATGTGACAAAGCAGAGAGCAGAGGACAGCCTCTAAAGGGAGCAGGGAGATGAGCAATAGGAGAAACAGGAGATCATAATTTTTCACTTCATCTAAAATTGTATGTCTCTCCTTTCTTTAAAACATCAGGAAGTCTGGCATCCACTACACACTTCTTTCAGCCAACGCAGCTTTCCCTCCCTGATGCTGTTTTGTGAGATAAAAGAGCAGGTGACAAGAGACTGTTACATGACTTAGTCAAAATGAGACCTTGCTGCCCCTTGGAAACCAAAGTGTGCAAGGACAACCCTTTGCTCCTGGTAGCTTTTAGACACACACCACAGCTTTTTGTAGCAACCAAAGCATCAGAGCTGCTGGCTTTGAGCTGGTGTGTTTTTGCTCCTGGTGGGAGGAGTGCTGTTCATGAAGCCTGCTCTGGGATTGTTTACGTTCTGTCCGAAAGCTGCTTCTGTCAGGAAAGTCTCTCCCCACCAGCCATCTCAAGTATTTTCAGTAAGCTTTTCTAATCAAGAAATATTAGGAAACAGGTCCAAAAGCCAGAGTTAAATCACACTGCTCTAACTAAAAGCAAAGAATATCTGTCTTTGTCTCTATTTCAATACCTTTTGCCCTGGTGATGAAGGAGCTGATCCTGTTTTCAATTTTAAATGCACTTATCTTGCTGACTTGAACTGTTGCAGAGAGAAGGAGATGCTAAGCTCTAAGCTGGGAATTACTTAACAATAGCATCTCCTTTTGGAGACAGAGCAGGAAATCCCTTTAGGGTTGGGTTAGAAAAAGGTGGTAAAGCATAAAGAGAAAGCAAATACAGCCAGCAAAGCCCCTCAAGGTGAATCTTCCTTGGCTGCAAGCCTACAGCACAAAGCTTTGCTCTGATTAAATCTATTACATTATGAACAGGGTACCTTTAAATGTTGAGTCAAACATCCTTAAGTAATTTTTCTCTAACTTTGTGCTATTTCTGTGTAGATTCAATACACTGCAAAGAAAGGCCAACATCCCAGGATGTGACAGATTTGTGAGGGCACTTGCAAGCAGATCTCAGGAGACACCACTGGGATCTGAGGATTGCTCTCCTGGGCAGAATTGCTTTGGTGGCTCTTGCAGGATGACTTGTAGTAAGAATTCAGAACTCTTCTTGAGAAGACCAGGCTTCTGGTGTATTCTTCATGGAGAGTGAAAGCTTTTGATAACTCTATAGGAACTTGGCGTCCGTGCATTTTTCTCCCTCTCTGGATAAAGTCTTGGCAGCCGCTCGAAGTCTATTTTAAACAAAGCCAGTGATTTCTGGAGAGATGGAAAACACATGAAGGGCACAGTGAAAAACAAGCAGAAAAATCTGACTGCAGGACAGTGGGAAACAAAAGTGATAAAGAACATTGCTTCCTCCTCTTCCTCTTCCTCTTCCTCCTCCTCCTCCTCCTCCTCCTCCTCTGTCAGGGCAAAGCACCTTGCACTACACACCACCACACCAGCACTTCTCACTACTCTGCCATCATGGGTCCTGCTCAAAACTGAAGAGCTTTTCTCTGCTGAGCTTCCCTCCCCTTGATGGTGACCCATGGTGACCCATGCTGCCCTGCCTTTGTGCCCAGCACCCAGGTGGTGTTGGTGTCAGGAGGTGGCTGTCATGGCAGAAAAATGGGAGCATGGGACACAAACAGTAATGCAAAGGCCTGATCCATTGCAAAAGCTCTGGTAACCAAAACAAAAATAAGTTATCTAAAAAGAATGCAATTATGGTCAAAGCCATACCTCTGACCTAGGGCCAAAAAAGTGTTGTTTATAACTGTCAGTATGTAGAGAAATGAACCTTTAATTTATGTATGGTGAAACATTATAATTTTTGATCTAGAAGCCTCCTTTCCCATTGAAAAGCTTGGTAATTTAGTCTTGGTCACTTGGATCATGTGGGATATCCGTGCAAACCCCTTTAAGCTCAGTTTAAAGCATTACACATGAGCACAGTGTGCCCATTGTGACCTGCCTGGGCTTCATCCTCCCTGCCCCTGGGAGGAAGGGCTGCCCAGGGCTGTGCCCTGGGAGCTCCAGCAGGCCAACAGCACACACAGGCAACTAATATGGCCTTACATCTATCTTTAAGTCCTGCCTACACAATCCATATGATCAACTGCCTCCACTGCTTCCTGTATGCACACAAGGCTGCTGTTTCATGCTGGGTAGTCTCTGTTTGCACGGTAACCTCTCTGGGACAGGGAGGCTATCTTTGCTTTGTTTTGGAAGGCACCCAACTTGCTCTCAAGCATTCAACAGGCAGTCAAGAAATGATTCAGATGGAGAAGCAGAAACACGACTTGCCTGGGCTTGACAGCATTTCTTTATCAGTTGTCTGTTCAAATCAAATTAGGCTTGCAAGCACCAAAAGAAGTGACTGGCTGGAGACTGTTTGGTAGCCCCCAAAAGCCATTGCTGTTTTGTTATTTTGGTACAATACTTTCAGGAGATGTCCACAATAAAAAAAAATACTATCACATCTGCTACTGGTTGGTGTCCTTAGAAGCCATCCCAAATGACAGATCAAGGACTGAATAAGCATGAAAACTTTGGAGAGAGGTTTAGATGAAGGATAAGATATATTAGGTTTGGCAACACTATAACCCACCACAAATTTAAAAATTGTGAGTCACTCAAAAAAAACAAAACAAAACAAAACCAAAACACTAAAAACAAGCCTAGAGAATGAGTTGTGCCTGCTGCTCTCTGTGAAGAGAGCTGCGGCCACAGAGAATGTTTTAAAAAATACTATTTTTTTTTCTGTTCTGTCCTTTCATTTCCAATTCAACCTGCCCACTCCTGGGTCCTTGTCAGTTTACCAACATTGCTAACACTCCAAAATGTCTTGCAAGGAAGACAGCTTTGTTGAAAATCGAACATCAGAAATGCTGCTGCTATTCTTGGCTCTGGGAGCAGATTGTGGTCTGGTGGTTACAAGCACCATGGCCAGCTGAAACACACCCATGTTTGGGTCATCTGTAAGACATGAACCATGGATGTCTGGTTGCAAGAGCATGAATTTCCAACTTAAGGGCAAATGAATCAGATGCTAACACAGAAGTAGGAACAAGGTCAAATTGCTCCATGAAGTTCTCTTGCAGAAGAGTGACAACATGAATTGTAGAAGGCCCTCATTTGGGATTTCCTTTCAAAAGGATATGTAGCAAGTAGCAGAGATGCAGTTCTGTGAAACAGAGAGCTGAGTCCCATTCCAAGTTTTGCTCAAAGAGTTCTCAAGTGTCTCTGTTAAGTGGACTATTAACCCTCCAAAGCCTTACTCTAGGGCTGGAAATGCTGAAAGACACCAGGTGCTGGAACTGAAACTACAGCTGACAAGGCCCTGCCTAGGCTGATGTTTTTTAGTAAGTTTTTTCCCCCTGGACTGTCAGGAGGCAAAATTGTGTAATCAGCATGGAAATTCCAGCAGCAAGGGACAAAACCACATTCTGCATGACAGCTGACAACACCAACATAGCACAAAGAAGTCTGTGACTGAGCTGTTTGTATGGTGTTTGACTGAAGATAAACAGAAGTCTTGGAATTTCCCACTGACATTCTCATTCACCATGATTTTTTTTTTTAATGGTATCAAAAAGGTAGGGCACCTCTGCTTATGTGCTTTAAGGGCACAGATTCTAAAATGAGCAAGTGATGACCCATTTTTAAATCCACTTAGGGCATGCTTTTACTCTAGATAGAGCACACATTCCTCTATCTCCTCTGGTAAACGTACAGAAAAGTGTTGAACCTTTCAGTACAGCCAATTAATCACTAGTTGGCAAGATGAAGAAGTGCTCTGGACAAGTACCAACTCAAAGAAAGAAAAAAAAAAAAAGAGACATTAGAGACCATATCTTATCTCAGACAAAGAAGTGCAATGCACAGAAGTAATGTCCCATTATAGAACTGTGTCTATTCCAAGATTAACAAAATGCACTACCCTGTTTTCCACAGTAATGAGCAAGGAGAAGCATAAAAGGCAGCTAACATCCTAACTTTGAACTCTGCAGTACCAACTCTTAGGTTCTCCATCAGCTCCACTGCCCTGAACCAGGTGCCTGAGCTGCCCCTCTGGCAATGTAGGAAGCAGCAGATGTCTAAGAGCAGAGAACATCCACTGGTGCACTCAGCAGGGAGGCAGCTGGGAGTGCCATTAGGTACAGAGATCATGAGAAGAGTGTCAATAAAACACTTCTCTCCAGATGTGTTCTCTCTACCTCATGCAGGATTCAAAACCTTGGTATTCAGAACCTCTCTCAACCTGGTTCAAAGACTGAACCTTCAAATTCAACCGAATGTAAACGGAATCACAGATTTTGCCGTCACACCATGCTTTTGCTTGCCCTAAGATGATTGTATTCACTCTTTTCCCGCTCTCTGGACTCCAAAATATCTATGTTATAGATGTGACAGAAGGAGCTTAGAGCAAGTCACCCTCACATGTGTAGGGCCCTCCTCCGGGAACAGAAAGCACCAGGCTCAGATCCTGTCTGGCACTAGACAGTGACTCTGGGTGAGAGTTCAAATGAGTTATTGGTTGACAGCAGAGGAAGGATCACCCTCCTCTGCATCTTTGTGAACCTTGCTTTGGTGGCCCACTCTTAAACAGGCTGCCCCAAGAGCTATCTCAAATGAGAGAGCCAGAAAAGCACCAGCTTGGTAGATCACACAGGACTGTGGCATGGGATTGGTTCTGAGATCTTCAGTACCTCCAGCAGAATTTTAGGATGGTGGGGAATGTGAAAACCACTTCCAGGGTTAGGCAGCAGCTGGATGAGATTGTGGGGTTGGACTTCAGTTTTAAAAGGGATAGGTGAAACACCAACGCACCTTGCTGGATCTGATTTTGTGCCTTATGTTACAAGAGAACTTAACAACCAGGAGCAATAATCCCTTTGCCCAGCTTCCATCATTCTCTGTTATATCCACTCCGATAAAGTGTCAAATTGGTTGACTGACTCCACACACCTTTAACTAAGGAGCACAACAGAGTGGGATGTTAGCAATTACAGGCCATATCTACCATGTTAAGGAGAGTTCAGCTGTAGCTGTGGCCTGTGGTAACCCCTTCTCCAGCAAGGGAAACTCCCCCTGGTCAACCTCATGGGCAGCTGGTTCAAAGCTGGATGTTATGCTTTGGTTTTCCTTTTGCAAACGGCAAGCAAACTACTGCAGTAGGAGTGAGGAGGAGATTGGTTCTGTTTCTCTGGATGAGGAAGGAAACTTTACCTGAAGGAAAAGTGCCCAGTTCAGATGGAGGCATAAAGACCACATAACGTGACATGAGCACATCAGCTCCAAATAACAGCTTGCATCAAACAAACAAACATTTCTTTTCTGATAAATCCCTGACTGATCAAGTATTTGTTCATGTTTGGGCACAGCTCGAAGCACCGTTTGGATTCCCATGTAATTGGCTCCCAAGAACCATGAGTCACAATCATACAGGGAAGGAAGTGAAGGGGAAATGCTTTACTACATCCAACATTCCAGGAATGAATGTCAAGTTGTTGTTACTAGTGTAACCCCAGGCAGGGATATTGCCATGCAGGGACACAGCCAGGCTGCCAGACCAGCAGAACTTGGATGGTGGAGCCAGGTTTCTGTTCCTAGGTGAGCTGCTCCCAAGATATACATACCAAACCCTCCTACTGGAGCCTCAGCCCTGAATCCCACAGGCTGCCAGCCCCACTGGGGGAGCCAGTGCCAGCAAGCAGGGGAGTTACACACCTCAGGAAGCCTGAAGAATATCCTGGGTTATATGTCTTGTCCACTTTCCTACTGTCACTGAAGTCTTTGGTGGTCCCAGGCAGAAAGACTGAGGGCAGCAGTGAAAGGGTTGAGTAGCAACACTAATTGAGCCTTGCTATGCCACACCATGCTGGCTCTAGGATTACAGGTTTGCACTGAGGGGGAACGCAGAGCTTTGCCCAAAGGCTGGCTGCAAGTACCTTGAAGTCAGCAGGAGCTTTTGCCAAGGAGTTCAGTGAGCTCTGTGTTAGTTATAGAAATGACTTTGGTAAGGTTTCCTTGCAAAGTGACACAAGGACATACAACTAGGGTATTGGAATATAATTAAGAGAGAAAGAAGTTAGGATGGATATTGGGAAAAACCTTTTGTCAGTAAGATTTATTAGTAGGTACAGCAGTCTCTCAAGGGAAATAGTAGAGAGCCATTCACTAGGGATATTTAAAATTAGACTAATGAAAGTGCCAGCAAAGATTCCATGGGGAACATGCTTACACTAAGGCAAAATGAGCTCTGTGACCCTGTCCTGTCGAAGGAGGGCTTTGTGCAAATGCCTAAGAGACTGGGCAAGCTGGCTGCCAGCTGCAGAACCCTAAGCCTCCCTGTGTGAAGGGGAGTAGTGTAGAGAGCTCTGGGAAGCTGCTGTCCCAGTAGTGGAAATGTTGAGCAGGGTCACAGGGAAGACTCATTGGAAGACATTGAAATATGTTTTATACTGGGAGCATCTCAACACCTTCTTACTAAAGGATGAAAGCAAGTTCACTGATGACACAAAGCTGGGAGGAGTGGCTGATACCCCAGAGGGCTGCGCAGCCCTTCAGAAGGACCTCAGCAGGCTGGAGAGATGGGCACAGAAGAACTGCCTGAGACTCAACAAAGGCAAGTGCAGGGTCCTGCACCTGGGCAGGAATAACCCCATGGCCTAGCACAGACTGAGGGCTGAGCTGCTGGGAAGCAGCTCTGTGGAAAAGGGCCTGGAGGTCCTGGTGGACAACAAACTGTCCCTGAGCCAGCAGTGTGTCCTTGTGGCCACAAAGGCCAATGGGACCATGAGCTGCATTAGGAAGAGCATGGTTGAGGGAGGGGATACTGCGCTGTGAGCTAGCAGTGCTCCTGACACTCTCCTTCATATTCTCAAACCAGTCACTCATCACCCTGTTTACTAAGGGGCTGCTGGTCTCCTCAGGAAGAGCCATCCTCCCAAACAGGTCCCTGTTCAGTAGGCATGGCAGCAAGTCTGGTAGCAAAGGTGTCTGAAAATGGGAATTTCTCAGTGGTGTGGGTGACCCTGCTGTTCTACACTCACTGCTGGATTGCAGAGAGTCATGGTTCAGGTTGATCATCAAACCAGCCCTGAAATGTAAACATAAGCCCCATTCTCCTGCTTGTGCCCTTGCTGTCTCTGATTGAGTTAGAGTGTTCCAATTCTATAGTGGACTGCTACAACAAATCATATACGGGAGTTTTAAAAGGGCAGTGATGTAAAATGATTGAGACAACCAATTTCTTTATATATTCCATTATACTTTCCTGAATATTTATTTGTGTTAAAATTTTTTCAAAAACTTGCAGTGTTGAAGTCAAGCCTCATTGTCCTCTTACTAAGAGCTAACTGTCTCCATGAAAACAAAGTTTCATGACTGCTGCTGTCGTGATTTGAGCAGCAGACGTAAACAGGGTCATCTCCAGCCTTAGTGGGTGGATGTTTAGTTTATAGCGCTGAGGTTAAGAGTGAAAGCGTGTGACTAAGAGCAGAAAACAGAGGAGTCTTTGTATACATCAAGAGCCCTAAGGCAAAACACAGAGAAGGAGAATGCTGACACAGACTTTAAGGGAGAAAGAAAAGAGTCCATTATGAACATTACAGAGAACATAATTCATTTAAGAGAAATCAAGATTTAAAGGACTTATAGAGGGCAATATGAATACTGATGTCAGTGTGTCACGCCTGGTGGTTTGTTGTCAGACTCTCTAGCTGTGTTAGGGCACCATGCATCTTGTCAGGTGGAAGACAACTCACTATCAGAAATTATTGTCACCTCCTTTTTAGATTCCCGTTGGAAACAGGTTTCTTTCAGTTTAAGCCTCTTGACAGAAACCAGTAATATGAACAATGAAATAACTGTAGCTCTTGCATTTTAACACCAACCTCCCAAAGCTGTCAAAAGCTTTCAGGATGCTTTTTCCTCCCCAAACCCCATCTCTTCATAACAAGAAACAGAAGGCAGGGGGGTTGCAACCAAATTAAGGAAATGGGGCTGTATCATGTCCGAATTACTCAAGTATGAGAGCACAAGGAGAAAGCTGGTTAGTAGAGTTGTTTCCAAGCTTGTATATGCATTGTGGAGACTGAGGACAAGCACATTTACTGCACCATAAAACAATATTATGAGTGCTTGAAAAATATTCCCCAATCAATACACTATAGTGGCTTCTAAACTTCAGCAGCCAGAGTCATGAAAATAGAGTGCTTTGTGCAGTAGCTTGCGCAACCCAAGAACTTTCTTGTCCTCAGAGTGCTTTATTACTTTTAACGAGACAGGCTGTGCACTTCTTGATAAACATTTTTTCCTTGAAGCAGTAATCCTACTTAAACTTTTTACCTTATCCCTACAGCATGCAGCTAGGAAGTTAATAACAGAATTCATTTTCCTTTAAAGTGCTAGTCATGTTAGTACAGAAAGTGAGGGACATGTGATTGTTGTGAAAGGGGCCGTGGCTGGAAATAAATTGAAAGTTGCCCTGTTAGTATGTAGGCTTAGTACTTTAAGAAGAAAGTTTTCCAAAGCACATTTTCTAGGATATCCAATTTCTTTCAAACTAACAATAAAATAAAAAAATATTAAAAAGTATTAATGTGCAATATGAATGTTCCAGCCTGTACTATTTGGTCCTGATGCCTAACCCTGAAAATGTTTCCATGCACCCTGAGTCTACTTTGCCACAGGCAAATAACGGCCAGCAGGTCATGATAGAGCCAAACCAAAGAGTTAAGAGTAGTTTAGCAGGTCTCAGAGGAAGGGAGGCTGATCATACATCTGCACGCTTGCCTTTGCTTTGGGCAACGTGCAGTGCATGCTGCTGCTTTGGCAAATGCTTCTGGGTTAGCATTACAAACCATTCATTTTTAAAGCCATTGAGAAGAATGGCTTTTAAAAGAATTATTACAAGACAAGAATTACAAGAATTATTAAAGCTTCTAAGAGTGAGAGTTTAATTAATGGTGAGAACTTAACCATGAAAATGAGGGAACTCTGAGCAAACCCACCCATCGAAGTCAATCTCACGTCTGTCCCCTTGTATCAGTGTGTTACAACAGGCTCTTTCACAGTCACATGAGGCTGACCAGGGGACACACTTCTCACTAGTTCTAATACAATGAAAAGAAAAACTGTCTTTTTCCCCCTGTGGTCTTAGATGCACATGTGGCTTTTCATACCACACACATCATGTGTTCTTGGAATGAAAGACCCTTTTGTAACATGCAGACACCAGTCAAGGCAACTTAACATCGGGTAGGATTGTTAACTCAGTTCTCTAAGCCTCCCATGCACACTGCAGCAGCATTGCACTGGAGGAACAATGGGGTTGAAGGAATTTGACCAGCTATATTACAAATAATTCACAATACACGTATCACAATTGCTGCTCCACCCAGGTTAGCTACCTTTCCTTAGTGGAGGTAGTTTTTCCCAATAGGAGCAGAGGAAAACTTGAAGGCAGGCCTGATGACTGCTGTGCTGGGGATGGCCAAGACATTGACAAGTCTGTGTTTGAAGGAGTCATTACTACCCTACAAGCACTCTCACCTTCCTCTGCTGCCTCAAAAGACCAGTGAGAACCATATTTCCTTAAGAGGATTACCTAGCAATGAGTCTTTACTCTTAAGGCCTCAGTGCCTTTGAACGTACCTGTGTAGGCAGTAGGTAAGTAGTCATCAATCAAAGATTATGTTTGAAGGATGTACCTCATGTATTTTAACAAAACCTTCCTGATTTGAAGTGGGTTAACTGCAGCTCCAAGCAGCAGCAGTTCTCTGTCCAAGCATGGAAATATATCTTCTTGAAAGACTATTTTATAAATCAAATTATGCCCAAGGAAAGCAGTCCAATCTCAAAAGCTGATATTGTCCTTGCCAAAGGACCTGGTATTAGGGTGCACATAAAATGACCTACCAGATATTTTCAAAGTTGAACAACCCAAATGGTATCACTGATTTAGGTAACTCCATAGGTCAGCTGTGTAAATGCCCTCCATCCCTCAAAAAATAAATCAAGGAACACAGACAAATTTAACAATTTTATTAAAAATTGTACCAGTTATTAGAAAAAAAATCCAAGTATTAAAGTATTAAAAAGCACCAAAGAAGAAAGCACAAAGCAAATATACTGCACAGATACAAAAAAGGAGCTCTGCCCAGTCACCATTGGTACAGGCAGGAGTCCTGGAGGCACACAACCAGGATAAACAAAATGCTACATTCTCACTGGGTCTCAGTCCATGGCAAAGAAGGTGTGTGCACTTCAGGACTAATCCAGACAGAAATCTCACAGGAGAGCATTGGGTATACTTCTGCAGCAGGACAGTATCATATTCTGGTGAAAATCAGAAGTCATGGGGAAACCCTCTACTGAGAGCAAATTTATTAAGTACACTGCAAATTCTAGCTCGTCTTACCCTTTTTGTTTTCCAGATGAAGGGCTCTGAACAACTTTGCTGTTGTTTTATTTTTTTTTTTTTTAATATCCCACCGAAGAACAGTCATGCAGGAAGCGGGGGTGGGGGGAAGAGTAGAAGAAAATGTGAATCCACATTTCACAGTATTTTTATCAGTGAATTTCACCTAGAAACATGGGAGACTGTGCTACATACCATGGAAGAGAACAGAAGAGAGACACGATTATTTCAACAAAAACCCCCAACATCTACATACCCAAACTCAAATTTAGTGGCAGGATTTTCAAATGCACCCAGTAGAAATAGACATACATATCCTGTGGATTGTTTTAAAACTTCCCTTTTACAAGCTGAACTTTTGACATGTATTTAAGGACATACTGACAATGTCGTCCTTCCATCACACCAATCCCTTCTCCTTTTGTCATCAAATACTCCTTTGAGGAGTATAGAATATTTGAGTATAGACAGTCTCATCTAAAACTGAGTTGAGGAATCTGTGATGATGCTCTCCTGGAGCCATGTCCACAAACTGGGGAGACTCCTTTAGATTTAAGAATAACTTTATACATGCAAAATTTCCATAATAGATTTTAAAAACAGTTTAACAATCTACCCTTCCCACCCCTCTGTTCCCCAAAGGCAGCAAAAAGTCTGAAGACAGAACTGAAACATGGCTTTAAAAAACAGCCCACAGACATTAGGTTTCGCTTCCCAGAAACCAACTTCCAGCATGGGATTCTCAGGAAGAGACCCTCCTTTCTGTGGCTAAGGGGGAAGGTGAGGCACACGGAAGAAAGAAGGGGTAGGCGATGTCAGACTGCATTCAGTTCAAGAACACACACATACACACACTCACACTCACACACACCCACACAATTACATTCCAGTGCATTTGATGTGTTTGGTCTTTTCTGCTTTTCCTGGTGGAGAAGAGCTGAACTGTGTAACACCTGTGTGAACACATGCAAACCAAAGAAACAGAGACCACTGAAGTCTTTAGGAACTGTAAAAGATTGTCCTAGGATCTTTTATCAATTCCTTGAGGTATTTCTTCTTGCTAAAACAATCAAAGGCAACAGGTAGGCATTTTTGCAAATGATCACAAATGCCAGTTTGAAAGACAGACTTTTGAAGGACATTATTAAAACCTTTGTTGTCAAATTATGCTAATACTCAACAGCGCTTGGTTCATAGGCAGACCTCCCATTAATATGAACCAGCATTCTATGATTCTTTTATTTATGATCCCACAGTAAATACTGCTGATACAACAAGGCAAGACCTCCACAAATCTGCATTCTTGTTTGATTCTAGCACATACACTGAGTGTTTTCCCTATTTTTCCCTTTAAAAATACCCTCAGTATCACACCATTCAGCATGTCACAGTCTCACCATTCCCACAGCTTCAGCAGAGATATGGGTCAGGACCAGCAGCAGAAGGGTGGAATTCATTGTACAGTTGATAGGGTCACATTGTAATAACTGCCTCAAGTAATTTTGCTTTTTCTTAAAAAAAACAAAGAAACAAACAAAAAAAAACAAAACCAAAAAAACCCAAAACAACAAACTAACCTTTCTTCCTAGTTTACTAATGGTCAGGATCTGCTGTTTCCCAGAAGAGTGCCAAGTGCCACACTGAATGAAGTTCCACCTTGGGTACAGCTCCAGTGACTGCTATGGAGCAACTCCAGGACCGTAGTAACTTCACATGCACACATTGCCTATACCTTTAATCCAGGCTTGAGGGGACAAAATAACCAGCCAGTAGAAAGAAAGAAAGGTGTCTTTGCAATCACACTTTCTACACCAAGAAAGGCTGGGTTCCTCGCCTCTATTTCCTCGCTGATACACAGCTCCAAAACAAAGGCTGACAAGGAAGTTTCTTTCAGGACTCCTCAAACAAGAGTTTAGCCAACAAATATTTAGTAACAACCTATTTAAACTGAAATATGTGATCAGTTATGCAGGAATTCAATGCTACCAGGGATCATCAGCACCTTGAGAGAAGGCTGCAGCCCTGTACAGATCCAGCAGCAGCACTTTCCATGCAATTTCATCCTCTTCTGCCTTTTTTGTATCCTATTTGCAGCGGTTTGAAGCTATCCCTGGGCAGTCACTTTGTGATTTACTGGCTCAGCTTTCAAAAATTGCAGGAAACAAAAGTAAAGCTAACTATTCTCTACTAGCACCAGGCTTGCTGGATCCTAGGATGGGCAGGCTACAAGATAATCAACAGAGTAGGAAGCTGGGAAGGAATAGAAAGAACTCCATCCCTCAAGGAAGGACAGTTGAGTTATGAAGCCGTTTTGGAGATCTGGGGAAGGCAAGTAAGATATTTAAAGGCTGCTGGCACCATGAGCAGCAGCTCAAGTTTTTCTTAAGAACTGCTCATTAAAGACAGGAATTTGTTTTAGGAGAAAGATCCAACTCTTCTTTCTAAATTGCCAGACTCTAGTTTAACAACACAGAGAGAAAGCATCTCATTCTTTACACCAGAACAAACTCATATCTAAAAACCTGAGCATAATCCTTCAGCACAGGATTTAAACCATGTTCTTTGGAACCATTTCTCCAAATAATCAACATATGTCCCTGGCCACACTGCAGAAGCTAGTCTGCGGGCAAGATCTCCCCAGCAGGTGTTCAAAGGGGCCTTACAAACACAGAATGGGTGACACATGCATGAGTGCTGTGCATCCATGAGTTCGTTGCTGAATGTGTGAGACCTTCTCACCATTTCCCCAAGTAGGTGAGACTTTAAGTATTAAGTAGTTGCTTTTCCCTAAGTGAATAACCAGCCTGCCCCTCCAAATCTATGTGAAGCAAAGTAAGACTTTTGGGTTGACAGAGCATATTTCCTTTCTCTGAGATACGCAGATATGGAATATAATTAAAATATATTATCAGTGGTTGTAAATCTCTGGCACCAGTAACCAACACACATATTGCAGGAAGTCGGCCTTTGTCTAGCATTAGCTCTATGTCTCCAATGAAGTATTGTTGTTCAAGGAGGTTTTGAGGCCCTGGCATGACCAATTTTGATAAGTCTGTTGTTGCAGTGGGAAATACGGACTGGCAAAGATGTGTCTTTCCCTGAGCCAAATGACTTTACTGAGGCCAGCAGCCTGACTGAGGAACCATTTCAGGTACTTGTTTCTCCATGTTAAGAAGAGTCTCGTCCTAGATAAATTGGTCAGATCTTAACACCAGAAAGTGGCAGTACCAGACTAATCTTTCCAGCTGATGCATCCAGAAGACAGGCCTCATTAGCCTGTTTGACCATCAAGTCAAGGCAGAGGGAAAGGGGAAAGTTTGCGATGATTTTTAAATGTCAGAAGTTGCTGAATTTTTCATAGTTTGCAGGGCTGTTATGATGTAGCATTGACTGTTCCTATAAAAGGGTCCTGGCAAGCAGAGGGAAATGCAAGCATCACATCCAAAGGCATGCCACATGGGGAGGCATCATTGCTGTGTTGCTTCCTGAGCCCCCACACTTCCACTTCTGCCTCTTAAAGAGCTTCTTATTTAAGAGTCTTCTCCTTAACATTTGGCTTCTCAGGGGTCCCCAGCTCAAACTGTGCTTGCACTACACCTCAGGCTTTCCCCACCATTTAAGTCCTCTTTCTCCAGTGACCAGCGTTTACATCAAGCAGACTGTGCAAAGCAAAGGATGGAAAGCCTCGTCTCTGGCAGCATGAGAAGAGAGCAGCTTCCATCCTGCTGCAGCATAGTCAGCAACAGCTATCACTTAGATCACTCTGGGTAACTTTGTAGTGCACATGCTTAAAGGAACAATACAAACTAAAAACAATTCACACCCCTAAAAAAAACCTCCCACCCTCCCTCTCCATAAAACCCACCCCCAAAAATATTACTTGAGATTCGTTTATATGAATTATTTACCATCATGGAGAAACATATTACTCTAGCTCTAGCTAGAAAAATTACACGAAAGGAGAAAAAAAAATCTTTTCTCACATAAACTCTCTTCTTATGTTTAAAGAGAGTGACTGTGAATATATGAGGGTGAAAAAGGCTTGGAAACCTCTCAGGGAGCTAAAGTACATTTTGCCACAGTAGACACAGGATGAAAATCAAAGAGAACAGGTCTGAGAGAAAGCAAGAAGGTCCAAATTTAACTAAGTTCAGCAAACTGTTACCAGACACTACAGTGCAATGATGAGATTACACAAATACCAGAGAAAGCAGGAATTAGAGACAAATATGCAAAGACGGGTGGAGAAGGAAAGCATATGTGCAAGTAAACTACTCTTCCGTACAGTAATGAGTATTTTTCAGAGTGGATCAAGAGCAGACTAATTTCTCAACACCTGCAGCTGGACATTTCTAACACAACTGAAGAGCAATTCTCTGGACAGCTCTTCCTCAAGCTGGTTTAATCATTTGATACCTACAACAAGGTGCAGTGGCAATATGGAAATTATCAGAAAAAATAGTAAGGTCTGTATTGCTTCTCTGTTCATGTTTGACCCTAGCTGTCACTGGGTCTGTGAACTAAGTATATTTAAGGCTACATGAAGCAGCTTCAATATTTAAGGCTACTTCATTTTGGTAGGGTAGTTTCCCTGTGCTGGTCCAATAGTGTCAGCCATACGGACAAACCTCTGAGTGCATACAAACTGACGGACGATCTCCCTTGAAATAACATTGCTGCTGCTAGTCAATATATGCTTACAGCAGCCTCCAAATACTACACACTAGAGTAATGGACAGACTGCTTGTACAGTGTACATATCAGACTAGATGCTAATTAATTTCCCTGTCAAATCCTGAAGCAAAATTATCAGATGCCTGGGATCTAAGCGTTCCTGACCAACCACATTATATAGTAAGAGAAAAGAAAACCAAAATAAAATAAACATCCATCATAAAACTACTAAAAACATATACATTAGCATTGTAGAAGAATGACACTTGCGCCATATTCCATGGATTTTGGCTTCCTGCTGGCTCATGGGCACTGAGAACACTGAACTGAAAGCAGGCAGTGGCAGAAGCTAATAGCCACCAGCTACACCAAGAAGTTTTCTTTTTCAGCCTGTTCTACTGTTTTGGTTTGTTTTTTTTTTTAATTGATGGCAATGACAAAGAACAACTTCTTGTGAGAGCGCTGCAAGTGGTGCCCAATGGAATGGCTGAAGAGTTCAGATTTCTTTGTGATTTTCTCTCACACAGGGTGGAATGAAATAAACAATAACCAATGAATAAAACAAGTAACCTGATGGAACCAAGCTACTTGAATGTTTTTCCTTGCTAAAGATGTGGAGGAATTGAGCATCTCTGCTCTAAAAGATAAAGATGTATGTTTAGTCATCAATCCCAGGCATCACTTTTAACTAGCAGCCAAAATGACACTCCTGCACTCTACCATCCACTACTACACAGGGCAGAGGAAGCCGTCAGTCTAATACCTGCCTCCCTTGCACAGAGGTCACCGGTGCGGGGAACCAGCAGCAAGCTTTACCAAACACACCCACATTCTGGCTTTCCTTCAACAGTGTTGGACAAGAGCTCCCTGCCTCACGAGGCAGGCAGCAGCAAAGAAGAGTCCATAAAAACACCCAAACTTGAAGACGAGTATCAGAAAGTCAGAGTCCTCACATCCGGCCGGCGGTGTGCAACGTCTCGCCCCCGAACCAGTGTTTGTTCAGTGCTCCCTGCAGACTGGATGTGGCCTGAAACAGGCGGGCGAAGCTCACCTCTGCCCAGTGTGGTTCCTGTTCACCTCTGTGTTTAAGGCCAAGTTGTGTAGGAAGAGAAAAAGCTGCCACCACACTTGATTTCTGTTCTGCTGATGCTGTAGAGAAGAACAGTTAAAGCAAGGTTATTTATATTTCTAAAATTGCAACATACCACTTCTCTTTTCCAATAACAACTCAGTTACACTTTTCAAGAGCAGACACTTTAATCCCATCAGCATAACAAGGGGGTGCAGCAAGGGATGAGGGGAGAGAGGGAAATGATAAGTTCTCCAGAAATAATTGTAGCTCTAACATTACAAAAAGAAAAGAGCAGACCCTTTATGCATTGTGCACAAGAGGATTAAACTTTTTTTTTTTGCTTGTAGGATTTCGCAGAGTTTAGCCAAGTGCTGTTTTTAATCAGATTGGCTTCTGAGCCTTTCAAAAGCCCCAGCTGCATGAACAAACAACCTTTTTTTTTTTTTTTAAAAAAAAAAAGCCCCCCTTCACCCCGAAAGTAAAAAAAAGAAAAAAATATAACTGGTGATCCATCTGTAAGTGATTTGACACCGTGAAGGTCAAAGGGTTAATCTTCAATTTAAACCACACTGCTGAGACAGCAAAACTCTGATTTCATCTAGTACAAGAAAACACATTCGTGCACACACACACTCCCCCACCCTCCCCCCACCACATTTTCCTTCCCAGCATCTCCAAGATAATACTGCCCTTTTTATAGCCACTTTTGACAGTAAGCCATAAATAATCAGCCTTGGAGCCCTTTCCTACTGACTGGAGCCAATTAAACCTTAAGCAAGAACATACTTGAAAACACACAAAAAACCAAAACCAAGAGGTTATTTCAGGTCCCATTGTCAAGGAAGAAACATGGGAGTTGAGTTTCAGGGGGACACCAGACTACATAATGCAGCTTTGGGACAGGGACGCTGTTCCTCCTTTTGTTATAAGTAATCGCCCCTGCAAAAGTGGCTCCGATTATACCCCCACCCTCCTGCACTTTAATGGCATCTCATACAAACAGGTGGGTTTCTCCTTACATTGCCCAGTCTGGGATACTATTTCACCTCAATAACCGACTCTCTATTAGAAGTCAGTCTTCATTTTCTCATCCAGAATTCCATATTTGCTAAGCAGGCATGATCATTTCTGGAAAACAAAACAAACCAGCCCAAATCTCCGCCCCCTACCCCCCTCCCCAATCCCCAGCAGACGAGGAAACAGAAGATTGGCTTCCCACAACTTTGCCTCAGTACACAGGAGTTCATAAAAGAGCACTGAAGCACATTATATGAACAAGATGTTTCAACTCAGATTAGCCCAACGGGGCAGAACAACACAGTTGCAAGGCATTTTTTACATAATCACAAATAAGAGAGCTGCAACTGGAGTTGGTGTATTGGAGATGTGTCAATAGACAGCTCTTCAAAGCCCTTCCAGATAGCCATTAAATTATGTTCATATTCCAGTGTGAGTAGATCTGTGCCATTTGAATCACAAGCACACACAAAACAGGCTTCCAGAAAACTTGTGCTCATCTTGCATCTTAGCAGTGGGTCATTATTCTTGCCCTCAAGACTTAACAAGAAAAAGAAATGGATTTGGAGGAGTTCACACAGATCCCACCACACATTTCAAGAGCACTGTGTTTGTAGCATAACCTGTAAGCAGTGGCTCTAGAGCCTGCTATTATTTATTTTAAAGTAACTAGTCCTGGGTTCAGTCCTCACTGATTGCACAGGCATTGCTAGGTTTACAGGTGAAAACAATCTTTTTTAAACTGTCCTGTAGGACTGGGTTAAAACCCACTAATTTGGTCTCAAAAAGCAAAAGAAAAGTTTTTGGTTTGTTACTTGCATCTCAGTTTGACCAGGTTTGCCTTCCTCATCAAACTCCAGAGATTCTTAGCAACCTCCTCCATACAGCCACACTCCTAAAACTGTTCTAACTGCACAGAGAGCCACAACATCCCTGTGACATGTAGATACCATGTTTTCACCAAGCTATTACAGCTTAGGCAGATTCCTTAAATAGAGACCTTTGGGTAAGACCTCAATGAAGTGGCGTGCAAGAACAAAGTGCTCTTCTGCAGTTTCCACAAGCCAGGAACTATGCTAAGAGAGCACAGTGGACAAACATATTGCAGAGACAATCTGCTTTGTTAGATTATTTTATTCTATTGGCAGCCAAGAGGGTAAAAACTTGTCTTATAGAGATCTAGTAAGGGAAAGGCAAAAGGCTGTTTAAAACTTGGTACAGAAATCCTAAGCTTGAAATGCATCTCAGCTTCATTGGTGGACCCTCTCTAATGGAAACTCTAATGGAATTTTTATAAAGGGGGTTAATTTGGGGGCACACAGGAGGAGTCCTGATTTGGCATGTACAGTTTTACTATTTCACCATGCTGGGAGCCTAAACACATGTAAGAATCCCCATATTGATGTCCTCCTTCATGTAAGAGGCTGCTTTGTGCTTCTCATATAGTAACAGATTTCTAATTATTCTGGTTCCTCAAGTTTTCTACCTCACCTCAGGAGAATAGGATTACCTGCTCTTTCCAGTGATGGGTAAAGGAGGCCATGTTCTGGAAAAAAACAGTGGAAGGACTGAGACTGACCTCATATCCCTTTTTTTTTAAGGGGGGAATTTTTTGAGGAAGGCATTAAGGCTTTATCTGGTAAATAAGAGTTTTAGAACTGTACTTTATGGTTTACAGGCCTGCAAGAGAATCAGTGGGATGTGATAAGACAAATACTGAGTAAAACTCTAATATGTATTTTACTTTATATTCTATTGTGTTTATTTCACTGCCTCTTGAAGTCACTTTTTGGTACAGCAGTTTTGTCCTTTTCCAATTGAAATTATTTCCTAATGTATTTTCCTAATACATTCAAGGAGATTTCCATGCAAGAGCAGAATAGGAAATATTTTACCCTTGGTTCTCCTTGCTTATAAGAAGCATACCATCTCAAATAACTTTTTTAAGAATGTTGACACCATTTTGTTTTGAAGTAAAAACCAGAGCACTACCTTGAGGGCACCTTTCCAGTTTTTATTCCTAGACCCAGGCCTTGCTTGTATTTCCCTAGGTCTGTATTCAGTCAGCATTTTCTCCCATGGTGGTGTGGCCCCATACACACTTGGGTGTGGCCCACGTACTGGAGCAGCTCACTCATGATGTCCTCTCCCAACAGCAGCGCTGGAAAGCGAACTACAGCACCACAATGATCAAGGCCAGAACTAATCTGATAAAGCTGCACTTACTGTTTAACAGATCATCCTAAACTACCTGATCCATGTACTCAGACTGATGCTTGTTCCAGGACAAGAGAAATATGATGATCTGTGAAGAGGAGCAAGCTGGGACTACATGCTTCAGCAGCAAGCCCAGCTAATGGTGTTTAGAGTTATGGCTTCACTGCTGGGCTGATCTGCTTTCTGTGGTACTAATGCAGCCACAGACAAGACACAGGGACAAGAGTCACAGAACAGAATGACAGATATTATTTGCAGTAAACATTTTATGGAAATAACTAAAAATGCCCTTTTCACAAGTTTCTGTGTCTTTTTCCCCAGACATACTTCAGCTAAGACCAAAATTCTTAAATATTTCAAGACTGAGGAGTTTTTGGTGTAGTATAACTTAGCTTTCAGGATGGACAGAAAACTCAGAAGAGTGATGCCATGAACGTGGCATATATTTTTTTAATGCAATATATTTTGAGACATTTTTCTAAGATTCATAACTATTGTGACACTGGTGTATCCTTTCCCTAAGCTTCACAAGGCTGATTTGCCCTTTATCAAAAAACTCAATCTTCAAAGTCACTACTGTACAAAAATATCAGGGATGAACACTTTGCCACCTCCATGTGGGAGCAACAAAATAACCCTTTTGAGGCTTCCTTCCCAAGAAGGAAAGAAGCCACTTTTGCCCTCTACACTAACTGTAACTAAAGAAGAGTAGACTTGTGAATACAGTAAGTCAACACAAAGCTGGAAACACATAAAACCATTTCCTATTGCAGCTGCTGCTTTTTAAAGGGGATATCCTTAAGAGACTGTCTGTCTGAAATGTTAGCATGAATGCTTCAATGAGTCACAAGAAAAGGCCATTTTACAGGAAAAGTGTTCTCTGCAGCAACAGTACATTAGTGAAGCCTCTTCCATGAACTGTGCTGAACCAAAAACCAGACTACTTGTAAACAAACACAAAAAAAAACATGCAAGACTTTTACTGGAAGCAAATGAAAGAGGAACATGCCTGACCCGACACTTAGTCCTTCCCCATAATTAATTCCTAATACATGTTTCACACTGTAAGCTTACAGATACATATCTGGCAGATAGCACCCCAGACGTCAAAACCTTTTGTACTCCTACCAAGCCTTTGCACAGGGTGATCAAAGGGAAGATCAGGACAGGTGATGCACTTCAAAGAAAATGCTGTCCCTCTGACACAGCTCCTTGAATCCATGAGTATAAATGTTTAACAGATTAATAAGACTCATTTTTACACTTGATATACAGTGCCATTAACATCCCTGTTTAAAAAAGTAAATATGCTTGTCATATGCACATGTTGTATGTGGGTCTATCTGGTACACTCCAGACAGAGTGTACTACACCGTCTACTCTCTTGATCTCATGGGCAGCTTCTGACTTTGCTTCATAGCTTCCAGACAATTAAGGGTCATATTCTGATCCCTTCTTAACTAGAAGGATTAATATGGCCCTAAATGGTGCTGTGAGAGCAAAAGAACAATAATGGTATATGTGTACATAAAAACATTATTCTTCCTTTAATGACTAATACAAGTATTAGTAACAAGTTCTTGGGATTGTATTTATTCACTGAATACAAAAATACTTGCACACCGGGAGCAGTTGCTGACTCATCGCTGAAGGCTGTTTTGGCTGCCAGGTGGCTGGAGGCATATTGTGCTACCACAAAATATGCTTTAGCTTAGAAAGACTAGAAAGTCACAATCCCCAAGGCAACAGAGGTTACAGGAGGTGTTCCCTTACTGGAGAGAGAAATGCAGGCCATTGGAAGTCAAATACAAATCTTTCCAGCTGTGATTCCTAATGACCAAAGTATAATGCTTGTGTAGAACCAGCAGAGAAAAAAAGGAGGCAGAAAAAAACAGAGGAAAAAAAAATGAAAGAGGAGCTCAGCCACATAGTTTCTCATGGTAACACAATAAAGAGGATGAGAGACCTTCCTCCGGAAACTCCATCCTTCTGTCTTGCAATGACTCTTACATGGGACTCAACTTGTAGTAAAAGAGGCATCATGTCAAGTATTGCTTCCTTTCTCATGAGCCCCATCAGACTTTGGAACAAGAGAAGCAACGCGTGTGTTTATAGAGAGAGGATAGACAGCACTGGGTAAAGCCAAAAGGATGCAGGGTGCAGGGGACCCCCAAACCTAATGCATGGGCTGCCCAGCCCAAGCACGGGAGAGGGCACGGACTGAGGCGCTGGTTCTGAGCAGCAAGCAGCGAGGGCTGTTGCCCCAAACCTGCTGCTGGCGCAGCTGCGCAGGTGAGCCCTTTCTCGGCTTTCTCCGCGTTTAAAAACAAACACGCAGCCACTCGCGCCTTCCCCTCCAGCGCGGGCAGGAAGGGGAAGCAGACAGCCGCCATGGCAACAGCCAGCTGACGGCAACCTGGGAAGGGCAACCACCGGCCACTGCGTTCCCAGGCCCTCGGCCTTCCCCTCCTTCCCCATTCCGAGGGGCACGCTGGCTTATTTTCCACAAATACGGTACATAAAGATGCCACATTTCCACAGAACCGTGCCTGATACCACTCTGTATCTGCGGCCCGGGCTCCGGCACGGCTCGCCCCCATGCTCTGGGTGTGGAGGGGTGTGTGTGAGTGCTGGAAGAGATACCCAGGCGAGGACACCCCACACCGCCCAGCCACAGGCGGCAGCTGTAAGATTTTTTGACCTTTTTAAGGGTTTATTGACTGAACCTGCGTGTGATGGGGCAGGGCTGTTCCGCAGCTCGCGGTGCTCACCGCCTGCCTTGCGCGGGCCGTAGGACCCGGTGACCCATGTTTGGCATCCATTCCTTCACCAGCAGAAGGGAGGCGCTCCCAAAACTGCTCACTGCTGCGGAGACCCCCCCTAGTGATTAAAGTCTGCCTCGGGGTTTGCTTAAAATAACGCTTTAAAAGTTTTTACAGGAAAAATATCCCGGCGCAGGGGGGAAGGGGTGGGCGCGGAGCCGCCCGGCTGCGGGGGAGGCGGCGGGAGGGCAGGTGCAGGGCTGGAGCCTGCGGGCAGCGCTGACTCTCGTCAGCAGCGCCGATGAGTCAGAGGCTAAATTTAGCCAGCGATATAAACACAGCCTCCGAGCGCAAACACGGCCCGGCCGGGCCCTCGCACGCACCCGCTCCTCCTCGCCCGCCGGCCGGGTCCGCTGGCCCTCGGGGGGCTCCAGCCCCATTGCCAGGGCGCCCTCGGGTCTGGCTCCCATCACGGAAAACCTAACTGGGGTTAACAGGAATTGCCTCACTGCTTGTTTTTGGACCGCTGTTTTTTTCTGCCGTGGTCGGGTCCTCGGAAGGATTCTTTTCAATTGGCAAGGCGGCTAGTGAGGAGAAACAAACAAACAAACAAACAAAAAAACCCAACATCCAAACGGAGACTATAAAGGCTGGCAGGACATTCTTCCTCAGTGGCTTGAAACAAAAGAGAACTCTGCATTTGGGCACTTGCTTTCCATGCCTTTCCAGCATAAAATTTAATTGAGTAAAATACAAACATGTACACTCCTTTCCGTAAATAATCAGTCCAAACATCTCACCATCCCACTCAGAGATGGCACTATCTTAATAAGATCAACCGACCTAGGTGGAGGACTGGAGGCAGAACAACTAGGTTCCTATCAGCAATCCTTGTATGATCTCAGTCAAGTTATAACCTGCATTTTCTATTTTCCCACAATAAAAAATAAGTGGGGCATTACCACAATTATTTCTTAATTGCAAAATAATTTCTCAGCTGTCACAATGCTACAAGCAGAAAGCATGTTACCACTGTCATGGTGCTGCGAGAGCTGAGGAAATTCAGAAGAACCTGTGGAGACTGAAGGGGTTGTACAGGAGAGACAGCAGCACTGAACACTGATGTTAGATATACAGCAGGACAATTCACCTGCATTGTCTCAAAGAACTGTTTTGTGCTCTTTATTCTGGGCAGTCTTGGCCTTTTGAGGTTGTGGCCCCATTGCCTCAAGACAGTCCTGTGTCCAGCAGGATTCGTTGCACACAGTTGCACAGAGCTTGCACGGCTCTCCTGCCGTCCAGCTCCCTTATCCTCTGCCCACCTTCTCTACCAGAGCTAGGCAGGAAGTTTTGCTTTTTAACATTATACCCTATTTTAAGCAGGAACATATATGTAATATATTTAAATCTTTCGTCAGCTGAAAGCATAGAGAGGCTAGATTAGGATGATGTAGAAGTTTTGTGGGTCTTATTAAACTAGTATACAATGATTACATGTGACTTGCATCAAGAGTGTGTATAGCCCAGCCTCCAGCAGCAGCCTTACATGGCTGCCGGAGGAAAAGCTGCTAAGGGCAAGTACATGCAATAGCTTCCACTTGTACTCTCTTTCAGCATCTAACTAGTTTGAGCTTAGGATTTCTGAGTCAGATCTGGTTTCTGTTTATTTAATGTCTGCTTCAATGGCCATAAACTTGTCTCAATTCCCCTTGAACCCAGATAAAGCACTGGGATGCACAATATGCCTTGACAAGGAGCTCCACAGCTTTCACCTGTTGCATGAAAAATGACCTCATTTACTTTGAGCTGGCTCCCACTAGTTTGACTTGATTTTGCCTAGTTCTTGTACTGGGAGAAATTAATCTATTCATGTCACTTTTGATTTCTGTTTAATATTGCTTCACTCTTGGTTTGTATCTTTTTTTAGGCTTAGTAGTCCTTAGCCCATTTTTTCATATGGAAGTTCTATTGTCCATCTTGCCCTTCTCTGAACCTTTTCCAGTTCTGCTGCATCATTTTTTGATGAAGGAAACCAGAACTTCATATAACATTCAAGATACAGTAGAAATACGAATTTATACAGTGGCATAATTATGTTCTTGTTCTCAGTGTCTTTTCTTAACATACCAAAGAATACCATTTCAGACAAAATGTGAAATGGTCCAGCACATTTCTGTTAACCTACATGTCAAGTAATCAGCTCCATGGGCAGCAGCATTTTAAAACAGGTGATAGATGAGGGGCAGCAAGTTGTTGTGTCATTTGTATGCATGGGGAAGGTATACTTCCAAGCCCACCTTCTCCTTCATTGTCATTTGTCAAAATGAAAAGAAAGGGGGGGAAAATCTAATAACAATAAGGAAAAAATCTGTTTCCACCTCCTTATATCAAATTTTTGACTCTGCTGACCATAAGAATGGCCCGCCCTTCCTTTCCTCAAGCATAGGATTCCAGTTCCATAGCCCTGAAAGAAGTTTGTTTTACATCTCAGACTTCCCAAACTCACACCCACCCATCCTCTGCCCTTTAAACTGGGCTCACTCACTTCAGGAGTTCTCTCCCTCACCATGTTTGTACATCCTCAGCTGGAGAGTCAAGTCCTGCACCAGTGGGCAACGCACAGAAAGCAGAGCCAAAGAGGTGACCCACTGCTGTGCACAGCAGCAGCAAGGACCAGCCAGCAGGGGAGATCCTGAAAGGCACTGACCTACTCAAGAAACAAATGAACGAAAACACATACCCTAGGTCTCAAAGAGACTGTAGATACAAGTGAAGTATGGAGCTGCTGGTGCTACAGGCTTAGCTGCAGGACAGTCTGAATCTCTGCATTATTATTAGGAAGCTTTCCTGAACATTTTTCCTAAAATATAAGGTCATCATAAAGAAAAAAGCAACTGTTAAAAATGCCCTGAATGTCCTTAATAGTGAAAAAAGCCTGACGGAGTTTGGGATAAATGATGCACATGCAGTACCATGTACCCATTCTCTCACGCCAGAAAGTTTCCAACAAGTGAGCAGGCTCCCTGCTGCATAAGTAGAAGTGTCTCAGAGGAGGCCTTGATAACCCTTATGAGAGACAGACAGGAAGAAGTATGCAAAACATAACACGTTTCACTTTCAAAGGAAAATAACATTTCCTTCTGGACATTTTCAGTGTCATTTGTTTGAGGCAAACAGGTACATGCCTAGCTGTCTGCCCACAGCCAGTGCGGACGCAGGCATTTGTGTTCCATGGGCTGCTGAACCCTGTTGCAGTGATGGTGAGACTTACTTGCTGAACCAACTGGGGAATTTAGAGAAACAAAGTTTTCTATAGCTAGATCCACAGAGGATTTTTGAGCATGGTCAGCATATCTAAATCAACTGCAGGATTCCTGATGTGTTGGAAAGGGACTTTGTTGTTGTTTGTAATGCACTTATTTACTCAAGAAAGCTCAGTTCTGATTCAGCATCTGGTTCTCATTGAGGCTCAGCTTTTTTTAAACTGAGCTTTCCAGATGGGTTGACTGAAGCACAAAGAGGTCAAGAGACTTGTCTGAGGTCATACAGCAAGTCAGTGGCTCTGCTTGGACCTGAGCCCAGAACTGTTCAAGGCTACCACTCCTTGGCTCTTAAAGAGACAATTTTATCCCCTGTATAGTGATCTTATCTCCATGAAGAAGAAATATGATAAAAGCAGTCCCCTCAAAGCTGCAGCCTGCTTAAAAAGAGTTATTTTATTTGGAAAAAGTTATAGAGTTCCAGTGCCTCATTGGAGCCTGTCAAACTGAAGGGGTGTGATCCTGATATACAGTGTCATCTACCCCACCCCTGGATAACCCCCTGCTCCTCTGGGGCGGCTTTGCTGCCACCGCCATTCCTGGTTGTGTACTCACATCCCATCTAACAACCCCTCATGTCATTAAATACACTCTCCATTCAGCACAGGTCAAAGCCCCTCCTCAGGAAAGGAAACCCAAGTGCACTGAGGACCTGAAGCAGAGCCCAAACACTTGCTGCCACAGCCTGGACATGTGGGGTGTGTGAAGCATATCCCAGCCAACCAACCAGGAGGTCCCATAAGCTCAGCTCTGCTCTCCATAACCTCAGAGCATGCTCTTAAAGTTCAGCCACAGGCTGAGCTACAGCA
This sequence comes from Serinus canaria, assembly GCF_022539315.1. Classification (NCBI taxonomy): domain Eukaryota; kingdom Metazoa; phylum Chordata; class Aves; order Passeriformes; family Fringillidae; genus Serinus; species Serinus canaria. The sequence continues at coordinate 30,177,872 of NC_066319.1, read as the reverse complement.
GCAGTTCACTGATTCCAGCGCAAAGACACACTTGCTTCAAACCAAGGAGGAGGTGGCAGGTACTGGCTTCTCTTGCAGAAAGCATGGTTTGCCTCTACCTTGTTTTCCAGGGGCAGGGTGAAAAAAATAGAACAGGGAAGTCTGCTAGAAGCTACACAGCCTCAATCAAGTAAGAGACAGTAAAGAACTCAAAAAAACTCTTCTATATGGGTCTCACATGTCATTCTGCAGAGCCCTTGCAATCTAGATCACCCTGTAGCAGGCTCTGCTATTTAGGAACACAGAGCGTTGTTCAAGTCTTCTTACAAGAAATTCAGTATCTTAAGGAGATGAAAGACATGGAGTTCTAGGGAATGTTGTGTTATTGCTCTAGCACTGTTCTAAGGATGAAATAGCCAGGTTTTAAATTACTGTTTTCTGTTTAACATATTAATAGGAAATGAAACTCTGAAAGTGATTTTCATGCCAAAAGCAAGCATAGGTGCGGCCAATTTTCTTATTCTTGCTAGATGCATACCCAAAAATCTTTTGTATAGCCAAGAACCACAGAATAAATACCATTTAGCTCCAGAAGCCCAGAGAGGAGATAACAGTGACTCTCCAGGGCTCCAAGTGTAGGATGGGGTTAGACCATGCATGCAGCAGAGTCCAATGACAACTCAGTGATGTCAGCCTCAGCAGCAATTGCCTGCTCAGTTTCTCTCTTAGCCAGGGATGTACATTAACCAGCAGCCTTTGTGTCAACACAGCCTTGCTGCTGCAGCAGCAGAATGGGGGCCATACCTGAACTGCTGGAGAGTCTCACAGAAGTCAAGAGCCATGAGAAGGCAGCTCTTGAGCTAGCTGGATGCACCATTCCAATGCTAAAAGCCTTTCCTAACTTCCACTGAAAGGGCACATGCATTTTCTTTTTACGGGTTCACAGATAAATGTTTTGTAGGCTCTGAAAACGGGCACAGCTTGTTGAAAACCAAGCTTGCTCTCTCTCAGGACTTCACAAGACCACACTGGTGTGACTAACTTTGTGGTATTCTAAATCTGATTCAAGACACCACTCTGGAAAGTTGGTTTTGACCAAATGTTTGAGACAAGCTGAAATGGGGTTTTCAAATCAGGGGTTAGTTTCACAGCAAGATAAACGACAGCCCAGTTTTCCATGCCTCAGAGACTGCCCCTTCCAAACCACAGCACATTGTGAACCGCTCACGTGTCTGCAGGGGCAGACCGCCTGCTCCTTCAGCAGGGCTGGGCAGTCATTGCACATAGGACAGAGGGGGTTCTCCACGGGGGATTCATGCCAAAAGCCAAAGGAAATCCTCCATGCAGAACTGCGAGGGAAGGGATTGGGCATGACAAACACTCCGCAGGGATCAGTGCTCTGGACACCAATATGTGGCTCAATACTCAGTTTCCCTGACAAACAAGAAAGAATCCCTCGGCAGATCCAAATGCCAAGGCCTGTCCCAGGGTCAGGCTGTGGATAACCACTGGCTGAACTACTCTGTCCTCGGGTTAAGTTTTCGAGTTGGTTTGGTTTTGGTATTTTTTTCCCCGTTTTGTTTTCAAATTTAAATGGCTGAAGGCCCCCGCTCCGTCCCCTTTACAACTTGTTGCTGTTCCAGTTCAAACAAAGAACGCGGAGCCCCTCCTCTGGCGGGCCCCGGGGGCCGGGCCGGGCCGCCCAGCACAGCCGGACGCCTTTGTTTACTACGGCTCTACACGCCGGGCTGGCCGCCGGCCGGGGCTGCGCGGCCGCGCCGGCACCGGGAGCCGCGGCCGGGCACCGGGAGCCCGACCCCGCCTGCCCTGGTGGGGCCGGGGCGGGTGGGCGCTCCGGGACGCGTTTCCAAGGCACGGGCATCAGATAGGGACACTCCCCCCAGATGAAAGGGGTCAAGTTACAACCAGTTCCACCAGTTCGGTGCAGGGCTCGTCCGCCAAGTTGGTTAAACCTTCCCTTTCCTGAGAGACAGCCTGGCGAGAGAGCGGGGCCGGCAGCTAACGCTGGCGAAAAGGCGCCACCGGGGAAAACCCCATTCAACCACAAACAACACGTTAAAAATCTCATGGTAGCTCTTTATTCCTGCAGTTTGCTAAATGACATTCATAGCCCCATCTACATATCTACAGGCTAATCTTCCTTTTCTTGCTTTAATCATCCACCTGTTAGGAGATGAGGAGTCCCAGAATTTCCTCATCTCTCAGGTGACACAGAGAGGACCAAGCTTTTGCCCAGCGACAAACCACACTCTCTGACCCAGACAGAGATCCTCACTTACCTTTGAGAAGGGCTGCAAATGATCCCACAGTTAAGAGAAGACAAACTCACTTGGAGTAGCATAAGCTTTTTGTCCCTTTCTGAAGTCAGCAAAATTTCTTCATTTACAAGCAGATGCCCACCCTCTTTGTTGGGCTTGCATAGAAGTGGCAAACTGCTGCCTACTGCTAAGCTTCTGCCACCACTGACCATCTCTGAATGGGCTGAGATTTATATTTTATCTCTACTCAAAGGGGAAGGAGAGCAAGGAAGAAAGAATCAAGGGTTCTGGGGGTAATGGTTACTTTGTTTCTTTGAACAGCAGTGTTTGGGGTTTGTTTTTTTTTTTTTAATTTTTGTTTTGTTTTTTTAAGAAACCAAGAATCTGGCATGTGTTTTTCAGACCTGATAGCATCTTACAGGTGTATTTTGTGGTGAGGAAGTTAGTCACAAGTCTGAGACACTAGCTGCGACTATCTTACTAGTAGCTGCTAGCAAGTCTAGTATGATCTAAATATTCTTTACAACATTACATAGAACTACCGTTAGACAACAAGGGATGTCAGAACAGACTCCAGGCTTGTTATCTCCAAGACAAGGAGCTGACATAAGCCACTGATGGCTACATGTTCCACAGAAGAGAAGGTGCTGGTGGTGAGGAGAATGGAGAAGAGTAAAAGCTGTAATGAAAAGCAAGAGGAAGATCCCTGGGAAAAGCTTCAAACCCCACTGCTGATGAACAGGAAGAGCTGGAATAGCAGCAGCTAACACAGAAGAGCCCCCTTCCTGGGCAGTAAATGCTCATATTCATATTCCCTCATATTCTCTTCCCTCCACCTGCCAGTCTTTAGGAAGAGCAAGCAAACTAGCATAAGCAAAATCCATCAGGATACTCCTGCCATTTTATCACTGCTGGCAGTCTGCTGTCTTAAACAACAGTTCACTTAGCTGATGGCTGGAGCCAGTCTTCAGAGTAGCCCTCTTGGACAGGTAAACCCCCACTTTCCCCTCCAGAGACACCCTACCCTCTGTATGTGGAGCCGGTGGAACTGGTCAGCAATGCACTGCAACTTCCGTGCAATCTGCACCTCAGCACGTGCTTCCCGCTGACCTTCCCGAGGTTCCTCTTGGAGGTGCGGATCCAACACAAAGCCAGCTGGAGGGACATGTAAACGGTAACCAGCACTCCCTACAAAACAGAGCAGAAGAGTCATTCTTCCAGTGCAAAGATTATCTTTTCTGCTCAGTACGTTAATGGAGGAAAGAGCTCTACACAGTCCTACATTTTTGACTTTTCAAGTCTAGTTCCTGAAGGCCAAACAATAACTGTATACTGTAACACAGTGCAGTAAAAGATTTGCCCAGCTTTCAAATCAGTTTACATTGATTAAACAGAGCATTGTGTTGATTCCCATAGTCAAATGAGTGGCAGGATCTTAAAATTGATTCCTTTTGCATGTTTACGGCTCAGCCAAATGATGTGGCTTGGGATTTATTTTAAGGACAGTTTTACAGGATCTCTGCTTCAAGTTGTCTCCCCTCAGAGGTAGAAGTATTTTTTGTGTCAGTTTTTTCTCAGTTTTCTGTCATTTAGTGATTTTAGTGATTTGAATTAAAGCTGAATTGGATACACAAAGCTGAGTGGTGACCCATCAGTTACTACTAAAATACTGGAGGGACATGCTACTTATTCAGCAACTTTAACTCCAGTGAAGAGCCTAAAAGCTGTAACTTTTTGCATCATCTTCTCTCCACTGAAAACTCCTAGGAGTTTCCACTTCCTATGTGGATGAGACAGACCATTGGTAGTTAAAAATGTAGGCAAATTGTAGGATATGAAGTACAGTGAACATTTAGACATCTAGCAGTAAAATCAAATGTGATAGAATAAAGCCAAAGAGAGAAAGAGGGAATATCAAAGATAGCAGAAGCAATGAGCAAGTGTCTGGTTCCTGCAGTGGACAAGCAAGGGTAAGAAAATACAAGCTGTCTTTCTTGAGGGAGTAGGACTAAAGCAAAGTAATTTCAGTCCTTTAATAAAACACCCTAATGAAAGAGACCTTGCTTGATTGGGGAAGTGCTAAAGGGACAGTTTCTTTGCTGCAAAGCTAGTGACACTGGAGTGCTCTTACCATAGAAGAGTCTCCGTGGCTCTTCAGTGACTCCACAAGGCAACATAACATCCTGACTGGAAGAGGATGGGCTGAGTGTTTGAGTTGCCTTGTCCTGCTGCTCAGGATGCCTGATACCGGGACCACAGCAGTGTGTGAGGGGGAATAGTTGAAACCTCCCCAGAAGGCAGCTGCAGGACTGGTTCTGTGTGAAAAAGCCAGTTGCAGTCATCTCACCAGGCTGACCTGCAAGTCCAAAGTCATCAGAGTGAAACACGTCATCGTCCAGCCCATCCAGGCTAGAATAGTCCTCTTCCAGGTAGCTGGGGCGATCCATTGCTCCTGCAATAAAGGGACATTTGAGGAAACAGCTAAGACACAGCAAGAATGTTGTCCAGGAGAGAATGCCTTCTGCTCCAACAGTAAAACACAATCGATTTTATCACACCTTCCCTCTTCCCCACTTCCCAGTGCTGCCCATCTGCGTGGACAGGAGAGGTGAGTGACTGTGGTGAAGGTTAAGGCTTTGCAGAAAGTCCTCAGGTGCTGGGCCAGAGAGAGACCAAGTTCACACGTGTATAAGTCCACAGCTCCAATTCCACACCTGCTCACAAGCAGAGAGCCAATCCCCAACCTCAGCACACAGAAACTGAAAAGACATTTTAAAAAGCAACCCAGATTCTTCTAACAGCCCCATGGACAGCCAGCTTCTTTGGGGTCTGCTTTGTTTTGGCCTGCTATACTTGAACTTTAATGGTATATCCCATTCACTCTTCCCCACCTATTTCTTATTGATGAAGAAAAGGTCTTGTAATCATAAGGCTGCAAGGCCAGATTTTTAAGAAACCCCAGTGGCTGCAAAACTTAAAAGAGCTGTCAAAGCCACTTCTGTGAAGCTCTCCATTACTTCTCCCTATGAGGGCCAACTTTCCTTTCAACTTCTCATTTCTCCCCTCACCTCAACTTAAGACATGTCCCAAACTTGGCAATGTAGTCACTTCCTTATTCCTCTTACCCTCAAGCCTACATGCACTGTTAGTGCAATGGTTCATCCTACTACTAAAGAAAAACATGGCTGGTGTCAGTGTTTAAAGCAGGATTTCTGTATTTGCCACAGTAAACACTCCTGAGCTCTGTTACAGCACAAAGATGGTAGAGGGGAAAAGCCCCCATGAACCCTAAATCACTATTTCAGAGCTCTTTGCAAATATAAAGCAATTAGAAGCAGTATTACCAAAAATGCCACAAGTCCCTTTACTGTTACCTGTGCATCTAACCCAATTGGAAGACAGACTCCTAAGAGATCCATCTCCAGGATTTCCACCCAGTTCCAAACAAGGCAGTGAAATTCAACTCTTCATGTCTCTTCCTTTGCTCTGGTTTGCGAAGCATTTAACAGAATGGAAGACTAGCAAGAGGAATTTCAGGCCTGAAGGAGACATTAATAATAATTTTATAAGGATGTGTTCAGCACTGCCCTTGGTGCTCCCAACTCCCCCCAGGTGAGCAGCACTCCGGACACCAGCACACTAGAGACAACAGGACCAAGCAGTGCAAGAACTGTTTCTGCAGAGCTCTGGCTGGGGGGCACTATGGCTATTTAAGTTGCTGCATCTCAGCAGTTCACTCAACTAAGCCCCAACTCCCAGAGAAGTTTCTTCAGAGCAGAACAGGTACCAGCCCCACAGCTGGATGCAACTCTGCTGGATGACAACAGTGGCAGAGCACTCATAACATTCTCATCCATGGCTTAAAGTAGCATACTGAAAGGAGTTATGGGCCCCAAGAGGCAGGCATGGATGATCTCCTTGCCAGCTCTTCTGCTGGATCAGTCACCTGACAGAGAAGCAGGCGGGAATGTATTTTTTCTTTGCAGGAAAGTTTGCCAGATCTCATCTGTCAGCCTCACTGGGACACGGGCATTCCTCAAGGGAAGTGCAGCAAAGGCACAGAGCAAACCCCAAACAAAAGAGGGTTTAAAGAGCAAGAAGTTTAACTCGACCTCCTGCAATACGGCCCGACCCTTTTGCAGAGCTTTTCAGAGAATGCCGAGGCAGCGCGAAGGGCAGCTCGTCCTACAACTCACTGGAACTCCTACAACCTCCAAACGCAGCTCACGCTGGAAGCCACAGACACCGGACAGCTCGGGGTACGGGTCTTTGCCCGGGCAGCCCCCGCGTCTCCGGTGCCGTGTCCTACCCACGGCACTTCCTCACACAAGCCAGCGGAGACAGCCGCGGGCCGGGGCAGCCGCACGCCCGCGCTGACAGGCGGCGGGCCGAGAGCGGAGGGAGGGCTCAGCGCACACGTGCGTGCCAGCGTCCCAAAACAAAGCTGGCCGGCCTCGCTTCGCCACCGCTGGCCGCCTTTAACTCTTCCCCGCCCGGACCCGAGCCCCGCAGATGTGCCCCCGACCAAGAGGTTTAACGCGGCTTCTCCGGGCAGCGCCGTGGGACGAGGCTCCCGAGCTCGGCGGGGCGGCCCGGGAGGGGCAGCGCTGGCTGTGGAATCAGCCATCGCTTACATCAGCGAATCATCTATCTCAGCGCCGACCGAGCTCATTCCTCGCCCGCACCCTCCTTCTTTCTTCCCTCTCCCCAGCAGGCGCGGGACTCCGGGCTGGACCGGCTGGGCCGGGGCTGCCCCGGGGCGAACCCCCTTCCCTGTCACGATCGCGCCCGGCCTCGACACCGCCCTCAACGGCGACCTGGCACAGAGGGGTCGACCCCCAGTGGCGAAGGCGCTTCCCGGGCACTCACCGAGAAGCGGGACGGGCGTCCCTCGGGGACGGGGCGTCCCGGGAGGAGCCGCCGCCGCCTCCGCTGCAGCCTCCGCACCGCCAAACTGCGGTCGGCGCCGGCGGGCGCGCCGCGAACAGCTGACGGCAGCCCCGCCTCCGCCGCGCCCCGCCCCTCCCCGCCCGCCAGCCAATGGGCAGGGAGGGGCGGGCCCGGCGTTCGGCTTTGTAGGGGCGGGGCGGGCCCACTTCGGCCCGGTACAGGTGGGAGCGGCGAGCGCTCGGTGTCCGTCCGCCCTCAGCGGGACCCGCTGCTGGCACCGCGGCCTGCAGCCGCCCTCGGAGTGCTCCCGCAGCTCCGCAGGCAGCCCCAGCCGGAGCTGGGCCGCAGCCGCGCTGGGCTAGCTTTAAATCTGATGGGAGTGCCACTCCAGGTAGTAGATTTCCCACAAAACTTTGATTTTTCAGCTTTAAATGACTTAGAAAGTTCTTCGTGACTTGTAAAGTCGGAATGCTGAGGTGTGAGGGTCTAGGAGTTCTTCGCAGTGAGTTGTGCTCTTTCCTGTAGATGAGTACGACTACAGGACTGCACAGGACTAAATTAAACTAATAAGGATAGTTTCTTTATAGCGCTTTTTGTGAAGCCCCCTCAATGAGAATAGAGTAAAAACCCCCAGCCTCATGCTGCAAGCAACAACTCGGTGCATTTACCTTTACTACTGCCAATGATTTATCAGCTCCCCCTGTAATCAGTGGCAAAATCTCACCATGTTAAGAGAGGCAGGACACAGCTCCTTGGCGCAGAGCAGCACCCTGTCAGGCTGTTTTTAAAACCTACGTAACAAGATCGCCTGGAAGGGAGGTAGGGAGGTTTTAAAACCCAGCTGGCAGCTGAGTAATGTTAATTGCTGTCAAGTCTGCCACACAGTTACTGAGGTTTGTAACTTAAACTCAGGGGAGGGGTTAGATTGCAAACTGATGGCTAGCAAGGTGAGGCGAATTACTACGTTTTCCTCTATCACATTGTCCTGGGCAGGCTAACAGAGCCTCTCCAGTTAAATGTTTCAGAGTCACTATGATTTTGAGTGAGGTATTTACAGTTGCCATTAATAGATTAACAGACTAATAATGTCCATTGTCTCCAAAAACCCATTTCTTTGTGGTTCTTGTCCAAGTGTTCATTTAAACTCTTTTATTTGCCAAAAGGCTTGAGTCTGCTTATTTACGAGAAGGTCAGATCATGTTTGACTTGTACCTCCCCATCAAGTAAGACAGAAAAAATACTCTTTGCTTTCATTTTCAGTAAGGGACAAGGTTCCTAAAGTAATTAACCCTCTTTGTTCACTTTTGATAGGTGAGTAGGAGAAGAGGAGATTGATATTAAAAAAAAAAAACCAAAAAGCAACAAAAGGCATTCAATATCATTGAGATAGTCAAATTTTATCACACTGATGGTCAGACCCTGGCAAAATGCCAGCTGCTGGAGGGCTACTTCTAATTTGAATGTGTATCACTATAAATAAAAAATGAATGTGCTATGATTCCAACCACTTATGTCTTCCAGACTGAGTAATAACTGCCTGCTGGTTAGGCTCATTAACAGTAGGAACAGTACCTGATCGGCTTTGTTTTCATCTCATTGAGCTGCAGTTGGGGCCACACTTTATATCCCCAGAGGCTGCATTTTGGGAACTCCTACTGTGTAGAAAATGTATGGAAACTGAAATCTATGTGTATAATCAGGCTGGATGGTAAGAGGGCTCAGGAAGGATATTTGTGCCTTTCAGTGATTAAAAAAAAGATATGGCAGCATTTCTAAGAGAGGGGACTCAGAGGGATTCCTTGAGGAAATTAGACATTGTTAAGAAATGGCTCCGAGTAAATAGACCGAAACCAAGACAGAGACAGCGAGTCTGAAATGGAAAATTGTGAACCAGGGGCAAGTTATACCACCAACCTCACTGCACTCAGCTGAGAGAGTTTCTACAATAGTATGGAGACAAGCTTCTTACCTGGGAACAGGAGCCTAAGGGACGGGTTCTCTGCCAGAGAGTTTTTGCTCATTAGTGTACATGGTGACATTTTGATTCAAGAGATTAATCTTAAATCTCGTGCAGCAGTGTCCCTGTGACATCTGTGGATGGAAATACTGTGCCATCCTATAACCCTTCTGTTAGCCTGCTCTACTGCTCAAAAGAATAGTGAACAAAATTGCTTCTTTTATTTAGTTATCCCCCTCCACATATTCCTCACATGTCTTCACAACTATTTCTTATTTTACTGACAAAATGCTATTGTCAGCATTGTGCTGTAATTGCAGAGTACATTGTGATCTTAGGCACGGGCCTTGCAAGCTGCTCTGCCTGGGTGGGCTCCAAAACCCACACAGGGCCAACTTGACTTTGGTGGGGGTAGTCTTGTCTGATGAGCTCAGTTTTCATTTCTATTTTTCTATTTTTGTAGCTCTCATGGTTGGAATAGGGAAATTAAGAGTAGCCTCATGGATCATAAAGCAAAGGATGAACAAGAAAAACAGTCGGGGTTGATTCTATTTATTTTGTTATCTTAAAAACATTTGGTCAATGAGGTGATTTTTCAGGGGGCTCAATCTGAGTGCAGAGGAGTGGAAAACAGTGTCTTCTGCCCTGACACATATCAGTGGCTTTACTAAATGTGTTCTGCTACAATTTATTGTTGTGTGAGGCAAAAAAAAAAAAGTCTTGAATTTCATGTTTGACCATCCCTGTGTATTTCTCACATAATCCAGACTCTGGAGGAAAGTTGGCCTGTGTCCTGATGGAAGGGCTCCCTGTGTGCAGCACCCAGTGCTGGTAGGAGAAAGTGCTGCACATTTCAATCAATGTTTGTGAGAACAGGATCGCTTGCTGTCTCTAAATAAAAGTGAGAGGATATTGTTGTTGGGGTTTTCTTCTGAAGGGAGCAAAGTTTAGGGCAGTCTGCCGAGGTTACTCCTTATTGCTTTTCTGAAACCAAAATTGAGGCACACTTTTTCTCCCAAGATAATGTCATTGGATTGGGAAAATGCTTCACCCTCTCTTGGAGTGCTCTGACTCCTACTGCAAATACTGAAGACAGGAGTTTGCATTTTCCATGTAGGCTTTCTACAGCCAGCCCTTAGAAACATTGGGCTGAGGAAACACTGACAACCTGGCTTAGGGTGTCTGCGCTTCTGTGTGTTACTGAACATGCTCTTGTGTGCTGTAGTCAGTCTCAATTTCTTTTCTTTTTCTTTTCTTTTTCTTTTCTTTTCTTTTTCTTTTCTTTTCTTTTCTTTTCTTTTCTTTTCTTTTCTTTTCTTTTCTTTTCTTTTCTTTTGTTTTTCTTTCTTTTCTTTTCTTTTCTTTTCTTTTTCTTTTTTCTTTTTTCTTTCTCTTCCTTCCTTTCTTCTCTTTGTTCCCTTCTCCCTCTCTCTTTCCGTTCCTCCTTCCCTTTGCTTTTTCTTTTCTCTCTTGTTCTTTCTCTTTTCTTGTCTTTTCCTTTTTTCCTTTCTTTTTTCTTTTTTTTCTTTCCCTTCCTTTTCTTTCCTTCGTTTCCTTTTCCTTCCTTCTTCCTTCTTCCTTCCTTCCTTCCTTTCCTTTCCTTTCCTCCTTCCTTCCTTCTCCTTTCCTCCTTTTCCTTCCTCTTCCTTCCTCCTTCCTTCCTGTCCTTCCTTCCTATCCTTCCTTCCCTCCTTCCTTCCTTTTCCTTCCCCTCCTGTTCCATTCCTTCCTTCCTTCCCTCTTCCTTCCTTCCTCTGTCCTTCCTCTCTTCCTTCTCGTTCCCGGTCCTCTCCTCTGTCCTGGTCTCTTCCTTCCCTTGCTTGTCCTTCCTGCCCTTCCTTCCTTCCTTCCTGTCCTGCCTTGCCTTCCCCTTCCTTCTTCCTTCCTTCCTCCTTCCCTCCTTCCTCCTACTCCTTCCTTCCTTCCTTCCGTCCCCTCCTCCTCCCTCCCTCCCCTCCCGGTCCCAGCTCCCTCTTCTCCTCCCCTCCCAAATCCCTCCCACCCTCCTCCTTACCAGTACCTCCCTCTACCCTCCTCCCTCCTCCTAATCCTTCTTCCCTCCCCTCTCAAAAACACTTGCTATACACTTTCTTCTTCCCTAAGCAGTTGTCCAATTCTACAGACATTTTGCGCAGACAGAATTTTTTCTGCCTGCTAATGATGTAGGGGGAAGTTCCCAAGAAGATTTCTTTTCCCTTTTTTTTTTTTTTTTTTGAAAAAAGAAAAAAATAAAATAGAGACCAAACAACAGCATTTGTTCACATCTCTGTGTTTCTTCCATTGCCCATGATTTTCTTCCTAATTCTGTACTCCTGTGCACTCTCTGTTGCTTTTTCCCATTCATTCTTAGGACTTCTCTTCTTCTTCATCATCTTCCTTTCTTGGATTCTGGACTAATTCCTGCAGCATAAACTTCCTCAGATATTTGACTCCACTACTGGGATTTCATGAGGGCTATATTAAAGGACAATCTGTATCTGATCTTTACAGAGTTGCAGCCTCATTCCGTAAAGGCCTGATCCACTCCTTGCAAAGACAAGCTGAGTTCAGAGGGGTAAGATCAAGATCATTTTTGACTGTAATTGTTAATGGACACTGACTATACTCAGGACTCACCAGATAAATCAGGGCAGGGCAGAATCAGGTCTTTATCTCACTGCATGAAAAGTTATGGTGCTGCTAAATGTCACAGCTGGGTAATGTGTAAGCTTGGGGCTTGACACCACACTTCACTGCCTGCAAGGGTTCCCTGCCTGGTTGAGAGTATTTGATTTAGGAGCTCAGTTATCACAGAACTGCAAAACTGCTGAGGGAGAAGGGGTCCCTGGAGATAATCTGGTCCAACCCCACTGCTCAGGCAAAGCCACCTACACCATGTCCAGATGCCTTTAGACTATTTCCAGGAATGGAGACTCCATTACCTCCCTTACCAACCTGTACCAGTGCAAATCAGCTAGGGTGGAAAATTCTTTTGGAATCTCAAGTTCAAAATACCTAAGGGACACATTTTTATTACATTCTTTAAAAACTTCCCAAATCTATTTCTTCCAGATGGGAACAATCACTGTCATTTATTTTAAAACCAATGACAGTGATTGTTCCTATCTTGGGCCACATATATAGATTCAAGATTCTCAGCTTTTTCATTATTCTCAGTGCTACTCACAGGTCATCAAACAGAGAAGTCCTTGCAGTATCAGGTCCTAACAAAGTACATTGTGCAAGATCCCCATACAGATGTTGTTGTCCTGTAGATGTTGTTGTATTGTTGTCATCATGCAGAAGAGGAACATCACATTTACGTGTGTCACATGTTTTGGCAAACAACTGCCAGAAACTGTGTGTTGTGCTGTGTGGACCTTTGGCTGGAACCAGCAGAGAATTCATTTATTTTGGTAAGTGTTCAGTGTTATTTATTGAGGTTTGACCTCAAAATCATTCATATTTGGATAGAAAATGGTGGAAAAGTAGCACTCAGCTATCCTAAATGTGACAGTAAAGCGGAGAAATTTGACCCCTTGTGCTGACTGTTTATGTTGCAATACAGGACCATTCAGGGTGTTCAGTACACTGGAGCATTAAGTCCTAGATGCAATAAAATTAAAACTGAAGCTAGAAAGTAAAAGTGAATATAAAACCAGAATTGCCCAATTCTGTCAATAGTTCAAAAGGAAGATCTAGTGCTAGAAGCTGCTGAGTATTTCACTTTATTTAAATGTGAAAATTTAAATATATGAAAAGAAAGATTAAAAATATAGGATAGAAAAGTATATTCTTTTCCTCCTTTGCAAGTTTTCCTATCTTAAAGGGCTTACAGGACATTGACTATTCAGTCAGCTCAGAATACATTTTAGAAGAATCTGTCTAGGGACACTGTTATTTGCAAATTCAGACCCTCAATTTTCATATGTAAATCTATGGTGTTCCCTGTTTCACCAGCCAGAGAATATTCTTCAAGTAATTTTTGATCTTTGTCTTTATTTTCTTCAGTTAATGACAACATTGTGCTCTCCTTGTGTTAGAAACTTTTTTTATAAACCACAAAAATTTAAGTTTACTATGTAGGCAAAAAAATCCTACTTTCTGTAGAAAAATTTCATTTTGCTGCCTTGAGTTTTTGTTTTCACTGTATTAATTTTAAATGCAGTATATTTTAATGCATACTTATGACAACTAACATAAAACTGAGGACCTTATTCTTCTTCCAGTGAATCCACTGGCAAATCATCTCCAAATGCCAGTACAACTAGAATGGATAGACTTTACAGTTTGGGTGGGAAAAAAAACCAAACAAGTTCTTGATAAATGTCAAAGCCTGGAAAACAAGTCTGAAAATAATTTGGCAGAACAGGATGCTGCTTTACAATTTTCCTGAAGGAATGTTTGCAACTAATGATTCACCAGTTCATCACAGTATCTCTAATGCTCGTGAAAACCCCTTTCCCACACCAGCCTGGGGAGTTGCATAAGGCACTTTTGGGAAGAGGGTTTTCTTTGGGTTTTAATTGTGCATATGCAGCTCTGCACTCCAGGTGGGCAGCAATTCCAAAGAGGAAACACAGCATTTTCGGTGATATGTAAAAAGCAATTGAGCTCACCTTTTCTCCTCTCTGCAGCCGAGTGCCGCCGTCTGTCCCGATACCAAGATCACAGGAAAGCTTTATCTGGAAAAGGTCCCTCTGTTTGGCTCCTTTTTAACTCTCCCCTTTTTAAGGGCTGGTGTTTCCAAGAACAGACTTGAAAGGCTGAGACAGATTTTCATTTTTAATAACTGAGCTTCAGGTTCCCTGGGAAAAAAATGTTCTCCACTGGAGACAAGAAGGTCCTGTGTCACCCAAATTCTTTACTTATTAAAGAGATAGATGAGATCCTCTTACAAAACTACAGTAAAGTATCTCCTTAAATCTGGAGAGGTGTTTGCTATTTCTTTTTTGCAATCTTTGTTTCATTTTTGTGGCTACCTCATCAAAGTCCAGCAAGTCATCCACTACAGGGACAGACAAGGGGAGGAAGAGCTGCACAGGGCAGAGAAATGGTGAGGAGATGCTTGCATCCCAGCTCTACAAAAGATGCAATGCTGCAGTAGGTTCCACTCACATGGTTTGTGCTTCAGGTTCTACAGGTGTACAGTAGTAGATGGACAATTCTGTGGTGAAAAACATGCTGAGTTCCTTCAAAACGTGCCAGCAGGAGGCAAGTAGTACTTTTGTCCTTTCTGTTAAAGGGAGGTTGTCTTCCTTCAAGCTCCCATCCTCCCTCCCTGCCTGGTGCTGGGGGTTTGCAGCAGCAGAGCAGATTGACACATGTGGAAAACTCATAATAGAACATGAAACTCTCTGGACCAGTTTTCATTACTTGCCTCCAATTATTTGAATGATCTATTTTTGAAAGGAGGGAGGGGAGGGGAGGAGAGGGAGAGGAGAGGAGAGGAGAGGAGAGGAGAGGAGAGGAGAGGAGAGGAGAGGAGAGGAGAGGAGAGGAGAGGAGAGGAGAGGAGAGGAGAGGAGAGGAGAGGAGAGGAGAGGAGAGGAGAGGAGAGGAGAGGAGAGGAGAGGAGAGGAGAGGAGAGGAGAGGAGAGGAGAGGAGAGGAGAGGAGAGGAGAGGAGAGGAATTTGGGGGGGCACTCGGGGAAAATGGAGCAGTCTGTAACAAACAAAAAAGCCCCACCAAAAAACAGTGTAGCACAAAAGTTGTCTGCTCTTTAAAGGGAGACTTAATGGCTTAAAAAAAATTCCACGGAAAAAAACAGTCTGCAATTGAACAAATAGCACTGTGGTTCAAAGGGCTGCTTTACTGGAAAGTCCCAAACCCCGAATGGTCGGTTTTCAAATCTCCATCTGTACCTTGGGTACAAAAGTCCCACCTGAGTATTGCCTTTTAAAAGATTTTAAAATCTTGCCCATAACTTTTGATTAGAAGCAAACTTAGGAGGAAAACAAGTGAGGAACAAAAGTGGGGAGGTTGAAAGGCAATCAGGCAACCGTTCAGAAGCTTGAGGCAATAGAAGCTTTCCTGAGCATTTCACATAGATAGCAGGCTCACTGCTGGCTTCAGAGGAATGGCAGGAGGAGAGGAAGAAGAAGTGAGGAGAAGCCAGTGAGTGCAGAGGCAGGCAGTGGCTGAGAGATGTGCATCCCACTTTTCAGTGCCTGCAAGGCAAGGGGCAGGGGGAAGCTGTGAGCAGATGGGCAGGCAGTGCCCTGCCTCTCTGTATTTGTGAGTCTGGGTTGGTTTGCTTGCTCCCTGGGGAAGTGGGTTTGTTCACACACTGCCCTCCCCTCTGGTGCTGCACAGCCCCTCTTCTGACCTAAGTCATCACTCCCCTTCTAGGGCGACTAGCCAGAGGGACTATTTTTCTGGTTAAATAGACTTTCATATTCTTTTCCCCCTTTCTTTTGTTAAAGTTTTCTGCTACTTTTTCACCTCTCTGCTTATTTGCTGATGTTGCCTCCCTTCTTGTCTTTTCTTCCTCTCATCAGCTTTGCTGCTCTGCCAGTCTCTTTGCTTTCTACCACCACCTGGTCTCATTTTTCTCTTTCCTGCCCAGGAAGGGGACCCACGACTGGCCCCCAGCACAGCCACAGTGTTACTAGCTGTAGTTTCTAGCTTTGGTGCTTTTTGTTGTCGAAGTGTGTTACAAATAGTATTGTTATGGTAACTGAGAGGCTGGCAAGCAAGTGCCTGACCTACTTTATTGATAGCAAAGCTGAGATAGCTGCCTCATCTGCCTGCCTAATGATTTGTGGTATCAGTCTGAGATGCCAGCTGGCTTTCCAAAATCACGGGGCAGGTTTGACAATTGTGTGATTTCTATGTGTGTTTTCCTTGAAAGCCTGTTCTTTCAGCATCTGCCAGGCTGAGGTGTCTGTGGGCCCCTGGCAGCTCAGCGCAGCACTGACAATAGTCACCTTTACCCAAGGCTGACGGCAAAGTGAGGTCCAAAAGCAGGCAGCGCTGGAATCTTCCCTCCTTCCCTCTCAAGCAACAAGATCTTTACAGAGCCGGCTTGGTGGCCTGCAGGTCCGAACTGCTGAGTCACACTATTGTGTTTTGGGCTTTTTGTAAAGCGGTGGACTATTTTCGAGGGGAAATCACAATGGAGGGATATGGCAGCTCCCGCACAGGGCCCCCCCGGGACCGCCGGGTCCCCGCGGAGCCGCGCTCGCCTTTGTGTGGTGCAGGACCCGAGGAAGCGCACACGGCCCCGCGGCTGAAGAATGCGCAGCCTGCTTAATATTTCCTTTCAATTCACTGCGGCCGCTCTGGGAAGGGGTGGGTTACAATACAGGAGAAAGGTTACATCTCACGCCTTTTTGCGTGTATCACTGTGCTGCGATTGCAACTCTGTACATGCTTTCTGCTATAGCTGCGTGATAGGTGATTCTCTCAGAGTTCCCTTTCCCCATCCCCAAACTTCTACTGATATCAGCAGATTTCTGTATGCAAACTTCAATCCTTAGTAATTCATTGTGGTTTACAGCAGATAACACTTTGGAAGTTTTTCTGAAGAGCTAACTACAAGTAAATTCAATTCTTAAGTGAAAGCAAAATTAGATCTGGCATGAGCTGAAGGCAGAACAAAGGAATGAAAGATGACTCAAAATGAATCTACAGGCAATCTTAGGCAAATCACCTTGCCTGGACTCAGGACTCAAACTTTCTATTGCTAAAAAAAGATTCAGTTTTAAGCATTACCCTTATAGCTCTTCAAGAACTGAAGAGAAAGCATATTAAAAATATGAAAATGGTTATTGTGTGTTATAGGACAAGGAATTTTATTAAAGTCAAGTTCCAAATTACATCTGTGTTTATCCCAATTTTATGCTCACATAACACTACTAAATTAACAAAATCTAATAATAAGTTATGCTTACTGAAGAACAGGGGTAATAGGTTTAAGTTTTATCAGTAAATCCCATGGCAAGATGTTGTCTTTGTGTCATTTTATCCATTTCATAAAATACTGGCTCTCTTCAACCTGTAAAGTCTTAATACAACCAGAAGTGTTACCTAAATTCCAGCAGCATGTGAGTTTCTAAGTTAAATAATCTAATGGCACCTTGTTGCACACCACCTCTACAATCTGATTTTCTCTTCAAGTCTAGTGTTTCTACTGGGTGTTCCACATTTAGGAGTATGCTAGAAATGTTTCTGCATGTATTTAATGTATTAAAATGAAAAAAAAAAAAAGTCCAGGAATTTTGATCCACTTTCATAGTGAATTTGTAGTAGTATGAAAGCTTACAAGAGATAAATGTAAAGCCCTGTATTTGACTATTCAGGAAAAACACATAACTGGAAGTTAGATAACTACTAGATAAGGCAGATAACTGTTCTTTTTTGAGCACTTACTGAAGAAGTCTAAGTGACCTTCTAGAACTAAAATTTGATTTTTGACATCGGGCCCACATACCTACACCTCAAACAGAATTCTCCTATTCTCCTCAGCATGGAAAAGAGGGAATTTGAGCAAAAAGATTCCACTGAAAAATTTTAACTAAAACTCACTTGCAACTATTTTCGGATGACTCTGTATACAAAGGGCAAAGGCTAATTTTCTTTGCATGCATTTGTTATGAACATGTCTCTACTGTTTTGCTCTGAGAGGATTGAGGGAAGGCTGTCACCAGCCAGCATGTCTGATGAGCAAGTGCCCTTCAGCACTTGAATCAGGGGGCTTGAAAGACCCCCTGTGGAAAGCTGAAGAAGCAGACACCCCAGTTTGTGGGTTGAAGGTGGATTGGTGTGTGCCTTGTAGAAGTCTCCTAACTAGGAGGAAATGCTTACACGAAGGATAAACAAGATTTGTAAAAACAAACATAACTACAGGCAGGCACATTAAGCCAAATTCATTCCTTGTAAGCCTCCCCTGGCTTACACTGCAGGGGTGAGTTTGGCTCAGTGTGTGACCTTATCTAAGGCTGGAGCCGTGACATCTAATATGTACAGATATTAACACTGTATGTACTTGGAGCTCTTCATTTCTAAATGGATTGACAGATAAATTCAGTCTGGCATAGAGAAGTCAGGGTACCTTGGATTTGTGCGCGCGTGTACGTGCCAAGTGGCACAACCTATGCTCTCCGTGAGTGCCTAAATATAGCAAGTCAATCTATGCGGCGGGGCCGTGGGGGCAGGGGAGGCTTTGGCCCCGATCCATTACACCTGGCCTTTCTCGCACACCATGAAAATTTCATGTTGTTTTCCTCCAGTGTCTCCCGCGGTCTTTGTTCCTCTCAGGCCAGTGCTGACCAGCGTCCTCACAGCCAGGCAGGCGGTGAGCTGCTGCAGGCTCCCTTTTGTTGCCCTTGCAACTTCTAATGAGCCGTCAATCAACAACCTTGTTTCTTCGAAGCTTATCTCGTGACTGCTGAGAGGGGCCACGACTAGGGATAATGTGCAAGATGGAAGAAAATACACCAAGAACGTATTTAAAGTGCTTTTTTTAGTTTTACAACCAAGATTTTCCTCCAAATTATGGTCACATTCAAGCTCTCACTGTAAAAAAAAGTCACTCGGGATTACAGCATATAAACAACTTGGTACTTGAGGATGAAGGAAGAGCAGTAATCTCTATGCCTTATCGAAGTCATCAGATAAACAGGACAAATTACCTTGCGTCAGACTGGCTGGCAGGTCACCTTTTTTGGCAGAAAGAAAGGAGGCTCATTTCTAGAGATGAGTCAAAAGTGGAACCGTGTTGTTAACCCACAAAAGTTTTGGAGGGTTGATTACAAAACATGGTCCTTTAGGTCCATCTTTATTGTGTTTGTTACTCAGCTTCGTTACAGACCCACGGGACGAAGTGAAAGACGCTGACAGGAGGTAAAGTGAGCTCCAAGGCAGCCAGACCCAGAGTGGTGCTCTGAGGCACAGGGTCCCCAATACTGCTCACACAGAGCTACTTCCCCAGCTGGGGCTTGTGAGGCAGAGTCTCACTGGCAGAGCCTGGCTTCTCTTTCCTGCCACGAGACCAGACTGACTGTTTGAAAGCCTCACTAACACATCTCACCCGAATTTAGGCAGCGCTGCAAGCTATATGAGCTATTTCCCCTGAAGTGCAAAGACTGAAGGGAAAGCTAATGAAATAGACAGGTGAGATTTTATAAGGTGTTTCAGCAGTATCAAGTTGTAGCTTTTTTTTTTGGGAGGGGGGAGAGGGAGGAAGGGAAATATTTTACTTAATATCTTGATTTCCTGAAACAGTTTTAACACGATAAACAATTTCCATTTCTGAATGGAGGCTAACCAGTACTTTAGAGGCTCTCTATTGCTCTGACCCTGTAGAATAAATCTTAGAAACCCAACTGCCTCGACACATCTCCCTTGGAGCATGGATCTCCCCAGCACCTCTGTGTAGTAAGCAGATGCTCTATGTTTTGCAATGATAAGGAACTAAAGCCCAAGGAAGCCATGTGACTTGCCCAAGGCCACACAGGAAGTCCATGGCAGGCAAGGGACCATGCAGGCAGCTGGCACCACTCATCCTTCACTGCACTTTACACCTTTGCAAAGTCAGCTACCATTCCAGTCTAACAGCATTTTCTACCCACTTCAGATTTTTTCATGCACTGGGTTTAAATGCCAGATAGTCTTATAAACAGCTGAACAACACTGTCAATTCAAACAATCCATTGTGAGCCTCTAGCTATCTAGTGGTTTCTGGCACACCCAGAGCATGGACCAAAATATTATTCCTAACCATGGTGACGTAGGAGAAAACTTGGAAGGAAGTCTCAATACTGAAATGCAAGAAGTCAGGTAGAATGAATCCTACTATACAGTTATTACTTCTTACAAATGTAGTTTTCAAGAAAACTCTGGTGCTTTTTTTGTGGCTTGGTTCTTGGCTGCCAGGTATTTGGCATTGCTGGTACTGATAGTCCCTCACACAACCACAGTGAAAATATACTGTTAGCAAAGCTGGTGCTGTGATTCAACTAGAACAGCCAGAGATGGCCAGAGCGGAGGTGCAAGGAGATTGTGTGGTTGTGTGGTCAGGCAGGTGTGCAGTACAAAGGGTTACAAAGAGTACAGAGTGTTACAAATGAGTCTGTGCTATTCATGTATAACCTAAACAAGACTGACTGTACACACAGACTTTGAAGAGATGGAAATTTAGGAAAAGTTCTTCCAAGTGTTTAATTTTTCTTATGTGTGCCTTTGTTCACAGTGTGACTGACTTACAGGTGTGGAAGGGACATGAATAAGGACTTCACACAGCCTACTAGGCATGATGGCTTTCACACACTCCAAGTCACTGCCAGGCTTGTGCCACACCATACTTAACATAACAGAATTTGCAGGAGCTGTGAGGATGAGCAAGGCCAGGATTCAAGGATGCCTCTTTGTTTCTTGACATTTCCTGGTATGGTAGCTATCCACCAGAAATGACACAGGAGGCATGTGGCTCTCTCATCTTCTAGCCTTGCTTTTGAATGAACGTGGTTACAGCTGCTCTATCTTGTCCTTTGCTCTAATGATTAGGTTGGTTACAATGTCAAGTACGTGCCTGATGAGCCAGTTATTTGTGTCCAAAGGGATGACTACTCTTAGGAAATAACTCGGTGGCCATAAATACCCATTGTAAGTAGCAGGTACCTAACTCAAGGCCACTCAAATCCTAAAGTTCTAGGGAACAATAAGGCTCCACACTCACCCCAGCCTTCCTCCTCTCCTCTGGTATTTCCCTGCTTAGCACCCTGGCTGCTGTATATCTCATTCCAGCTATCAGCTGCTCTGGGGCGTTGGCCATCTAATTGGGGCTCAGGAACTCAAAAGCGAGTGCCTATAAAGCAGCTGTGAAGATGTTTGGCAAAACCAGGACTTACTGTGTCTGGGCTTGGTGTGTTAAAATGCACCTTTTTTTCCTAGCTTATGTATAGTAACTGCTCTTAGACAGTGCAAACAATCCCTTACTACACAGAAAAAAGCCAGCGTGTGCTATCAACACTGATACAGCTGATGCCAGCCTGCCCTTCTATCTCCTATGAAGCTCTGTAGGATTTGAACACAGTTAAAAGCTGTATGATCTACTGTCTAGCTGACCCTGTCTGACCCAACAGCCTAGTGTAAAACAAACTGTGTGCTCCCCCACACATGCTAGCCATGGGTGGGACAATAGAGCCTTTCCAGGTGATCCTGGCTAAATCCCTCTTCAGCCCGCTCCCCACAGCCTGTCTTGCTGGTCATGTGGTTACAAGAATGGCAGGCCCTGACTCTTCATAATTGATTATGTACAGGCACTACAGGGGTCATTCAACTGCTGAGCCATACGTGCAGTACTAGCAGATGTTCCCCATTTCCAGCAAAGTAAAGGAATTTTCTCTGGGCAAAGTATGGCCCTTGAGCTGCCAGTCAGAGCATCCCTTTTATAGGTGAAATCTGAGACTTTCTGGGACTACAATGGAAGATCCTTTCTAAATGTCATCTCTAATTAATCTATCACATAATTTTTAGTAGTCCAGGAAGTCTTTCTGTCTAACCATTTGGACATTTAATAACCCCAGCTGTGCTGCACAGAGCTGGCTGCTGCTAGCAGGGTTCCTGTGCAGTGATGCCAATCATTGATCTTCTCTGAGGTGTGTGAGCGCAAGAGCAAAGTGCTTCTGACAGGTCACAAGGAACCAGCAGCACTCCTAAGACCAGACTTGGAACAGTTTGGTTTGGATTCTCAGGATCAAGGACAGCAAATCCTTCAGCACAAAAAGCAGCTTTACAAGGACAGGGCCCTCATGTTCTTAAAACAGAAAACACTGTATAGGAAACATATAGAACACAAATGCCTCAAAGATGAAGTGCAAGCTCCAAGGTCCCCAAAGTCTGAGGAACAGAGACCTCTAGATTTGCTCTTGTTTAACTGACAAATCAATTCAAATGGTGAGAGTCTTTCCTAGTCTTTCCTTCTCCACTAAAACTGTCTTTGGGGTTGCACCTGATACAGGAGATTTCCTTTTCAAAAGGGTAGGATTGAGAACCCTGCCTACATAAATACATGTCAGCTCCTGAGACCTTTCTCTGTGGTTAGAGGAGACCATGTCTTATTTAAAAGAAAAGTGAGAGAGGGAGGCTGTCTGAGTAGCAAGTAGCGCAGAGCAGTGCCGTGTGAATAATTGAAGTGGAATCTGGAATGCACACCGCCACATCGGGAACTTCTGGAGACCAGGTCTCATTGGAAGAACTGACTCTTATGGGAGAGGTAATGGAGAAGTTTCTGGCCTAAACTCTGTAGTCTCAGCCTGAGGTGGAACAAAAACTCCAGGGTCAAAAGGGACACCCCTCATAGCACAAAGTATATGGGATTTGAAAACCAGTCACTGGTCCAGGGTTTGGACACAGGTGCACAAAGGGATAATTCAGTGATGCTAAGGAAAGCCAGAAGCTTCCTCCAGAAAAAAGGATTCTAGGATTTCTGAAGCTGTGATACCACAGGAGATGAGAGACTAGAAATCTCCTCTTGCTCAGTTCAATATTGAGCATCCCTGAAAAGAGCTGGATGACATGATATTAGAGATATTTTTATTCTTTGGCACTGCAGCTCTGAATGGTACAGACAGCAATACAGCCTCAGAAGCGTCACAGTCTAGAGATGTACGGCTACCCTGACTGGCAATTTCTTCAAATAACTAATGACATGGGTACTGCACTTGCTCATTGCAGAGGAATGTTTCTTTGCTCTGCTGCTGGCATGGCCTCTATTGTGTGCTAAACTGCAAATCAGAGAGACTTAAGTCAAGAAAGAACTCGAAGAGAAGTTTGTGGCACACAAGGTGTCCTTCTTCAAGAAGGAAGCAGAAACCTTTGTAATTAACCACTTCTGCAAAGAGGGTCAACCAGCACGCCTGGCTGCTTTTCTGCTGGGCAGCTTTCCAGGCTCTCTTCCCCCAGCCTAGCACTGCCTGCGGTTGTTGTGACCCACGTGCAGAACACAGCACTTGCCCATGTTGAACCCCATACCATTGGTCTCAGCCCAGTGATCCAGCCTGTCCAGATCCCTCTAGAGAGCCTTCCTACACTCCAGCAGATCAACAGCTTGGTGTCACCAGCAAAATGACTGAGGAGATGCTCAGTCTTCTCCTTCATGTGGTTGATAAAAATATTAAACAGGACTGGTCCCAACACTGAGCCCTGGGTATCACCACTGTTTACCAGACATCAGGTGGATGCAGCACCACTAACCATCACTCTAGGCCTGGCCATCCAGCCAGTTCTTGACCCAATGAGCAGTTCACCTCTCCAAGACATGTGCTGCCAGTGTATCCAGGAGGATGTCACGAGAGACAGTGTCAAAGGTTTACTGGGGAACAAGAGGAATACAAGGGGAAGAGGAAAGAGGAGGAGGAGAATGGACCTGGGAAGTCTCTGAATGAAATTGTTTTAAATGCTTCTCTAATATTTTGTATTCCTGCAGGAAGACTAGATTCTCCATCTTTTCCTCATGTTTTTTCCCAAAAATGTTTCCAAGCATTTCAGAAAAAGAGTAATTCTAGCGATAGTTTTTGTGAAGATTTTCCTGGAAGTAAGTAATGGTTTTCTAACCACTGATCAAAATTAGATGGTAAGTATTACTGCTGAGATAAAGATTTAAATCCCAATAGAGCAGTACTCTTCTGAACTTACTTATTGTTAACAGGCTACTGACAACTTGTGTTCTGTGGAATCAATTCATTTGAACAAAATATATATCCAAGCCTTTCCAAGGCATAAAAACATTGTCAAGTTCAATCCATTAACAGAAGTATACTTTGCAAGTTTTCTATCTCTCCAATCAAATATCTTTGAATTAGAGTAATCATACTTGCTAACTTTAAAAAAGGATAGCATTTTTGCTAGTGAATTTTTAAAGTTTCATAACTACGAATTTGCTTTTTTGCTACATACTTCTTTTAAAATCCAGTTTTCCAACAGTCACTGCAAGAAGAAAAAAAAAGAGCCAGAAATATTGTACTTAGAGATTCAGACTGCTGTGTCTCAGGAATAGGGAAAAGTTGAATGGGATGGGGGAGTGTCTGCATAGTTGCAATTCGAGGAGGGGAAAATGGTTTATTTAGTTGCTTCCCAGTGACCTATCTTTCTTAGGTGTTCGCAGGATGCCCATCATATTAGCTTCATCTCCACTGCCTGGAAGATAGTAACAGAAAACTGCTATTTGACCTCATTCCTTTATCTAATCTCATCTATCAAGAGTGTGTGCAGCAAGTCAGTATCTGAGCACCTCAGAGAAATTACATGAAGTCAACAACCTTCTTTGGCGTCTCCTTTTCGTACTGGAAAAAAGCAGTGCTTATGAACAAGGAAAACCAGATCAGTGCTCAGTGATTCAGCTACACATACCCACAGGGAAAGCACAGAGGATGAATAGGGGGAGCAGAGTTGTGGATAAAAGAAGTTCCACTTTCTGTGGAAGTCTTCCAACAGCCACATCATAGCCACTCATTAATTATAACCCAGCTGATACGGAACCCAACATGTTTGACGTTCAGCACAATTGTCTTAAGATGTTTAACAGATGGTGAAAAGTGAACTACAGGTAAATTGTTGGTCCCAGACTACTCAAATAGCAGCAGAGCCAGAGCTGCAGTCCTGGGCCTGGATCCAGGACAATAAATTCTCTGCACTGGACTTGAGGTAGTCTGACAAGGAAAGTTTTATGCCTCAGTGGACTACCTCAACATACGGATCTATTGTGGAGGACAACTGCTTGTCACCTTCCCTCATCCCATCCTCCAAGTACACATTAGTGAAATATCTATTGACTCTGTTTTACACAGGTGCAGCATATCCTACTGTACACACGCCCTGCTCACATGCCAAAGATAGGGAAGGTGGATGGAAACACCCAGTTTGACACTTGAACAACCTTCGAAGCTGTCTCTAGGCAGAACAGAAGCAAAGATCCCAGGGCTTCAGACAGCTGGAACCTAGTCTGGCAAGGATGGCTTTTAGCAGTATTGCTGGCTCAAGTCACCCCAAGACAAGGCCTCACACTCTCTCTCCTTCCCACCGTGTGCCACTCCCTCCTTTTTTTTCATTGTAGCTGTTTGTGGGGTTGGATGGTGACCCAGAGTGACCAAGGCAGCTGAGGGATAAGAACCATTGGTTTGGGCTGTTTAAGCCAGCATTCCTACCAGAAGGAACATCAGTCATCATAGTTCAGTGTTTAAATATAAGCCCATATACTGATGAGACTGCTTGTCTCAGCTGCTGTTGCTGAAGCTTCTGCTACATTGCCTGTTGACAATAAGTAATTTGCTATGTAAATTCTCATAATTTCTACGCTTCAAAATAATTTTAAAGTCTGCTGTAATAAATGTTTGCCTCATGAGGAATAACAGAACCCTTGATTTATGCTCTTACAATTACCTCTGTTAAGTAGTCACAGCACTTAAAAAAAAGATCTTAGAGTGGCCAAAGGCTATTTTGTGCACCTCCAGGTCCACAGTTCAAATGCCACATAAAGTTTAATTGCTTTCCTGATCTGGGCTGATCAGTCCTGCTCTTTGCAGCACAGTCCTTGCTGCTTTCCTTGCTTGCTGTCAGTGCCAGCCGAGAGGGGCTGGAGCCTGTGGCACTGTATCTACAGTCAGGCTGAGCAAGTGGTGCCTGCAATTTATAAGGGATCATGTGCTCAACTTCCATAAATAAATGAAAGGGACAGAGTCATCCCTAGGAGCCTCGTCACCTTTTAGGCACTCATGCATACAGTTAAGTGCACTGGGCCAGCACAACAGCTCAGCAACAAAATGAGCAATTAATTAAACAAATGTACAGTAACAGAGGTAATGGAGTAGCTATCTCACAGTGGGAAAGCTTCCCAGAGCCATCTCACCTGACCAAAGCTTGGATTAAGCCAGGAAGGTGGAAAGGAAATGAGCAAAGAAGAGCTAAGCAAGTTTTAAAAAGATCAGAGGTTGTGACTGAAAACCAGGAATACCTAGTCCTATCCTCAGGGTACAGACACATTAAATCATCAAAGCTTGTGAAACTTCCAGTACAGAGACATTCTCCTGCCCACAGCCAGCATGGAGTAACCTGAGACTGTTTGGTCCTGGGAGGAGGAGGAAAGGCAGCCACCTCACATTTGTGTTGGGCTGTGCTGGGTGACTGCTGGACTGGTAAGCACCGTGCAGATGGTGCTGGCACCCTTCTGTTCAGAGCCCAGCAGTTTGTGCTGTAAATGGATCTGACCCTTTCCCCATTTACACCAGGAAGCTGGTGGGAATATTGTTCAGAGCCCAGCAGTTTGTGCTGTAAATAGATGTGTCCCTTTCCCCATTTACACCAGGAAGCTGGTGGGAATATTGGTGCAGCTATATACAGCAGTTGTGGTTAGTTTTCTGCTGCAAGGGGGATATTTATGTTGATAAGTTTTATGGTTTTGTACCTCTGGTGCAGCATCTTTCATCAAACAAGGCCTACAGCAAAGCATGGCTCTGAGCAAAGTTATGGTGGGTGATAGAAGTGCCGTAGTATTAAGAGATCCCACTGTATGTAAGAATTTCTTCTGTCTTCAAAGCAAACACATCCAGGTATCATTTGCTGAGATTCGGTGCTAGAAGTTTCAGGAAAGCCCTGCATGTCTCAGAGCCCAAAATGAAGTGGGAGAAAACATCCCCCAAGTCTTTAAGCTTGAGATGAATATAACAGCACTGATTTGGGCAAAATTGTTCTGGTACCAGTATCAACAATGCCTAAGACCCTCCAACACTCCAAATGTGGCAGAAGAGTCATCTTTGAAGCCACATGGCTACAGGTGGTACAATTGACTAGTCTAGGACTGCTGAGTGTTCATTAAATGTTATTGATAACTAGCTCTTGAAACACTCTGAAAAAGACTGATTTTTAAGCAAATGTATTAAAAACAAGCACTGACCAGCAGCTCTAGTGCAAGAGCATTACCTGAAATGCTAAAATCATCTGTGGATTTAATTTATTTCCAGAATAGATGTAACCACAGGACATACACACTTTTTTGCACATATATAACTTAAACATAGATGCAAAACTAAGGAAGTGTGGCATGGAATAAATAGTTCCTAAAACTATCTGGTGGGAAGCATTAAATTTCTGTTCAAATACTCAGCTTTGCACTCTTCAGCTAGAGATAGGTGGATTAATCATTCCTCAGGGAATTGCTAATTAGAGTAACTGGGAACAGATAAAACAGCCAGAACAAAACTAAGAGATTTAGTCTGCACTCATGTAAGTGTAATTCCACGGTGATGCTCTTGACTTTATTGGAATAGATCATAGCTCTTTGTGTTGTGGCCTGGTGGACTGTCAGACCCTAGATGTGATATTAATTAAGGAGGTTTTTCTTTGATCCAGTAATAATGCCCATCTTTGTTCTAGAGCTGCAGAAACTGGCTGGACTGTATCACCCTTGGTGGGATGTCACCAGTGATGGAAGGGACACATAACTCCCTCTCCACTACAGGAGACAAAACAGATTAGAATACATTCACACTACAATGGTGGCATTTCAAAATAAAAATGTCATGTTTTCAGATTTACATGAGTATTACAGTTTACTTAGGGAAAAACCTCAAAGTAATCCCCCTCTCCTAGTTTTTCATTAACAAACTAAACTCTGATTTTGACTAGCTCTTTTTGTTATGGGAGTAACCAAGAATTTTTAAATATTTGCATGTTCTCCATACCTTCAGCTAGTGTCTTCACTAGGTACAACTTGTTTGGTTGGCTGAGGATGGCATATCTAATTGTGCCAGCTTGTTGGAGGGCAACGGGCCCACTGCCTAGGAAGTCCAGGACATGATGCACCACCCTCAGCTGCCTCTTACATTGACAGAAGAAACTGAACTTGCCCCAACAAATAACATGCAAAACAGAGGAAGCATGCTGATACTGTGGTCTTCTCTATAGTTAACAGCATTTTGCCTAATCTCAGCGAATTCACAGCAAACAATATTGCTGCTGTCCTTTATCTTGGGCTTATAAAGGGAACATGTGGCTCTGATTTACCTTTTCCTCACACAAATTACTGTGCAGGAGAGTAGCAAGGGAAATAGGAGGCTAGACATAAAAATTACCAAGCAGTCTTTGCTATGTCTAAAGAAGCCCTCTAAGGGAAAAATTATAAGAATGGCAGAAAAATTGAGGGAGAAGGTTGCAGTGGTATGTTAGGTACATGCAAAAGCATGAAAATGTCCCTGGCTGCTGTAAGCAGTTGTAGCTTCATTAAATAAATGGGACCAGGTTGATTTACACTATAGGGGATCTGTTATGGTGTTCCATGCCATTATCATTTCTAATGAGCAGTTTTCACTGCTATTAATTCATCTGGTATTAATAATTTAGCTTTTGGACTGGCCAAAATAAGCTATTTTAACCACCAAGAATAAGATTCCAAATTGCCATTTGAAGTTGTCTGTTGAGCCTCTGAAAGGTGCTTTTGAGGATTGCCCTGACAAAATGCCTGAAGGCAGATCTGCATGTCTGCTTGAAAGGCCTGTCTAGACTAGGAAAATGAGCAGCCCTTACAACGTGCTAATGGGAACATATCGGTTGGCACATTTTAAAACACCTGAGAAAAGGAAGATGTTCACTCAGGTTATAGTGCTGTGTACACTCAGCTAGATTCAATATTGCCTCTGATGAGGAAAAACAATGCTCCATTTTCCCTTCATCTTCATTATCCTGTGCCCAAACAGCTGTGGTTTGTGCTTTAAAAATTGTACTCTCTGCACCCTTGATATGCACCAATTCACTAAGCCAGCAGAAAATTGATCACAAAAAAAGAAATGGATACGTTTGTGATAGTTTAGTGAGTGAGATCCATAGATGCAAGGTGCGAAGAAGTGCCAGAGCCCAGTAAGTGTCCAGAAGGTGTAGCTGGGAGGGTAGGAAGGAACAGAACATCTCCACCTTTCTTCAGCAGTTCCATTGGCTCGCTCTACGCCGTAAAACTGCATTCTCTATCCTTGGTACGTGTGTTGAGCCTAGCAAGGAGGAGTCTCGGTGGTTGTGGGGATAGATGACCACTCTTGTTTCACACCAGCCATGGAGCTCTTTTAAGGACGTCAGTTGGCTGCATTAGACTCTAAGTGGAGCTTTACTATTAGTCTTAATCTCCTCTTTGACTGAGCACTTTATTGATACTTTGTTTAAAGACAATCTTCACCCTTAAAACACAAGTCTCTTCACCTTTGTGTTCAGTCATTCCGCAATTTGTTAACTTTGCTGTGTGTGGGGGGAGTGTTCACCTTTAGCCCTACTCAACCCTTGTGGTCCCACTGCAGGTTGCCTAATGCACCTCAGCCCACATCCAGCTGCTTGAACACCCCTCCCACCCCTTTCCCTTCCATATGCAGTCTGTTTTATTTCTTCTTTTTTTTTTTTCCTTCACTAATTAAACTCAGTGTCTCCTGCTTTTGCACTCTATGCGAGCTCAGTGTTTTTCTCCTCTGCCTCCTGGGTTCAAACTTCTCTCCCCATGTCCAAATGTACTCTGTTTGGGCCTTATTCGCTTATTTCAGATCCCGGTTCCCCTTCAGGAGCTCAGATTCACTCAGCCCCTGGCTCACAGGCTGTTGACACAGCTGTCCGTACGAGTATCTTTCCTTCAGATGAATAAAAACCGATCAAGATTTGGCCCTTAGTGAATTTTTGTAAGGCATGTGGCCTATTTTTCATTATGGTAAGAGTGTTTGTTCTGCTCCTGGGTACAACAGGAGCTTGCTTACTTGGACAGACAGTGCTGCATATTAGGAGTATGTCCCTGTTCCTTTTGGCCACACTATCTGTATCCTGCCCTTCTCTGCAACAGGCAGAACAGGAGGGGTAAAACACCTAGCCTGGGGCATAAGCTGTTAGTTCAATATAAAGAGATTTAAGTAGGAGCAATGGGAGAAGGAAACAGGCTGAATATCAGGAAAAGCGCCTGCCAGTGAGACGTGTTTGGCTGTGAAATCTTCTCCCAGGGGAAAGAGGTCAAAGCCTCATTGTTTGGAAGTAGAGCTGGTCAAAACTGTTTTTGGAGCAGCAGCAGCAGCGGGAGTGGTGGAGGTGGGGAGAAGAGCAGCAGCAGCAGCTGTACATGGCAGAGCGGCAGATATACCAGGGGAAGTGGCGGGATGCACAGCGAGAAGAAGCAGGAAGAGCAGAGGAGGCTGAAAGAGGAGTGGTGCTCGCACCGACGTGAGGGACACAACAAAAGGATTATCAGAGGCACAGTGGGGAGCAGCAGACAAAAGCAGGAGATAAAGCAGGGAAAGCAGAGGGGAAAAGAGGCAGGAGCAGCAGAGATGCAGGACGCGAAAGAATGGTGGGAAATGCCAAGAGAAACACTGCAAGGAGCAATTGTGAGGCTGAATGACAATAGCAAGGTCTCGTTTTGTTTTGTGAACACAGTGGCCTTGGCTAAGCTAAGATGGAAGACATTAAAGGACAGAGACAAAGACATCAGGTTTCTTGATGCCATGATCTGAATTAATGTCACAGCCTGGGATGCTTTATGCAGTTTTCTCATTCTGCATCAGGTGAAATCAAGGTATTCCAATGCATTCTTGGCAAAGCCAGGGAAAGGCAAATTTGAGGAGCCACCAGATTTCAGGAGCCAATTGTTCTGGGGCAGTGTCTTAGATCATGAAGGATGGGTACAGGCCACACCATGACATTTCCCATCTCCTTGATGATACTTCCTTGATGATATGAGCTGAAGGAAACAATGTTAATATTGCACCACAGTGCATTGGTTATTATTTTTTATTTAGAAATCACACATGTTCAGTGACATTTCAGTCCTCCCACTGGAGTGAGCTCCCCACCAAGCAAATCCTATCATGATATAAATTATCTGGGGTTCTTCAGCCGTCCCTATCACAACTCACCATTACATGGTGAAGCTCTGCACTATTGCAAAGAAGGAAAGTCCCAGCTCAATTTCTTTCACCCTAATATTATTAATGCTTCCTTCACTCTAAACTGGTCTGCTCATTTAGATTTGCAGAGGTTTGCTATGTTGTTTCTACATAGATCTGCAAAGCAGAAAGCAAAGTTTTGGCTGGTCTGCAAAAAACTTTGTGTGCTTAACTTTTCTCTAAGGGATCAGTAGAACAGTGAAAAGATACAGGATCTCCCCAGGACCAAGTGATATATTACATGGCTAGAGCTGCACTGAAGTCCTGATGGAATTTACCCAAGGTCACAATCCAAGACTATATTGCTGCTGCTTTGCTCTAAAGACTTACTTTTAATTCTTACAAATCTTTTCAAATGCCAATCCACAATGAATATTGCACACTGAATACAAGACTTGCCAACTTAATTTGAAGAAATTGCTGATAATGACAACAGCAATTGCTTTCTCATTCTGCTCTTTGTCTTCATTGTTAATCCTTTCTCAGAAATGAAACCCTTCTTGGATTACTAATGACAGTTTCTTTATTCTCCTTATTATTTTTTTGTTTTCCTTAATTGCCTTCAGAGAGCTGTTTTAAAAGAATATTCATGCCAGAAGTACAAACTGGCAGAAATGCCATTAAATGGAAAAGCCTTCTGTAATCTTTTTTCTGATGTAGTGACCAGGACCTACCCAGTCATGTAACTAAGCTGCCAGTTCCAAGGCTAAAACAGTTTTCTGGTAGTTCAGCACAAATGGAACTAATCTAATAAAAATCTGTTGAAGCTACTGGTGTTTTTCTCACTTTAAAATCACAGCAAGCAAGATCGGGATCTGATTCCTGCAGTTGTCTGCAGCATTCATGGAAGGTGTTTGAAATTATATGGATAAGTCAGGTTTTTTTAAATTCAAGGTTTGGTGTCTCTTTGAGAAATGAACTTATGAGAGCCTGGAAATGAGATGTTGCTTGCTACCTCTACCTTTATTCAGATCAGTTGAATCATACCGTGTACTCACTGAATGCAAAGTGACTTGGTCTCTGTTAGTCCCCGGTGGATAACTCTCGGCGGCAATTTCGCAGCTGTTACTGAGAGGTAATCTCAGCAAAAAGCCCAAGTACTAGGCTTTACTTCTCAAATTCGGACATATTCCTGGATATCAGGGTAGCGCAGTCTTGATGGAGTAGGGCAGCTTGTTTGAGTAGTGCCAGGGCTGGGGATCCTTTATACACCGAGCCATCATTTCCAGGGCCGCTGCTTTTTGCTTTAAGCAAAGGCAACAGTGCCCCTCGGTGATGCGATCGTGGTGTAGCACAGGGCTGACACCGCTCTCGGCTTCCTGCGTCTGCTATGCCACTGCTTAGGAGCGAGACCTCTAAATTAGGCAACGAGAGCAGCCCTTGTGTCAGGAATGTGTCCTATAATTCATTTGTTGCAGAAGGACCCAAACAGACAGGCCAGGCCACAGTGTCAAGAAAAGCTAAAAGGGACTAGCCAAGACCACTGAGGGCTTCTCTGGGGAAACAGATTCCACCCCGTCTGTTCAGCATCACAGAGGGACGAAAACTCCTCCTTCTAGCTCCCAAATCTGGGATGCATCCTGCAAAGGTACTGAGCTCTTGCAGTAACCAAAACTAACTTGGGCTTTGAAGGTAGGGTGTGTCTAGAGCACCAAAGTTTGTGGAACTGATTTCTTATACTGAATACGAGATTAAATAGTTATACTGAGAAATGCTGGGTTTACACTCTGGGGCTCAGCTTCTTATCCAGAAGATCAGAATAAGATCATCTGGCCTTCTAGGTGCTATCCAGAAAAGTGGAAAGTTTATTAACCAGGCAGAAAATGAGGATACTGCGAACACAGAAGATGGTATGAAGAGATACACAGAATTCTAAATTGAAAACAGGGCATGTATGGTTTATACAATAAATAATGCAGAATATATGTGCTGAAGTGAAGAAGAATAAACAACCAACATTTAATGTGCACCAAATGTGCACATTCTTTAAAAAAAGTCTGATTATTAATCTAATGAGTGTCATCATGTACACACATATGGACCAAATCAACCTACACAACTTGATTCTGGAAATTCCTGAATTTTTTTCTAATTTTTTTTTTAAGTTTTCCCTCGGTATTCTTTTAGCTTAAGGCCTTTTCTTTGTTTTGTTTTTAATGTAAAAAGCCCACTCCTGCCTAGGGGCCGGGAGCATCCAGAGCTGCGGGACTGTGCAAGTATATAGTGGCCTGAGGGAAAACTTCACCGCCAGGTCAACCTCGGCTGGGGTTTCCCTCGAAGAGAAAGTAAAGTTCCTGACTACTGAAGCAAACGAGCAAACTTAAGTCAGGCATTCCCTCTGAGAATAAAGGAATTTTTACTTTGTAAGAAGGATGACAAGGAAATGTGAAAATCAGATTGTATCTGTGCCTCTTTTCTGTCCCACCCCATACACCTTCCCGTGCACGTGCTGAAACTAAGAAAACTTCATTTTCCTCTTTTCTGAGTCATCCATTAGTGTCTTCTTAGAAGTTACAGTGGCCAGTAGAAAACAGAAAGAACAGCTAGACTGTGTTTTATCACTGAGGCTATCAATATTTTCTTAAAGGAGACTTATTTGTGGCGAGGTATTAATTTAATTTACAAACATCACTTCCAGTCCAGATTTGTAGGAGCTTGGAAGTGTAACTCGAGCTGCATTTCCACAGAAGAGAGTAATGCAGAAGCAGAGATACAGTATACATAGAAATAATTTCTCACTCTGAACAGTCACACTGTCAGTGGGATTTTCAGACACACTCAGCACAACCTTCCCATGTGTCTCTGAAAGTCAAAATTTTCATTCAGAGAATAGAACCAACACTAACTGCTACTGGTAATATTAAAAATATTTTGATACTGTCTCTTGCCACAAAACCAGCTACTTCCTTCTCCTTATTTGCCTTACAAGGCTGTGGGACTAAACAGGGAGTTTAGCCAATTCACCTAGACACATGAAGAACATGAACATCAGCATATTAAGCTCAGAATTCAGTAGAGACTAAAATCAGTGCTCCCATCAGAAATGGCCTTAGTTCTGCACTTTACATATCAGCAATCAGTGAGCTTTCTTTCTTTTTCACAGGTCACCCAGTCAGAGCATTCAGCAAGTTTTATTCACCTCCTTTGATGCATTAGTTCCTTCACCTTAAAATCACTAAGCTAACCAAGTAGCCATGCCTCAGTGAGGCAGCATCAAGGTGACAGGCAGCACCTTTGTACAGGATGCCAGGAACCCCTGGGCACAGAAAATTTCTAACATCAGCTGATTCTACCAGTGGCAGCATCTCCCTGTCCTTTGTTTTGTGTGCTCCTAAAATAAATATCAAATGGTATTTACCTTGTTATGAAAGCAGACTGCAGCCACTTAAAGCCCAATCCAAGGTAGTTTTCATACTTTTTTTAATGATGCCTAACTTTGAGATTCAGCAAATTCCATATTTTTTTCCAAAAATTCCATAAGTAGGTATGTTAATTTATTTTCTTTTGAGAAAGCATTGAACTATTTATGTATTAGCCATCCATTTCACTGCAACATGTGGTACAGCATGGCTATATCTTAGGCAGGGCCACTGTCCCCATTGAAGTTACACATGGACAACTTAGATAAACATCAAACATTAGTGTGTAGTAAGAAAATTTTAAAATCAAATCAAACAGATGTACCATGATGTGAAACTAAATATAAATCTTAGCTATTTCTTTGTCATAGATGAACCTTGTCCCACAAATTTCATGTGGAATTTATAAGTATGATGATATTTTATGAAATATGTAATATACAACTGCATGTTTAAATTGCATTTTTTGGGGGAGAAGTTTTAAAGCTTCAGGCATATTTTGTGTATGTTTCTGTTGCAAAATGCTTACATAATCTACTTCTGCCAAGCTCAAGCTAACTTGATAAACATCTTCAGAAGATCCTATTAAATAGCATCCTATAACTGGTAAAGCAGTAGAAGATGTCATTGAACACACACCAGCTGTGTTTATATCAAGCCTCTGATCCACAAGTTGATAAAGAACGAAAATATTCATTAAATTCAATGAGCACTTCCCATCTTTAGAAGTGCATAATCAAAGATATTTGAATTATGGCCTGGATTTTCTGGAACTGTTTTATGCACTTCCAGTCTTATTTTAAATCTATCTATTTAAATCTTTTTGCTTGATTTGTAAGTCTAAACTGTTTTACTCTATTGGAAAAAGTATCCATAGTAATAAAACTGTAGAAGGACATTTTTCTTTAGAAGTATTCAGTAATTGCAGTCAGCCAGCCACTGTCAGTGAGCTGCATTACTGATATATTTATGAAAAATGGAAGTTGGGTTTAGTAGACAATTTGTATTATGATAATTTTTTGTGCTTCAGACTTGAAGTAAGGAATTTTTGCTATCTTGTACTGTAAAGACATAAGAAGCTTCACAGCCGCTAGAAATAGCCATAGGATTGCTTTGGGGGCATTTTCCAGAGGCACTGGCATGGAAAAAGAGAGGCATTAGACCCTTCTCTCCTGCCCTTGAGGCTGTGGCAGGGAAGGCAATTGGGCAGCAGTAAATATAGACAGGACTGCCCAAACTCCAGTGTCACCAGGCTACTGTAGCACTGGTGTGCATATGGTGAGCTTATGTACAGTGGTGAGCTGCAGGAGCACACCAGCCTGAAGAAAACACTTCTTAAAGGGAACAAAAAAAGATATGCTGACACTCTGACTTAAGGAGTTATCTATTTCACTGAGGCAGTGAGGTCATGATCTCCAGCAACAGTGGCTAGGAGTTCCCCAGACCACAATAATTTTGAATAATTTAATATACATTTATGTGGACATTGTACATGGGTGGATATAACGACCGAGCTTAAACCCTGATGGAAAAAACACACTGGCTGAATGGCAGAGTCAGACATCAAACTCGTTTAGAAGATTGGAAATAAACTCTGGGGGGAAAAAAAAGGAAAATCTGACAGACAAACTGGCTAAAAAACTCAAGCAAGAATAATAAATCATATAACAGGGGTAATAATAAGCGGAAAATGGCATTGTGCTGTTGTGAATTTTACACATAAAGTCTTCCTGCTTTATTACCCTAATACTAAGTGGGAGAGTGCAGCAGGGCTACTGTTTTTGTGCCTAGACTGGGACACTCTTTACAAGAAATATTTGGTTCTCCTGAAAGAAATTCACATGGGATGGACAAAAAGGAAGCTACAGAGTTTCTGATTTTGTGTATATCTATGTATTTGTCATTTAATAACCTTTAGCACACTTTCTAGTCTAAAGGCCATTACGTTTCAGCTGCTGCAACTTCCTTTATGTGACTGCAGGGGCCACAAAGGCCAAGTTCCTGAATAATGGGCACAAAAGGTGCTCAGTGAAATTATGTACATCACAGTGATCACTTTTGGAGATATTACACTGCAAATAAAACTGTCTTCTCTTGTGTGTGTACTATTGGTATGTGTAAGCACAGAGGATGAAAATGCTATTATGATATTTTAGAGAATTAAAATACATATTAATTAGTAGTGTAATAGCAGATGTAATGCTGCTTTTTGCATCATTCAGCACACTTGTAGCAAGAGCAACCAGCGACTATGATTCCAGCAGAAATTGCAGTGACTGAGGGTTGTGATGCCTAGCTCAGACTAAATGGAGGTAGCTATTTCATCTTGTGTGGACAATTTTGGATTCATTCTAAAATGAATGCACTGTCTTTTCAAATGCAAAGAGTAACATAATTGCATATTCCTAATTAAATCAGAGTACCTTATCATAGAAAACAAGAATACCTTGTTAATTTCAATCGGAAGCAATTGTGGAACTAATCAACAATATTTACCTGCAGACTAAATCAGTATTTCTGATCTATATACAACTGTAGATTAGAAATGACATCTGAAATTTTTAAAGAATTTAAATATTGTCATTATGTCTTAGGTCTTCCAAGTTTGCATATTTTGCTTTATGATACATAACATCAGGCATCAAAAAATCTGATAAAGGTCTTTGTATTTCTCAGTTGGGAGGGTTGATCTGTATTTCCAGAATACTGCCATAAAAACTGTACTCCAAAACTATGTGGACAGTTCAACACGCAACTTCACTTTTTCCTAACTGTTTCTCTGCTTGTAGCATTGTACTGTCCAGCCAGCTCACACTTTAGGGCTCTGACATGTCTTAAAAGCAGTCTCCCCAAACTAAAATGCTGAAGTACTAGCTGATCAGTAGCCTGCTCTGAATCAAAGCAAGGCATTGCTCTTGTAGCAGTATGACCACGAGAGGGCATGTTGCCAGTTGTGATGATAACGTCTCGCAAGTGCTGTACAGCTCTGCACAAGGCTTTTCTTTTTGCTTTCTCTGCCTTTCCCTGTCTTTTTTAATCACACAAGGAATTTAGTAACCTCATTTGTTAATTAAATGAAATAATTCTCCAGGCAGGTTCTTATTCGTGCCATAAGCACTGGCTCAAAGCAGAAAAAATAAAAGCAGAGATGATCATCAAGCTAAGACTTAGTGCATCTGTTTCCACTTAGAAAAGGAAGCAAGGGAAGAAAGGCAGATAGATAATATTTGTGGAACAAATAAGATAGAAGCATGGAGGGAAAAAGCAGGAAAAATGGTAATAAGTAAAAGCCAAATCTGAAGGAGTATAAAGTCTGTTATCACAAAAGTCAAAATTTCTAAGGTTTTTAAAAAGTATTCGAAAAACAGCCACAGTTTGAGAATGATAAATCAAAAAACTGAATAAATGCAATGTTGTTTTTTCCTAAGTATCATGCATGGTTTTAGTTTACCAGTGGCCACAACAACAGAGTAGAAGAGATGCATTCAGGTGTCAGCTTCATCTGACAGTTTTAAAACTTCTCCTCTCTGGCCAGCGCTCCCAGATCCCTCAGAGCACAGATTGGAAACTGTGTTTTCCGTGAAGATGTACAGACCTGACTGATTAAATTGTGGAATATTTTACTTACCCCTGAAGTGTTTATTCCCTAGACTTATGAGTTTCCTATTGTTTAAAATATGATCATATTAACCTGCAGAATTTTCTTGCAATAATGGTAGCTAAAACCAGCTTCTCTTGCTTTAGAAATAAAATAATTACTGCTATTGATGACATGATAGGAGTTAAAATTTTGCAAGCAAGGAAAAGCACATAGTATTGTATGCAGAAGTAAAATTAGGGTAGCTAGTCAGCATGTTTATGATCTCATTTAAAATGAGATTTATACTTTGCCAAAGGATTCTTCTCTGTCTTCTTTCCCATGGGATATTAGGCCCTGATAATTCTTAGGATGTTACTGAAACTCATTAGAGGTATGTAGTTAATTGGTTCTTGTTAGGGTTCTCTTCTGAATTTCTCTCTCAGAGCAAATATTTAAACAAAAGAGTAATGGTTGTTTTGCCTGATCTTAGTTAGGGATGATGCAATTTGCAGTAACAAATTGTTGTGTTCTCCCACTGCACTCAAAATCAAGGAGAAGCAAGATTAGACTTACTTTATCTACGCTAGTGTCATTTTTAAGCAGTATGACTACTTAAGCATGACGTTACTACATGGAGGTAGATGGAATAAGTGCATACATCTATAATTCAATTATCTAAATAAGGGATAAGAGATTCACAGCTTTCAGTCCCTATTTAATCTAGTTTGTAGCTTTAGGAAGGGAACTCTGTGCCACTTGGCTGTGAGTGTATATCTGAAAGATAATCTTTTCAGTAACTGAAAGGTCTCCTTTTAAAGGAAATTCTGAATATGCTTGTACACAATATCCAGCCTATGAGACAATCAATCAGTTGACACCTTTAGTTCAGGCTGCTAGCTGAAGGAGTACACCTGCAGGTCTAAAAGGAGAGTTTACTTCTCTTGACTGAGGTTTCTTTGAGCGATTTTTTTTTGATAGAAAAATTATTAACAAACAGAACCTTACTGTCTGTGCAAGCCTGTCCTTCATCCTTCCTTGTATCTTCTTTTTCTAGAAACAACATTACTGTGAATCCTTATTGTCCTACTAAATTGGCAAAAGAGCACTTTGGGATTCTGCTGCCTGTGTATAACTCCCGTTCAAAGCTGGAGACAAGAAGCTGCCATTCTCGCTGACACCTTCTTTGCTGACACAAGGACAGTGCAGGTTTGCCAAACAGCACTGTGAGAGGGCAATTAGCAACCTGCTTTCACCTCCAAACCCAAGCCATCACCTGCTCAGATGAAGGGGAGCTGTCAAAAGCCAATTCACTTTTAGCAATCAACATCTGAAAACAGGTCGGTGGCTTTGCAGCACAAGATGTTTCTTGCTGTGCCCAAGAAACTAAAGTTTGCCTTGCTTGTCAGGCTCTCTTGACAGTCTCAATAAGACTTAGTCAGTGCAACCCAATTTCTTGCAATCTAATTACCTCTTTTGCAAGCAAAGTGCTGCAAAGGAGAGGTTCATATGTTCCTGTTTCCTCCAAAGATAGAGCCATAGTCATTTATCAAAAGGTTTCTGATAGGCCAGAGATGATGTATCAGTCCTTGCATTAAGGTTTCTGATATCCTTTATGATGTTTCATGACTGTATCAAAGTTTTTTTGTAGATAATATTATGCTAGATTATTAGACAGAATGTATTGCAAGCACAAGGTGGTTCAAATCTAGTTTGAATCATTTGGCTTGGTAAAATAAACAGGCCAGTAAGAGCACAAAATTTCATATCAACCTTTGCAAGCCTTTCTAGATAGTTTTAAAAAGCCATTATGATTGCCATTGCCCAAGGTAGAACTGTCAGAGAAAGGCAATATGTTATTCCCCATCAGAAACTTGGTAATATAGAGACATCACCAGATTTAGTATAACTGAACTGAATCAGCTGCTAGAATTTATGAAACCCACCAACCACCAGATTCCTGACTTTCTAACTCAGCACACAGGCCTTATAAAAGGATGGTTTAGTAGATTGCCCAAATAACATGGAATGAGTTCCATAGTGTAAATTTGTTTGGTCAGGATAATGAGTAATTTCTAACTCTTCTCCTAGGGACCAAGATGATTTATACAGGTAAAAAGAGGTAGAAATTCTTGTAGACAGGATATTTTCAGTAGGACACAGGATATTCTCACTGCAAGCTGCCAACCAATACTCTGAAGATGATTCCAAATACAATTTTTGTACATACAGATCTATATATTTCTAGATATGGAGAGCTTTAGCTCTCTATCTAAATATAAAATAGACCTTGACAGAGAGTCTCAAAATTATATCTATACATTGTTACATAGAATATTGATCTATACAATTATTATCCATATACACTATCAGAGATATATGAATAAGTATGCATTATACATGATTATATAGATATATGGGTCACTCTATGTCAGTTTAATTTATCTATTATCTGTTATTATTAGCAGAATTATTGGTTATCCAGTTTAGGGGCTGTACCTTTCTGTTGCAGATATTATGTAATGCACTACAGCAAGTTCTATGCAGCATTACTAACCAGCATCTGGCTCCGAGGCAGAAAATGAGGGTCAGCTCATCTTCCCAATGCTGTTCAAAGAAGTGAGCAAAGATTAGCTTCAAGCTACAGCAAATTCCCTTGAGGTTGCTGAGGCAGATGGGCTGTGTTTCAAGTCAACTTGTCAATGCAGCAGTATTTCAGCCCAGAAAAACACTCGCTCAATAGACTCAACCAGAAAAGTCAACATAGTGCCTTACACAGAACTGTAATTCCTTTCCCAAGTTAAGGCTAAACTGATAAAACTGCTCATAGATAAATCTCTGATTTTTTTCAACCCACATGAAGCATTTTATCGTCAAACCGTCATGCACTGGACACTGCACAGACATCAACACATGCTCCACAGAGCTGGATGGCTTCTTAAAAGTCTGGAGAATCTTATCCAGGCAGCTGGAAACTTGCCTTTGACGTCTCAGGGCCAGCTGCCTACATATAGATGACTTCTTTTTCCCCTGTGCTCAGTACTTTGTGAGTCTGTGGCAGATTATAACCTTGACCAGGGAGACAGGTACATGAAAACCACAATCAGTAGAAAAAAAGTGATGACCACAATCAGTAGAAGAAAAGTGATGTCTAAGTATTTTCAGCTTTCAAATGTGGCAATAATTTATTATTTTTCTTCACTTGTGAGGTTCAGCACACCAATTATCTCCAAAAGCATATGTGTAAAGGAACACTTTAGAAATGTTTTTTATGTTTTAAGCTGCACTAAAGTGTAAACTTCAGTTAAACATGTTTAACTCCCTTCAGACCTAAATGGGATTTTTTTTCTTCCCACAAGAAGCAGAGGGGGCTGTGACTTGGACAGGGCCCTGAGCAGGTCAGCAGGCACTGATTAACCTGGTTAGCCTCACATGAGTCCCTACCCATCCACCAGCCACTGGCTGGCCCTGGAGCTGCATTCAAACCTCAGGGGAAGGGGGTTTAGACCTTGCTAGAGCAGGAGTGTCTGTGTGCTGTCCTGGGGTTTAAGTGACCCTGATACTGCTGGCCATGGGTACCCTGGCTTTTCATGCTCAGATACAGCATGGCTGTATCCTTTCTGGGGGCTGGGGGTAGTGTTTATTACTGCCCTGTTGCCATCCCAGCCTGCTGCCCTTTCCTGACAAGGGATTTGAGTCCTCTGCCAAAATAAACTTGGGCCACTGCAATGGAAATGAAATGCTAATTTTGTATTAAGTCTTCAATCCCTTGCTGAAAAAGGGCCTGATTTGTGCTAATTCACGTGTTAATTGAAAATGAAGGAAAACACTGGATGCAGAGTGAAAATGAGTAAGCCTAGATGATAGGCCAGAGAAGGGAAGGAAGCTGCAGCTGGAGAGAGCACAGTGACTCACTATTTACTACCTACTGGCTGCAAGTATAATCATAGGTAAAATCACATTTTTTTTTCTCTGTGGGTGCTAAGAAAATGCTTTGCAACACTAAAATTGTCTTGTGTACATTGCCTCAGTGGCCTGTACTAGGTACTAAACTGCAGTGAAGGCAGGTCTTGTCTTGTTTGTCTAATGTTGGGTAGTGTAAATGGTAGTTTAATTAATATACTTGCTTCTGTTTCAGAGACAAGTACCTGGTTTATCTGGTATTTGTACATCACATAGAGCAAGTCGCCAGGCCTGAGACATTTGGAGATATTCTGTGGCTCTGCAATTAAATCCTCACCCTGCCTAAAAACCTTCAAAAAATAAACCAAAACCTACCCAATAAAACTCTTTAGATGGAAGATTTGTGATAATCTTGTCATACTTTATGTATGATAGTCTGATGATTCTTACTAAACAATTCTTCTGGATAGCCTACAACTTTTACCAGAACTTAGTAAACTTTCCACAAAGATCTTATCTTGATTTAAAGAATTCATATGGAGAGGAATCTGATGTGCTTGATCGAATTTTTGCTGTAGCTTTATCTGGCAGATTGAAGAGGCATCTTATCCTACTTGGCAAGTGCCTTAATATTTTTATTTCTTCTGCCTGTTTTATGGTAGTAGCAACGCCATAGTTATGTTGGGTGGTACATGGTTACTTTTGGTCCCCTTTAGGTCATGCCATACAATCCTGAGCTCATTCAGAGTCAGAATTCCAAAACAGCTCTTCTCATTCTAGTAGTATTCCTGCCAGTTTGGGTAGAAGACCTCTTGTCTTCTGTATAACTATATTGAATTCTGAGTACAAGGGGATGCTATTTAGTGGGAGATGCAGAAAAACTGTACAATTTCCCTGTCTCCATAATATGCAATGTCACAGACCTGTCTTCTGTCACCTTTTATAACAGTGGTTTTATTTTGTCCTGTAAGTTCCATAGCTAAGTTGCAAGTAATCTATTAATTGTAAAAATAAAAGTAAATGTAATTTAATAGTTGTATTAAGTCTTGCTCTTTCTCTGTGCAACACAGCTTAGACCTTGAACACTCACTCAGCTGTTTTTGTTTCTCTTGCTGTTTCAGCAGTTCTTCTTCTAAATAAGATATTAGATCTTAGATAAACAAGTACTGCACTTCTATATCTATTTTTTCTATCCTTATTTTCCTTTAGTATCTACCCATAATACTGCTTGCCTCACCAACTTCAGCCAACATGACCTGGGCTAGCATAAATGTGTTTAACATTGGATCACCCCAGCTGGAGGAGGCTAGGAAGAAAACGTGTGGCTTCTCTTGTGACTCAGGAAGCAAAGCAGCAGGTGGATAATGGCAGGCTGAGGCAGCTCCAGCTGCAGACAGGGTGAGCTATGACTGCAGTCTCAGTTCACTGAAGATAAGCCTCTGCAAATCATCATTCTGG
Organism: Serinus canaria; assembly: GCF_022539315.1. NCBI lineage: Eukaryota > Metazoa > Chordata > Aves > Passeriformes > Fringillidae > Serinus > Serinus canaria. The sequence goes on along the minus strand of NC_066319.1, from coordinate 30,134,591 downwards.
CTTAGATTTGACTTATTCCAGCCAGTGTGTGCCAGATCAGGTGATATAGTGCTCGAAGAATATCAAAACCATCAAACAGTGTAGAGCTGGCACAAACGTAGCTCGACCTATTTGCATCAAATTTATATTGTCAGGTAGGGTCAGCAGCTGTCAACAGGCCAGGCATTCAAAAAATCTCCAGGCTTTCTAGTGCCATAGAAATATAATTTCCACCTTTCTGTAATTAAAGGGCAAAAGAGATGCCAAAGACCTTTGCCACAGGGCACTTTCAACTTGAGCAACCTATAGTCTACTTGCACTTCTACAAAAGCTCTCTGCACAGCCATGGAAACTAAGCTCTACATGTCTAGGATAATTTTGTAGGATTCATCTATGTTACTTACTGGAGACTTTACAGCACACTGGCATTTAATATCCTAATTGAGGAATATTGGGGGTTTTTTGCTTGTATGTAGGGTCTCTACATTTATAAGTATGTATGTCTGGGCTTGAATCTGCTTAAGCTGTTTACAGAAATGTGAGAAGTTTAAAGAAAATTCTGTGTTTATTAGGAGATCTTGTTTTGGAATTTGTTCAATATTTCTGAATAGTGAAAGATTCTAAAAATAACAGTGCAACTTGAGTTTCAGCTGTAATTAAGTGTCTTGGTGAAAATTGAGTACTCCCTTGGGGAAAGAGGATTTTAAATCACCCTTGGCTTGGATAACACTCATAGTAAGGAAGCAAGCTGTAGTGTCACAACCTATGTCCAAATGCAGGGTGATACTCTCCATCAGGGACTAGGACTTTTGAGGCCTCCAAACTGCCTCATGATCTTCAAAGTCCTTTGTTTCTTGCTCCAAGCTTTCAGGTATAGCCTTTCATCTCCTCCTTTCCTGTAGAAGTACACCTTTCTCTTTGGCTCTGGTCCTCTAACGTGTGCTTCTTTATTGAAAGCTCAGCTGAAAGAAGGTGGCTTTGTAATTTAATACATTCAAACTCCACATCTTCAAAACAGTTTTGTTGCACTAAACCTTCAAAAGTATACATTCACTGCAGCATTCAGTATGGGGGCAGAGCAAGTAGTGGGGTAATCATTCAGGGAGAGCAGAACTGCAATTCAGTGTGAGGGTCAAAACAAAGTCTGGCATCAAAAGGCAGGAGGACTTAAGCAGCAGGTCAAGCCCCTCTGTGCATGGGGAAGATGGAGATTCTCACCGCCTGTATTTCAAGAAAATAAATTCTGAAATGTCACATATGACAGCCTGGCCTATTAGTAGCCACTGGCTATATGAGGGCCCCAGACAAGTGACTACCTCTTGAATTTAGAGCTCTGGGAGATAGGAAGGCTCAGGGATAGGACTCCAGGGATATTATTTTTTGTCTTTGGCTTAGTAGCCCTTCCCTGCTAAGGAGGCATCTGGACTTAGAGACATCAACCTTGAAAGGGGGAAAATGAAATGGCTAGAAAAAAGCCATTAAAGATGCAATTTATATCAAGTAAACATTGTTCTGACAATGTATGTAGTTAAACTACACTTGGAAAAATATCCTTGCCCTTGAAATAAATAGCTGAGGTCACATAATTGAATCTAAGTAGTTACTAATCTTTGCAAACATCACTGCCAAATAACAGTGTTTCTCTAAAAGTGCTACTGTAATTTCCTTTAATGGTTTTTCTTTAGCTGTGTCTAATAATATTTAATTTTTTCTTCAACTAGAATTTTCCATTGTTGCTAACAGAAGTTCACCTCAGAGGAGGGAGCTTTACTGTAAACAGTGCTCCAGACAGCAACTAACATTTAAAGCAGTCCAAGCTCAAAGCAGGGCTCTGTGACCTCCTCTATGAAACACCAGCAGCTCCCTGCACTGTTTACTCCAGCACACTCGCTGCTGCTGCTTCTGGCTGAACTACTGCTACAGTTTGTCTGCTCTCAAAATAATCAGGACAGGCATTAGGGAATAACTGCTTTGGTATAAGCCTAGAGCTATTACAAGCCTAGATTCACACCAAGAGCTATTTCAGAATGTCCAAGTGTAGTAAATTTCCACTCACAGAAAAGCCCTTAGCATGGGAAAGAGACTTCAGCAAATGCTTCTTGATGTGGATGATCTCTGAAGCATTCTTGTTGCTGGGAGTCAACTTACTCTGAAAGAGTTTGAGGGATGAACACTGACAGCCTACCAGTGAGGACAACAGAAGCTGATAGCTATGAGCTGCTAAATATTTATTACTTGGGTACTCCTCTAACCTAACTGCAGTAAGATTCAGAGCTCAGACTAATTTTGTAAGTAGGCAGGCCTTTAGCATATAGCTCAGATCTCAGAGGAATGAATCGAGTACTAAAGGGATGAATCAATAGACTCAATCAGGATCTCAGATGGGTAGGACCCAGGAAGCTCTCATAAATTAGATACTCCAGAAACTGGTAATTAGAGGAAAGAAAGGTCTTAGCAGCACCAAAGTCCAGAGCCCTGTGCTTGGGGATAGGTGGTGAGGAATTGACTTTTATCAGCAGTTTCATGCCTATGTTAACTTTGCCTGTTAAAACCTGTGAAGGGTAGTGCTCAAAGGAGAATAAAAACACCCTGAAGAACATATATAAATCTATGGGATATGATGAGATGCATCCCAGAGTCCTGAGGGAATAGACTAATGTAGTTGCTAAATCACTGTGCATGGCATTGGAAAAGTCTTGGCAGTAAGATGAAGTCCCAGATGACTGGAAGTAGGGAACATTGCATCCATCTTAGAAAAGGGTAGAAAGGAGGAGCTGGGAACTACCAACCTGTCAGCCTCAGTTCTGTGCCTAGGAAGATCACAGAACAGATCCTCCTGGGAGCTGTGCTGAAGCAACAGAGCCATTCAGTAGTAAAATAAAAGTTGTTAGGTCTTTCAAATTCAGCCTTATTGAAAGCTTTCATTAAAATTATCCTGTGTGTACATAATTCTTCCTGAGATTACTTATGGTGATTGTCTTAAAAACTTCAACAAATGGAGAAAAATGTGTGGATTTCCCCTGAAATGGGAAGACAAATATGAGAGGCATGTAAATAGTTGACCTGAGCTTCAAGAACATGCAAGCAAATTAAAAATATCAGTGCAAGAAATTGAATTTTTTTTTTTTTGGCTTCACCACAGCATCCACTAGAGTGACTGTAACACTTAATTACCTGCTTCAAAATGCCAACATTCTCAGCACCAGAAGGAATTTCTGTCTTCCACAAAATCAAATTCCAAGTTCTGCTTTGTGTGAAAACCTTTACCTGAAGCTTCAGGACTAGTATGTCAGCTAAAATTGGCACTCATTTTTCCCATCACAATCCATAATCATTCCACAGAGAAAACTGCAGTTAACATCCTTGTCAGACTCCAGACATGCTTGTATTAGACCTGCCCATCTTCCCTGCCTTCTTGTAGCTAACTAGTGGACAAGGAATGAGGTCAGGAGGAAGTTTTCATCTCTGCTCCTTACTGAAGGTCTGGCTTAGCCTAAGATGCTATACTCCGCTAAAGAAGGCACTTTGAGACAAAGTGCCTTCAAATCTCTTTCTAGGGCTTTGAAAAGAATTTAGGTAAAGCCTCACCTTATATCTAAAATCTTCTGCAAGTTTTAAAGCAACTGTGATATACTTGCATAAAGGATGATATGCCATATTTTTTCCCCTGCTTCCTTTACTGTATACTTATATACTATGCTGTCCAAATCAGTGTGAGGCTCTATGAAATAGCTCATCAAATTTTAAAAGATAGCAAACAAATAAACTGTCTATTCATGTCTATTACACTTGCAGATTGCCTCAGATTCTTCCATTAAAAGTTTCTGTGAAACACTACAGGGTGAGAATCAGGGGCCACATTTACAAGGGAAATTCTGATATTCTTTGCAATGACTGATCAAATATTATGCAGTTTCTTTGGCCACGTGGTCCAATCTCCCTTGCTAGAGATTAAGTCTTTGAGCTACTTGACCACAAATAGCCCTGCCTTGAGCAAGAGGTTCAATCTGATGATACCTGGAAATCCATTCAATCTGAAAATACTTTGTACTGTATGATTCTATTCCCAAAAAGTTTAGATCAATGGCTGGCAGGTAGACATAAGAGACAGGAAAATACATCCAAAAGACTCTCTAGACCAGGTAAGCATATAGAAAACAAGAGACTATTACAGGAGAAACTGGGAAAGGCAAAGAGCAGGAGGAACCCACAGCTGCGATAAATATTACTGCATCCTCCAAGGAGCCTTGGGACAGCAACATGCTGAGGCATGGCTGAGCAGCTATGAGCTGTGTGCAGCAGAGCTCCCAGGGGTCTTGGACTCCTATAGCTTCTGTCTCCTGTGCTGTCTGGCCAGAACTTTTTCAGCACCACATTCCCCCCCAGTCTTTTCCAATCTTTTCTTCCCTCTATGGCTCTGTCCCCTGGTACATCCTCAGTGGGTGTCTAGCAGCACACTTGTGCCTGCACTGCACCAGGCCACCTTCTCAGTGGTTGATTGTAAGACACAAACTTGCAGTATTTAAAATGCATATCTTTGCATGTGTTTGATTATATTTTGTTTGAGGCAGAAGTGAATTTATCCCCTAGTTGTGTAGTAATCATTTCTCCCTGAGAAATCCCCATCAGCTGTGTATTTCTGTCAGAGATATTGCAGCCATGACCATCACCACATTTCTCTTAAATAACTTCCAGACTAGTTAAATATTAGCTGTCACTTTAGCATGCTGAGTACTTTTACTCAGAAATAATTTCTGCTCAGTCACTCAAATTCTTTCCCAACCTGTTCACTCTTTCCTATGTGTCCTCATTGCTTCCTCTCCTAGGAAGTGCTGATGCAAGGAAAGTGTGGAAAATATGAGTACTTAACTTAGTAATATATGAGCCTATCAATTTGACTCTGTGGTTCAGCCACACCCTGCTGTCTCAGATTGGAAAGATAACAGCTTCAAAAGCACAAATTAGGTCTTCATCAGATTTCCAGCTTTGATCATTATCACATCTAGAAAACACATGTATTCAAATTTTAAGCTGTTCCCATTTTGATGAACATGTGTTCATTCTGCAGCCCATCAACTTTGAGAAAATTCAGATGGGACCAACACTCCAGCAATGGGATTTTTAACTCTCTATTAGGTGGGGAGCCATTTGCCCCTTCAAAAGGTTCAACAGTCCCTCAGGTACACAGTTTTCTGTAATAATGTTTACAATTCTTGTAGCATGCCAGATGGCCTGTATCAGGCTCATCTGTGTTTCTTGGCTTGGAAATGTACACTGTAAATAACTTCAAGGATTTTTTTTTCTTATTCCTGAAGCAGGTTTATCCTTTGGCTATAAATTCAGTTCCCAGGCTAACTCAGCAGCCAAAATACAATTTTTGCAATATTTGGACCTATTGCTCTGCACCTAGCAATATAAGTTCTTAACAGTCATTTACAAACAACCCCCAACCAGTCTACCAGGATAGCAATTTCCCTTCCATCAACAGTTTTCAAAGTATCTGTGGCAAAAAATAGTCATTCATACAGAGAGGCAACTCTAATTTGAGCATAAGGAGGCACCTTTTAAAACTCTGGAAATGTCAGTTAGAAAGTTGAATAATAGCCCAGTTCTGCTTTATTTCTTGACTCCATCTGAGTACAGTGCATTTTAGGGCTGCATCCAGATATCCCAAGCTGAATAATATACATAAATAACTGTGAACAACCACATATATGCTACTCTGCAAAATTTGACTGCTCAGGTTTTTGAAAATCCTGTCTCAGATCTAGCTGTGTTTAATCACTCTTGCCCATGCTGACAGGTGTTTTCACAGGAATATCTTCAGATATTTCGGTGCTGCTGGGCATACTTGCCAGCTTTTTTTGTTCTCTCAGAATTAAGAGAAACTCTTTGTTCAGAGGCAGTAGAGGCTATTTTGGTTTCCTCTTATGGCTCTTTTTTGATGCATCTGGAATTTCTTATTACTCCTGATACCCAGGTCTCACTTTTCAATATGACTACTGCAGAATAACCACACAATCTAAGTAATCTCCCTGCCTTATCCATTCTTGTTGGCTGAAAAGGGTTTTACTGGGACAACTTTTCATCTCAGGCAGCTGTTGTTACATTTCTTTGTCACAGCACAGTTTTACTTTGTAGGAGGTCCTGGGTTTTTGTGGCTCTGCGGTAAAATCAGAGAAAATCTAGAAAAACGGCTGGGGGTAAAATCAGAGAAAATCTAGAAGCTCTATTCTAAAGCTTCTGTTCTAGAAGCTCTATTCCTATCCTACCAGAAGTAATAATGGTATGGATATTATAGGATAAAATGCAGTTGATGCTCCCTGTATGGAATGTGGTTGGCATGCTGAAAACTTATTCCTATTCCTCAAAACCTATTCCATAATGATTCCCCATACACACAATCTGCAACCATAGCATCTGCTAAGGGGAGTGGAAGGAGGGTGGAGCAGAGTGCAGACACTGTGTCCAGGCTCTGCAGAAAGCCTTGCAGGGAGGGGAACTGGATGGTGCTTTTTAGTTCATGAACTGCATAGAACCTGCCAGCCAGGGGAGGGAGGACAAGATGTCTTGCTGCTGAGCCAACAGCTGGGAAGCAGTTGCTCTCCTCAGATGAACTTGGTTCATTAGAACCTAACTGTAACATTGATGCACACCTCCATCCCAAAGTTACTCACCCCTCACTGAGCATGTGCTCTATATTTTGTTGGCTCTTTACCAGTGAAGCAACAGAATTTTACCCCAATCAGTAACAAATGTGTATATGACTAGAGTCACTCAAGCTCCATCTAAACATAAAGAAATAGTATAATACTAAGTTGAAAATGGGAAAAATTCAGGGAAGACTCCATTGTAACTACTGGGATTGGCTGACAGGCTGAACCTGTCTTCCCTCCCATAGGGGTGCCCATTGGATAAGAACCATAATCTGTGCATGCTGAATACTTTTAGTGGGGATCAGAGCTTGTCTGTATTGCTTTGAATAGTTTTTTGCAGTTGAAGCATTGCTTTTATTACTGTGCTGTGCTCCTCCAAGCCAACAAAGTCAAACGCTTTTGCTAGCTTGAAGAATATAAATTGGTTTTAAAATAACACCTACAGTACTTGAGATAAAGCAAGGTAAGAGCTGATTATGCTTGGAACCAAGAGGGGTTCCACAAGGCTTAGGAACACCTTTCTGCTACTTGGCAAATATTAAAATTTTCATCTTCCAACTGGAAAAATCGTCAGTAACCTGCTGATGAATAGTAACATATCACTTTAGGAGCCTGACAGTCAACAGTACCTTCACTCTGGAAGTCTGACTCAGCTTCTACCACATCCTGTGCTCTGGAACTGAAATTTGAAGTACTGCTGCCATCTGCAGGGGTAGGACTTCTTGTCATGTCCATGCTTTATTGCTGAGCTTGTCAGAAACAGAATATTCTCCAGAAAATTGCCCATCAGACATGTCAGACTCCATAGTGATGGCTTTTTGCTGTGTTCTGTCCTTTCATAGGCTCCAAGGGCCAAACACCTCAAAATCAAAGTTTTAAAATATATTTCAAAGGGATTCTTTCCATCTGTATTCATAATGAAATTGCCATGTGTTATTCTATTTCCCCCTTTATAAGGTGCATCTCTCCTGTAAACTTATTTCTAGTACTACAAAATAGACCACCACCAGGTCACTATGAAACCTTGTAAATCTGATCAAACATCAAATTTATCCCACCTCCTTTTCCACAATGGAAGATGTGATTGCTTATCAACATGTAAACACACTGCCCTGCAGCTAATTCTAGTCTTGTATGTGCTCATGGACATTTACATGTATTTTCAAGAAAGCATATTGCATCATGAAGAAGAATAGGGATTGAAGGAGGGAGAAAAGTTGACTGCAGCAGACTCTGGAAGGCAGTATTTGTTAGATACTTGGTGGCTATGTGAGCTAATCTAAGTCCAGCTAATTAGAAAGGTTGATACTGGTAGTGCATAAAGCAAGATGCAACTCATACCACCTATAACAAAAGCAATTGGAAACATTGGCATGAGAATTGCAACTGTGATCATGTTGAGGCACAGGGAACTTGATAATTGGAGGGGAAAAGGATGTATTGAGTATTTGATGTTGAAATTGCACATAAATCAGTTACAGAGTTAGGTGTGAACCTGTTGGAAACTAGAATGTGATGAGCAACTGTGCATACTGAAAAGGCACAAGGATCACTGGGCCTGGGGCAGACTCAGCAGCACAGTTCAGGACTATAAGTGGTAGCACAGAGTTAAAGATGCTAGGCATGAAGTCCTTCAAACCCTGGGATTGCAGAACTTGGCAAAATTTCCTTGTCAGTTTTTCTAGGCATTCATAAAAGAAATTAAAAGTAATGAGATCAAACACTTGGATGAGTATGAGTTGCAAATATGACCCCATTGTGTCTGAGTTGTGAAGATGTAATAAATGATGGACAGCCCCCACTTGCACAGCAATTAAGAACACTTCTAGCTTTGTATCTGTTTTTATATTGTGGAAGTGATGGTTGAAGAGATCCCATTTTTCCTATCTTGAACAACAAGCACAGAAGACAAATAAACTACTGACTCCCTGTAGACTTCTTGGCATCTAACAGACTGTTTTGCTTCTAATTTGAGGAGTTCAGTTTCAGGTCATTTTGTGGCTCCTCCTGATATTTTCTGAAAGGATTCTCCATCCATTGTACATTCAGTACAAGCGCATTTTCACATCACAAATAATTGCTCAGGATAGGAGGAAAAAGATTTCTCTTTCATCAAACTGAAGACAGTAATTCTCACCTTCAAATTTTTCTTTCATAACTGTGTTTTTCTTGAATTGCTTCATTTAATATTTATTTAAATTAATTTTTATAATTTTATAAACAACAGCAGCTGGTGACTGTGACAAACTTGAGCTATAAGAATATTTGAAATTAAAAAGGCTTTAGAAGCTCATGATAAGGAATAATTTCCCACTCTAAATCTGTGTGATGTCATCACTAGGCACTGCAATCTTGAACTGCTGAACAAACTTCATAAAAAACCTGATAATTCTTCCCTGTTTACTGGAAATTGTTTAACTTACCCAGTGATTTCTTGGATGAAGGGCAGATGCACCCTCAGCAGGGTCACTGATGACACAAAGCTGGGAGGAGTGGCTGATACCCCAGAGGGCTGTGCAGCCCTTCAGAAGGACCTCAGCAGGCTGGAGAGATGGGCACAGAAGAACTGCCTGAGACTCAACAAAGGCAAGTGCAGGGTCCTGCACCTGGACAGGAATAACCCCATGGCCCAGCACAGACTGAGGGCTGAGCTACTGGGAAGCAGCTCTGTGGGAAAGGGCCTGGAGGTCCTGGTGGACAACAAACTGTCCCTGAGCCAGCAGTGTGTCCTTGTGGCCACAAAGGCCAATGGGATCCTAGGCTGCATTAGGAAGAGCGTGGCCAGCAGGTCGAAGGAGGTGATCCTGCCCCTCCACTCAGCCCTGGTGAGCCTCACCTGGAGTGCTGTGTCCAATTCTGGGCCCCTCAGGACAAGAGAGACAGGGAGTTACTGGAGCAGGTCCAGTGAAGGAGCAGCAAGACAGCATCTCTTATGAGAAAAGGCTGAGGGAGCTGGACCTGTTCAGCCTCAAGAAGAGATGACTGAGAGGGGACCTCATCAATGTCTGTGAGCATCTGAAGGGAGGGTGTCAGAGGATTGATCCAGGTTCTTTTTGGTGATGCCAAGCAAGAGGACAAGAGGGAATGGGCAAAAACTGATGGCAGGAAGTTCCACTTGAACATGAGGAAGAACTTCTGTCATGAAGGGTGACTAAGCACTGAAACAGGTTGCCCAGAGAGGCTGAGGATTCTTCCTCACTGGAGATATTCAAGAACCATCCAGATACAACAATGTGCAATGTGCTTTAGGATGACTCTGCTTGAGCAGGGAGGTTGGGACAGATGAATCACTTTTGTGTCTTCCAACCTGACCATTCTGTGATTCTGTGAAATATGACCAATAGAGTTATATTGAAATGATTGAAACGAGAGCAGGAATGTTACTGAGCCTTCATCCTAAAATGTTACCTGAGTCCAAAGCAAGGCCAGACCAGTTTGTCTCTAATAAAGGTAAGTAAAACATTCTTGAAAAAAAGTATGTGCTTGCCATTATGTGTGTTTAGATGCCTAGCTGGTGAATTGGCAACCAAAGATGGATGTGTTGCAATTGCACTCAGAAGTGTTTGAAAAGAGATTGGATGTACAGGGTATTTATCTTGATCCTGCAGTCATCTTGTGCCCTCACTGAAGTGCTGCATGAAGACAGATGGGGTTCATTACTGAATAGGAATAAAAGCCACTACTGAAGTGCAGCTGAAATACAGCTTCAATTTGTCAGCTGGAGTGCTCTTGTGAGTATACAACACAAATTCAATGCTAGCTTGGGACAAATGACCATGAGCCATTCTCAGTCAAATGAAATTTATGGCAAATAGAAAAACAAATCACAAACTGCCTTCTCTCTTATGTAAAATTGAAGGGAATTATTACTCTGGAAGCCCTATTATTTTGCTTGTCACCCAGAAGATGAGTTGTCTCCCATTTCCAGAAGAGTGCTCTCTAGACCAACTCTATACCTTGATTTTTGTTATTATCTAAGATAAATCACTCTTATCTGAGCAACCAAAGCAATAACCTGGGATTTCTTTAAAACCCAAGTACTTATCTATGCTAATGCTGCTACAGAGGGAGAGAAAATTCTTTCTTGCTCTTACAGGAAAAATGTATTCTTTTTCCTTATCTCTGTTTCATATATGCAGAAAAATCTACCTAAAGCTCAAGATGTCTGTAGCAACCAGCTGAAAAAACAAAACAAGGGCTTTAGAGACTTCAGAACAGAAAGAGCTGTGGAAGTTGGAAACTACCTCCCCTTGCCTGATCTCTAGCAACTACTTCAGCTTATACAATTCCGTAACATCACTGGGCACATCTTTACATTGAGAATACAAGGCAAAGATGTAAGAAACAGGAGAGAGAAGTTAGAGGAAGAATAGGTACCAGGAAGAAAAAATGGAGTTTGCAGTTTTGTTCTGTACATATTGTTTCAAGTAGCTACTTTCACTCTCTAGGTGGTAGTATAATCTCCAAAGACCTTGTTACCCTTTTCTGAGCAACCATGCGATTTAATTTTATTTTCCAGCTTACAATTCTTCACAAGATTTCTTGCTCTAAGCTAAATTAATACGTTCTACTGCACAAAGCAAGAACAAGGACTTTTTACACAATATTGGGACTTTGGGACTGAACATTTGAAATTCCTAAAATAACTGAGAGTACATAAAAACAGTAACTGGAGGAGAAGGCTTGGGATTTCTGTGAATGTTGGAAAGCTGTTAGAATTAGAGATGTTAATAGGGATTTATTAATTGAAGTGTTTCTCTTTGATATAAGTAGTTGCACAGCATTCATGGCCTTTCCAGGTTATTTCTCTGGAGCAGTAGCTCTCAATAGGAAGACTAAAAAAGCTCCACTTTCCTGAGGCTAACTGTAAGAAACATCAGTAAAGCATATTTCTTGTAAATTCAGCAAGGCTTTTCTGTGTAGTAGCAGCATAGTACTTCAGGGAAAAAAACTCCGAAAAAAACCCCAAAAAACAGCCACAAAAAGAAACCTCTTGCAAAATTTTTGTAATTGTGCTAAAGTCCATTTCAGTGCTCTCAGTCTTCCTGGATGAGAGGTGATTACCAAGCCTGCAGGATCGTCTGGACTCCACAGACATCAGTATGCCTCTGCAAAGTCATGCAGGTGCAGAGGTAGTGAAGCCTGGAATTTCTGGGGTTCAGAGAGCTCAGGGAAGCCACTCAGAGGTCTGAAGATGTCCTGATGAGTCTGCTGGTGTCTTGAATGCCTTCCAGCCTCCCACAGGTGGGAAATTCAGAGCTGCTCTTTGTTTACATCAGGTCACAACAGTCATAGGAATTTGTGAAGTGGAAGAGAATTGCTCCCCTGTGTTCACTTCTGAGGCAGTGGCACAATAGTCCCTTTGTGCTTGCCACTGCAGGCACTGCAGGCACTGATTTATCAGTGCAAGAAACTTGTTTGAGCTAGATCCACCCAGATGTGTACACACGCATGAAAATGTGTGTAAAAGGTAATTGGTTTCTGTAGCACTCTTTCTCCTGACAGGATTCACAAATTGGACCTACCATGATCATGGCTCAAGCATTGATATTCAAAGCAGGCACCGTTCCTGCCAATCTGCTGCTTAAATTGATGCTGCTGCTGTGGGCTGTCACTGCCTTCCCCCGGGCTTGGCAAGCACTGTCACTTGGAAAGCAGCAGGCAAATGTCACCACTATCTCATGACAGGATTCCTTTAATCTTTGGCATCCCCTCACATGGCTGCTTGCTACTTAATGAGTTGCTCCTAAGCACACAGTTAAATGGAGTTGTAAGAAACTGAAAGCTCTCATTGCTTCAGCTGTTACTTTGGCAGGATTTTTTCAGCAGTTTGCTGCCGTTGACGGTATCTGGAACACATGCTGTTCTCCAGATATGACTGAGGCCAGCCTGAAACTGCAAACTCATAAATGCAGGTCCTGAATGCATGCTTCAGCCAGTCAATTCAGCATTTTCCAAGAGCTGGGCCACAGGCAATTGCATTAAATCCCTTCACTTCCTAAAGTTCACTTCATCTATACATGAAACTGCAAATACGCGTCTGCAAAATAAATGGCATAAAATTAATTTATGCCTTGTTTTTCCTCCACAGGCACTTTTGCTCTGGAGATGATGCAGTATATAGCAGAGTAAGCACTGTCTGAGGGACAGCGTGGCTGCCTTGTTAGAGAAAGTCAAGTGCAATGGAAATAAGCTGAAGAAATAAGAGCCCCATGCTTACATGGTTACATATTGTGCAGGAGAAATGGATTTAATCTGTCCCATACAGTCATTAAGTGAAACCCATCAAACACCAGAGCATGGGCTGCAGCTGGGCTGTGCTTATGTAGTGCTGGTGGGAGCTAACCCACCCTGGGGACCTGGGCCAGCTCTGCTTGCAAACAGCTGTGGCACCTCTGAATCTCCAGTTTAAACAGCAGTTCAGGTAGGCTGTCCATGGACAGCTGACAACTGGCCTTGTAGTCCAAGGACAATGAAGAGTTTGGGTATCTATTGTCAGTATTCCCATATCTGTGTCCTTTATCTCAGACCTCTCCTATCTCACAATCTCAGCTGCAATCCCCTGCCACCTTTAACTGCTCTTATCTACTTCCTCATGCAAAATAACAATTTAAGAGCTGTTTGTTCAACTGTCATTCACTTCCCACACCTTTTCCAAGCTCAGGCTTAGGTATCTCTTAGTTGCTCTGCAGAATTTGTCCAAGGCTTTTGTTGTATTCTTTAAAATCTCAAAGCCAAATAAAACATCATCCTTTTTGCAAGTCAGCAGGCAGAAAAACTCAAAGTCTTAAGACTTTTGTTTAAATAATAATAATGCTATTAAAGCATTTACCAGAATTAAGAAAAATTACATCATATAGGTCAGAGAATTCAAATACTTGGAGACCTTGGTTCTATTTTTTCAAGCCTATGACTGTTAAGAAATAACTTTCTTCTAAAAATAAAGAAGTAATTTTTTGCCATCTATGTTGTTAGTAGCAGCTGTTCAAGAGAAAATAAATCTCTTTCCAATCTTCAGAGCTTTAAAGAATAATCAATTTCAGACAGAAATGGTTTGCTGCTTCATGTTGGGCAGGCTTCCCAAATTTTCAGTTAAAATAATGTCACACATTTGCTCATAAAGAACATTGGAAGAGTGTTATTTACAACATTGTTTTTGAATGCAAATGTCAATGTCTGCAGATGAAAGGTAGTTTCAGCTTTGAATTAATTTACCACTTTGCAGCCAACTAAAGCTCTTGTGCTTCCAGTAAACCCAAATGTTTCTGCAAGTCCTAGGTCTAGTTTAATGAGGTTGAGAAGGTTCTCAGTACATGGCTGCTAACACTCAAATACTTGCTAATGACACAACTCATAAGCAAGACAATTCCATTTTTCTGCAATCACTGGCACAGAAAGAGCAAAATTATTAGCTTTCTGTTAACCTATGTTGACTGTTTATCCAGGAGGATCCAGGGCCATGGACCTCTTGCATACTGGCCCCCTCTACCATATGCCTGAGTTTGCCACATGGGGACTGTGTCCACTGCTTTTGGTATGTGTGCCCATTACTGTGCATGTCCTCAACAAATCTGCCCTGCCCAGACCAAGGAAAAGAGGTGTGAGAGGAGGTTTTGTGAATCTCTGTTCTTTGTGCACAATTACTTGCCACTCTCTGATCTAGGAGGCAGAGGCCAAGCTGTGCCCATGTAGTACTCTGCTCATGCACAGTGAGTCCAGTGTGCTGGAGAAAGCAGCTAGGCATCCTGGCAAACTAATAGCTGAGAACAGGTGGCCACTGCCAGCCACAATTGCCTCTCTAGCTGCTTTCCCAGGAACAGCAAAGAGGAAAAAGGGGATCAAGAGCCAGGGGAATCACTCTGCTGTTTACAGCCACTGAGCTCCTTCAGGTTGCCAGGAAACCTGTACAACAGCACAGCTGTTGTACCTAAATTTTTCTTATTATTTTTGTGGATCACTATGAAAATTAATTATTTGATTTTTTTATTTCTGACTTCCTGTTAGAATTAAAGCTGTGAGGACAAAATAGATCAGAGATCTGCTGGGGCAGCAGATGTTTGCAGAAAGAATGGCTCTGCTTTTATGGTCCTATGGTTGTCTCTGAGAATGAATGTCAGTTACCAATATCACTTCCACCTCTCAGCAGCTGAGGTAGTGTAAGCTGGGAAATTATTTCAGTATTGCTAAATCAAAGAGAACAAAAGTCCTAAGCCATATTGCAAAGGAGCTGCAGACATACCATCAAATCAGAAGACTGAGCAAACACAGTTAAGAAGATGCTCTTCTGATCCTTCTTGGGTATGTTTTTAATCCATGCAGAGATGTGCATGGGATACTCCAGGAAGATGTGTATATGACAGAGAGTGAAACAGTGTTTTCTGCTCTAACAGACATATTTAAGAGCCCACTCATTCACATCAGTGTTTCTTTGCCAGTTATGGCCATAATCCTCCTTTGGATCTGCAGGGTTGCTTGCTTGCCCTTCCCCTGGCTCCATGAAGCTGTGCTCCCCGGTGAGATGCACATCCTGGCTGCAGAAACTGCCATGTCCCACACACCTGGCCTTGCTTCCTCTTCACCTTGCATGTGTCAAGGCAAGCTCCTCCACTTCTGCACCTGCCAAACCCAGGCACAACTATATGGTAAACATTACTGGCCTTGCACTATGACCAGCTGACCATGAAGAAAAACCAGCATCAGGACCATCTGCCTTGGGAAAAAATGCTGCTTTCCCCAAAACCAACTTTCTCACCCAAATCTGTTTTTAGCTGTCAGTTTATCTCCTCTGCCCTGTATGTAGATACTTCCAGAACACTTCAGTCGATTCTCCTATGTTTCTCTGACAACAGTTTCCAAATTTCAAAAGCCAAGCACATCTAACCTTACATGTCTGGCACTATCCAAATACCTTCAGACATTCCTAATAGCTCTGCACGATTTCTCAGTTATTTGTTTTTTCTCATGTTTTTAAAGAACTTGCCAGGTTAAATGTGAAATCACTCTGTAAAACAGCAGACTGTGCACATTTCTTCACATTCTGTGACCCAAAAGGCACAACAAAAAGCTATTACTTAGGAAACCCAGTTAGCATCCTTTTTTCTGTGCCTGCTGCTCTCCTGGCAAAAGCTTTGCTGACTCACCAGCTGATTCACACAGGCAGGAGCAGCTTTGTTTGGCTTGTGAGGAGCACTGCTGTGCCCATGTGTGGTCCCCTGCAGCCTCAGGCCACTCCTATATATGGCTGCTGTCTCTACCCCTGGTGGAGTCAGCTGGGCACAGCCTCCAGAGGCTCAAGAGTGCATCTTTTTCACTAACAGAAGGATTCCTTGCTCCTCTTTCGTTGCCAATAGCTGCCTACTGGTTGTCTCTCCCCTTCAGTGAACATGCACAGAGCCCAAGAAACCATACCTGGCCAAGTACCAGTAACTGCACAGGCTCTTATGTAAATAAAATCATTGGCCATAAAACATAATTTACACATATTCTGGTGAAAGCAACAAGAGTTGGAGCTATGGGGGGCACGCACTGTCTTAGTTCAACTTCCTAAAATATTGATGTTGGCTTAAAATCTTTTTCATACTACATCAGCCACAAGAAGAGAAGATACACCTCTCTGCCAGATGGACTGCAATTCTTCAAACAAAAAAAAGGAATAAGGGAAAGCTATTCAGTATAGAAGCAGAAAAATGAGTGGTATGTGTGTCTTGTTTCCATTTTGTTCTCTTTTTAGTTTTTCTCTTCTGCTTTTCCCAGTTTGTAATGTTTCCACCACTTGCAGCTCTTAAACTGTTTAAATCTTCACCTCAAGTACTTTTCTTAGCTTAATAAACTACACAGCTGTTCAGTTAATAGAAACATTGAAAAACAATGCTTCATCCAAAATAGAAGGAGCTAAAATTAAGGAATAGTAGGTTTATGAGGTTAAGTGTGCCCCTTACTTTTTACCTATTTTGTTTTAATAGATATAGTTTACCAAGGGGCTTCTATTTCTGTGCACGAGCTGACACTCATAGGCTCCAACAGGATAACTTGAGGAGACACACTAACTTGGCTGCCCCCTTTCTTCCTTCTTATCTGAGTTTGTCTCTCACACAGAGGCTGATGGGAATGTCTCATGTCTCCTCATCCACTCCAGAAACTTGAGGGTGGTCCTCTCAAATTACAACTCCAAACTGCCTAGCCATATCAAGTGCTTGGATGAAATTGCCCCAGGACAAAATGTTCTAGGAGTCTGCTGCAGCTCTTTTGTATGTGGAGAAAAAAAAAAGGCTGGGAAAACCTGGTATTTGTAATAAGGGAATTAAACTGCATGGAGAAAAACAAAATGGAAACAGAGGTGTGTTTAAGGAAAAGTCATCAAAAACTGATATCTACACATCTTTGCATTTGTTCCCAAAGCAGTGTGTTGTCTGGAACTGGCAACCAAAACTGATTTTGAGGCAGCGCTGGAAGGGGTGGTGTGGGAGTGATATTGCTAAAGTATCCCTAAGAAGGGGTATAGAAATGCCATATAGGTGAGCTATAGATGTATTGAGCACTGTGTATTCAATTAAGCAGTTATTAAGCATAACTGGAGAGTCAACTTCTGGATGTCAGTTCCTCATGGGGATGTCCTATGAAAATCCCCCCAACATTGGACACATTCAGACTCAAGGACATGAAGAAATATCTGGGTAGAATCTGAGTGTAAAAGGCTGCAGGGTCACAGAAAGACTCCAAGTGAAAATCTTAATATGCAAAAACCTCAGTAAAAATTTCCTCCATATTGTTCTCTGTCTACTAAATAACATGAGTCACCTGAATACCTTTAAAAAGGGCCATGGATGTCCACACACAGAAAAAAAAAATCTGCCAAGAGAACGTAAGTTGCTCTGGTATCTTCTTCAGTCCCTCTTCTGACTCTTAAAGACATTAAAGAAAAGCAGCAGCAATACCCAGGGGAATACCCAGTGGTTATAGATAAGAAGTAAGTCAGAGGGAAAAATTGCTGCTGCAGTTATATAATAAATGGTAAAACAACCAAAGAGAGTGAAATCACATGTTTATGTGTGTCAGATGCATCTTGGCAAGATGCTCTGATGCTCTGATGGATGTGATGCAGGTTGATTCATAAAAGGCATAATCTTCCTATATGACAATAAAAGGCAGTGAATATTACAACTGAGAACATCAGAAGAAGAGACTTCATTCATAAAACCAAAATACTTAGTGACTTTACTGGAGCACTGATATATTTATTCTCGGATGCTTTTGCTGACAAAATTTCAGACATGAAGTAATCAATAGCTCCAGATTTCATTTTGCATGCAGAACATTTTTCTCAGGGTGCCTGAGCATCCTTCAGTATCCTGAGATACTTCAAACTTGAGACAAGATGCCTCTGTCTCTCTCATTTATTATTTTCTGGAAGCCTTCCACTGAAAATGCAAACACTAAAGTCTTCCCTTTCAGTACTCTGCTCCCTCCCCTTTGCTGTCAAATTCCTTACTCTGCCCTCCCTATTGGTTCCTCTTACATCTAGAAAGGAACTCCAAGGCATTGCTAATTTCACATTCCTGTCCCAAGAGAAAGGTTTTCTTAACTGCACAGAGATAAATCAGCAGTGCTGGCTGGCAGTAATGACTTTGGCCACCTTGGGTATAAGGAGGATCATCACTACAGAGTCTGTTGTACCAAGTCTTCAGGGGAAATCCTTCACAGCTATCTGGATATCACCACTGGATATCCCATCTACAAAATGGGAGTCCCTGAATACAAACTTCTTTTCTGATACTAACAATTAAATTAAAAGTCAAGGTAGATTCAATTAAAGTTTATTCAAGATATTGTCCATGAAAAATTATTATTATAACATAGCCTCTGTCCATGACCAATATTTAGAGAAATCATATTAAAATGCCTTGAGCTCCTGTAATTGTCTTTCATTTGATTACCTCGAAGTATTTTCTAAAAATTGCATAACCCTCACACCTTGTAATGATAGAATTGTAGTGTTTACAGTTAGGACAATACAGAAGCACTGACAAGATAGAGCCAAAATTATCAAGAATCAACTATTAAATACAACAATTTGAAGCCCTATTTCTTTTAGTAAGTGTTAAATATATGTCTGTCACTGACTTTACAGAATCCAGAAGGTGACACAAAGATAGACAAATGAAGCTATTTTCTTTAACTAAAAAGTTAAAGAAATAGCTTTTAACAAAGCTATTTCTTTGTATAAATCCATCTGTAAATGATTTCAAGTAATGCCTTCTTAGGCTTAATAGTGCTTGACTGTATTTTTTAGTTACAAAGCATGTGAAAGAAACCTTACATCTCAGGGTCCTACATGGAAGGATCCCAAAGGATTTAATAAATGTGTTTTGCTGCAGTGAGGCCATTTCTGGAGTGGACTCCACAGCTCATAGGGACTTTGCACAGCAGCGTAAGAGACCAAGTGAAGAAGGTTGTACTGACCTGAGCCTGCAGGGAGAATCTGGGTCAGAAGATTGCAATTACTTGAGTTGCCTGAGCAATAAGAAAAGTGCCTCTGATGTTCACCTAAGCTCTGAAATAATCGAGGTTTACTTTCATTTGCCATAGAGAATTTAAGCAAAATCTTAAGTAGTAGCAAAATGTATGTTAAGTTTGAGTTTTCACAATACTTGGAATGTGAAAGGTTTTTGTAAGATGCAAAGTAACTCAGCAGAGAAACTGCCAAATGACTAACCAACACTGAATTAATGTAGATGTTAGATAATAAATATTCACAACAAACTGTTCACAAGATATTCATGTAGTGAAAATATTTTCCAAATAAATTCACAAATACCTATAGTAAATTAATGTGAACATTTTGAGAGCAGGAGAAAGAAAGGAATATGGTGACTAACTTATCTATCTGAAATGGCTTTTTGTGTTGTGATCCAATTCTTGCAGAAAATGTCATGGGATTAAGTAGAAAAACCAGCATATCATGTAACTGAAACATTAGGTGGTCTAAAATCTATTATAAAAGATAAGCTTTATTTAGCTGACTAGCATACATTAATACCCAGGATTGCTAATGTCCTAAATACTATTCTAGTGAGAAAAGGGCTGCATAGCCAGTGAGGAAGAGGCTGTTTCCTTGTGTTCTAAAAAGAGCTTAATCACTATTGTTACAACTGAAATAGCATTCACAAAACAGCTGAAACAAGATCCTTTCCTTGGTGAAATCTAACAGCTGGCCAGTCTAAAGGAGATGAGTAGCAGGCAAGCCAGGCACAGACTTCACACATAAACAAACTACGGAAGATTTTTGGTTTTGTAAAGTGACTTATTTGGTCTGTCTTATATTCAGAACATAAAATAGAAGATTGTGGAGAAGTACTGATCAGTTTAAACAAACTCTATTACTCCACATCATGTATAACACACATTACAAATACATCCACAACAAAGAAACAGAGAGTGATAGATTTCCCAAGGAATTTTAGAGTATCTTTTATTCACAGAAAACTGATACCAACAAACGTAAGAAAATAATGTTATGAGTAGTTGTCCATCAGCTGACATCTGTAAATTTCTTAGGGTGAAAAACCTTATCCAGGTTTGGGATAAAGATTGTGTGTTTTAAAAATAATAATAAAAAACCTTTTCCATATGTTTCCCTCTGTAATGACAGTAAAGAGAAGCCTACGTGGTACTATTTCATGTGTAGTTAATGTCACATCTGTCAAAATATCTTGCATCTTGGTTTATTATTAAAACAGGTAAATTTAATGACTTCTTATTTTGTTTTTACAACAAAAAATATGGATTATTTTCCTGCCTGTGGATACTGGAGCAGATGTAAAATATGTAAGTATTTCCTTTGTAAGAAAAAAGAGCAGTTCAAGCACTCTAACAGAGCTATTTTAGTTCAGAGGATATTCCACAGTTCTGCCATAGGCCTTTGACCAAACTTTCCAAACATGGACAGTGAAAGCTAAAGTTATGTTTTCTATTTCTATTTTTAGGTAGCTTTATATAAAAAAATAATTTTTTTTAAAAAAGTAAGATCATGCGAGGTTCTCTATTCCATTGTTGCTACTAGACAAGAGCAGCAGCAACCAGTTTAGCAATTTTAAGACTGAAATCACCTCCTCTACCATCAAAAAGGATGGATTAAAAATCTTAAATTTGAAACTTGACATGTAAGCTATAGCAGCTGGTACTCCTCACTTGCAGGTGTTACAAAACTGTACTTTCTAATAATGCATCTTAAAGAAATTCACAGCAATCTCTGGTCTTCTGGACAGGGGTCCAGAGGCTCTTCCTCTACCTACATCTGCTGCACTGCTTCAGTTCTCATCTGCTGCCTCCTGCTTATCAGGTTCTGGAATCTCCAGACTTGCTTACCAATGCTCTTCAATTTCATCTACCCTTACTCCCTGTGGTACAGCTACTCCAGTCATAGCCCATATTCTGATATTAAACTTCAATCCTAACTTGCACTATTTGCTATTATCTAATACTTGGCATCTTATAAAGCTTTAGCTGCTAATTTAAGCTGTCCCTCTCCTTTCTCAGCTGTTATGTATTTGCAGTCCTGAATCTGTGGTCAAAACAGTATTGCATTTGGCTTTCTACAAGTGAAGTCCAACAGGTGCACCCAACATAATGATTTTACTTCATGAGCCTTTATCTCTTTTTCCCTTGAGCAGTAATTTGTAACTGAATCGATGAGGGCATTCAGGTAGTGACACTCATACATTTTAGAGCTGGTTCTAAAAAAGGTGTAGAATTTATACAGGCCAATGGAGAGCCAATTTTGTGAAATTAAGAAGCTGAGGTTTACCCGACAAGTCTTCAAATATTTTGACATAATCTTCTACTCTAGAAAATTATTTCTTAATTTCCATAGAAATATTTTAATGCATCTTCCTAAAATGTGTAACAGGTAAAAGGCCTTTTGGCTATACCCAGTGCATGAGTTCCTTCAGTACTGTTGTATACAAAAAAGAACAGTTAAGTAGATTGCAAATGGAGGCTTCAAAGTCAACAGAAAAATCAACATGAGCTGCCCTGTGTGCATTTCTGTCATGGATTCCAATTAAAATAAATTATGCACAAGGCAATATGATTCCATGAACTCATCAAAGCCCCTTAATCCAGCAGTATAATATTCAAGTTGCATTGGAATGCAGGTCATTTGGAATGGCTCTACTTTAAAGATAGCAGAAGAGGCTAAGCTCTAGAAGACAGCTATGTAATAGAAGCAGACAGGCTATATGCACAAGAATATGAAGATAGGGACTAGAAAGAAAATAAAAGCTTTTGCCATCAACCACCTCTACTCAGGAGGGTAAGAAGAAATATGGCTGATAGGAGTTGACATGGGAAGAAGCCAGTAAAAGCATGGCAGCAGATTCCCATCAGCAGCAATTGCACAGATAGGAGATTGACTTGAAAATCACCATACCTAAAGGAGTGACCCAAAGAACCCAGCACAGCAAGGACTTCCTGGAAGGGCACAAAAAAGACAGACTGACAGCCCAGCTGACATGAAGTATGCAGTGCCAACTATAGGTGGCAATAAGAAGGGCTTTGGAATAGGGGCCATGAAGTCAGGTGCACTTTCATCATCCTTGCAAATAATTTTTAGCATTAAGAACCCATTTGGCTTTATGACAAGTGAATTTTGCAGGAGTGTAACACCTGAGGTACTCCACCTCTCTAGGCTCACTAGGGTTTCAGCAGAGTCTGAAGGTGCAAGTTGTTACACTTAAACCTTCCATGAGTAAAAAAAAAAGGAATCTATTAATGTCTTTGCAATATAGGAATATACCTGCCAGTAAGCTGCAAAGATTTTTAAGAGACATCTTTCAAATTAAGTACTACAAAACTGACCAACAATTGCGGTGTAATATTTTTCTCTTTCCTGTCAGGCACTTCTACATTTGTTAGCACTCAGATACCAATTTCTGTGTACCCAACACCATGTAGATTGATAACTCAGCATAGGCAAAATGCTGGATATTTAAGAGCACAAGCTGACTTTGTAGCTTGGAGGTCTTTTAGTTCTATTTTGTTTCAGAAAAGTAATTGGTGGGCCTGTCTCTTGCCACATATAGAAATAAAATATATGGGGAAAGGGAAGGGAAAATGCTGTGCACTTGATCAGCAGACATCTGTGCCTCTATACAGAAGGCAAATTACCTACCGGGCTCCTTACATCCACATATATTACACATGTATGCAGTATTTTGTTGAACAAGGCATTTCAAAACAGTTTCACAGGTTTAGTTCCAGAAAAAACTTCATGCCAGTGTATGTTTTGGTAGGATATTTTTTTTTCTAGGTTTCCTTGAAGCAGGGTTTAAAAGACAAAATTGAGACTTTTCTCCAAAACAGGAGTAGACCACATGGCACACTATTATTCAAAAAATGCCAATCTAACAGCCTTCATCCAATAAAGGAATGTCATGCAGAAAACATGTAAAATGATGGTAGTTTGTTGTCATAACTATGCAGCTTTTCATCATGAACAGACAAAAAAAAACCCACAAAAAAGAGCACACTTGAAAATATTACTGTTTCGAGGTATGCATAAGCAGTGCATGATGCCATGCTAAAAAACAAGCTGAAGTATTGAAAGGAAATACCCCTCCTCTATGTCCCAAAAATGTCATGCAGAAGAATTGTGGTTTTAGCTACACATTATTACACATTTACTCATGTTTTAATTGAATAGATACATATATTTTAATTAAATAGACATTCCTGATTTTCAGGAGGACTGTAAATTTAATCTAAACAATTCTTTTCTCTTCAACTAACATTGTAAATCTATTAAAAGGCAAAAGCAGAAGTACAATGGAGTTTTTCTTTTGATGTACCTGGCAGAAGAGACATAATCTTACCTGCAAAGAAACACGCAGTAAAAAAAGGAATGAAAAGGAAAAAAAGAAAAAAGAAAAAAAAAACAGAAACAAAAAAAGTGCAAGCCTCATTCAAAAGTCAGCTATATGCAAATATTTTCCAAATATATAAGCAGATTCAGGGATTCTGCCTGTGCTAAAAGAGTCAGATTTGAGGGTTGTTTTCAAACTGTCCTGTGCCTGTCAAGTGCAGCTTGTCCTATCTTCTTATTAAATCCTTTTCCAACTCTTTCCTGCGTAAGGAATTCTATTCTGTATGCATATGTGAGCTAGACAGCCTGTGCAGCCTTCAGTAAAGGTTTCTGTTCAAACTTTAGTAAAATATAAGGGAAAACCTTTCAGCTCTTGACCAATTTTTGGAAAATCAAGAAATATAAACCAGATGATCTCTCTGTGTTCTTATTCAGTGCACATTCCTTCCTCCCTCCCTGCTCAGGAGTCACTGGCATTTCAGCTATCCACATGCTGCAGCATTTAATCAATGATTCAGTACACAGCCCATGAGATACGCCACAACACTTCAACAAGCAACTTGTATCTGTCCATGGGGACAGAGGATCTGAGTTTGTGTCAGTCTGTTCTTGTCAGTTATAATTAACCATACACCTATTTACATACATAAATATTTATACACAATGAGAAAACTTTCTAGTGCTTTATCGGATCTCACTTTATCACAGTGGATTCTGATGGCAGCAAAACACAATTTAGTTTTGTTAAAAAGTCAGAAAGAATTCTGAATCTCATAAATATAGAAATCATGACCCAGATTTAGAGATGTTAAGTACCTGATGTTTCTGGGGACACCTGGAACTTGTAGATGTATGCTATTCTTTCAATTTTAAACATTTGGACACAGCCTTCAATGGAGACACAGGAAAATTGTAGAGAAAAAGTGGAGAGACAGGAGTGACATTGTACGGAACTTTTATGAGACTTTCAAGTTTTTCTTAGGCTTTAAAAAACACCCAAGAGGGATAAGTTTGTCAGGGAATGAGAGTAGCAAAGAAGAAAACTTATAATAGATCTTCAGAACAGCCCAGAGTTATTGCTTGTGTTGTAGTGGAGTGGGACCAGCTCAGGACAAACCATCCAAACAGCGTATGTTTCATAATTCACTGGCCAAGCCAGATGACACATACTGTGCAAAGAATTCAAATGTTACAACAACCTTATGCTAACTACTAGCTGGTGTACTGCAGGGGGATAC
This sequence comes from Serinus canaria, assembly GCF_022539315.1. Taxonomy (NCBI): domain Eukaryota; kingdom Metazoa; phylum Chordata; class Aves; order Passeriformes; family Fringillidae; genus Serinus; species Serinus canaria. Next base: position 30,109,860 of record NC_066319.1, on the reverse strand, counting down.
AAAATAAGAAAATAAAAGTAGTACTGAAAATAATCTTAACCCTTAAGGAGTTGCAGCTGAACCAATTGTTAGGGATTAGGAAGAAGCCTGACTTTAACAGGCCTCAGCTGTAGCCAGTAAGAAGAACAGTGTTATAAAAGAGTGGGTTGGCTGCTTGAGGGGGAACTGGAGTAATTTGGCTAATGTGAGAAGAAGGAAGAGTCGGTGCTCTGAGGAGCTGCCTAGCAGAAACATCAAGGTGGTATGAAACTCTTGCAATATGGAACCTTTGCAATGCAATAACAACAGTGGATGAACTTGGAAAAAAAGAAACGCAGAATACATGTGCCTTGTTTTGTTGAGGGAAAGTATTTTTTAAGAAAGTAACAAAATAACTTCTACCTGGTAAGTTTTGAAGTCTCGGTGACTTGTTAACATCTAGCTAGAGAGTGGAAAAACAGTGACAATGTAAAAAAAGACCAAAATAATGCCAAAGTAATAGCATTTATGGTCTACTTTTTATGGCAGCCTCAGTGGAGGCATTTAAGGACCAAACAGACTAATCTGTGACTTACGGTCACCTTGCACTGGACTCCACATGCATGACTGCACAGGCTTTACAGCCTGATAAAAGCTGACTTTTGCTAAAAAGGAAAAATTACTTCTGTCAGTCCTTCTCATCACCTGGATACAGTGTTCATGCAGCTTCATTCCAGCCAAATCAGAAGATGGAGCTAGACAAAAGCTAGCAATTTTTGACAGAGAGTTGCCCACCTGCCTTTTCTACCAACCATTTACACCAAGAAAATCACTTTGCTTAAATATTTCTATTCACAATAAGAAAGCCATTGAGGTGTTGCACTGTGTCTGGAGAAAGGCAATAAAGCTGCTAGAGGTCTGGAGCACAAGTTCTGTGAGGGGTGGCTGAGGAAGCTGGGGGTGTTCAGCCTGGAGAAAAGAAGGAGCAGAGGAGACCTTATTTCTCTCTACAACTACCTGAAAGGAGGTTGCAGGTGAGTGTCAGTCTCTTGTCTCAAGTAAAGTGAAGAGAGAAAATGGTCTCAGGGAACTACAATTCCCCAGTTATGGCACCACAGAAACACAACTTCTAACTTCCAGCCCCTCATTACTATTCACATCTGGTTTTAGCCAGGATAGCTCCCCTTTTTAAGCCCATAAGCACCTTTAGAGACCATGTCAGTCAAATCATTTGGCAAAAATATTGTTCTTTTGACAGTATTCCTGAATTCTTTGTAAATCAACACACCAACTGATTCAATTTCTCTCGCAAAAATGGTTGCTCTTTAACTTCATTCATATCACTCAGCCTTTTGTAGAAGCTGTAGCAGGCAGTGCCTGAGTGCACAATTGCTGCACTAGAGGGAGTAAGAAGCTCATCTCTGCAATGGCCACTGGGCCTGATGCAGCTGCCTGGGCAATGAATATGCTGTTCAGGGGCCCTCGGAGTGAGCAGGTTCCCGACTGCTGAACTGTGAGTCGGACACATCATTAACGACCAAAGCTCATGCTCTGTGTGGGAACAAGGCTCTTCTGAAAATCTCCACTTTGAACACTGCTAGTTGTTTCAGAATGTTCCTTTCATGGAAAATCGTTCATGCTTTATAATTACTTGTTTCTGATCCAGGATCTGGGTGCATGCTGTATACGTGCCTCACCTTATAATGATTTTCATTTTATGTCTTAGAGCAAAATTAGTTTGCAGTGTCAAACATCCTCTGACTTTTCTTCTTTGTATAGCAAACAGTCCTCAACACTGGAGACTTGTTGCAGGTTTCTCTTTTAAAGATGGAAAAAAGCACTAAATGGGTAGTATAATCTGTTTCTGTCCTCAAATTGCAGGCAAAATGACCCATGCTGCATCATTTATAAAAGCTTTTTATAGCTGACTGGCATGGTTTAATCACTACCTGAAAGCATCCATGCACTTCCATCTAAAATGCTCTAACAAGGGTTTTTCTTAAGAAAGAAAAATCCGTCAAAATTCTTGAAGGAATCAGTGAGGGATAAATCCTTGTGGATGTCTTTTTTCCTTTACTGTGTCAAACGGATGCCTGCATCTGGAAAATTTTAAATGTGAAAAAGCAGTAGAGCATGACAATGAAAAGGGATAACTTAAAGAACTGCTTCTCATATATTGCTGCAGTAACTGTAGGAGCAGATCCTCTATGCCATCAATAAGAAGTAATGTACTTTCACTCAGAGAAGCAATATATTATTTACAACTTGCAGAGCCAAAGTCAAAATTACTGTTATGGTAAGATTCCCCTGTCTTCAACTACTGTAGCCTCTTCTGCAGTTTCAGACATTTTCCAGATTTTAACCATCTTCTTTGTCTGCTTCCCTTTCACATTACTTTCTGACCAGAAGGCAGCAGCAGAATTCTCCACTTTCACTGCTTTCCCATCCCTTCACCCCTCCCTCCATGCCCGTTTTCAGTCATGATTTTTTCTCTTGCTCAGTCTTTTGACTTTTTGACTGTAACGTCTCCATACCATCCTCATGACTTTGTTCTCTCTCATTCTCAATCCTGTACTGCTTTCCTGGTTCTTTCCTTTCTACCTTCAAGTAGATCACAGGCTCCATTACCCCAGAGCAATTGTATAAGTCCCTTTCTACAGTTCCCTATCTCCTCCTGTGGGATATGCAAATCATATAGCCTGTTTCCTCACTTCTAGTTCTCCATAATCCATAGCCTTCTAGAAACAAATGAAAAATGTCATTAGTCTAATTAGTTTGGGGTTTCAAAACTTTGAAATGTTAACCAGTGGGCATAATTTTCCAAGAAAATTTGAAAGGGAATTAGTCTGATGAAGAGCTAGAATACCTAAAAACAAAAACCTCTCATAAAAATATTGAAGTGCTTGGAACTAGCTTTGCTTTCTTTTATAGTGCTATGGGAATGGATGAAGGAATGATACTGACATTCCATCATTTGCCTCTGCTCTAAAGATGAGCAAAAATAGTCAAAACCATCTAAACAGTGCTATATCATTGGAGGGCAAGGGTACCCTACATCTTTGTGGACATATAATCAGTGCCTTGATTTGCCTGTATTACCCAAACCCATTCAATTCAAGCTCTGGTTTGGGAAGCCTCTTCTTCTCTTAAGATTGTAGTGCATATTTAAAACCCCTTCTTCTTAATAAATGTGGAATAGTTCTAGTATCTCTAAAAAATGTCCATAGGAAAGTAAATGCAGCAGAAGAGTTTTGAACTTATTCAGCCACTTCCAAAGTTATTTATCTTTATGACATTGGATAAGTCACTTGAACTTTCCCTTCCAGTTTCCTCAGCTGTAAAATGACATTTCTACAACTTGCCCATTTTTGAGATGGAGGACATGTACATTCCAAAAATTACATGAAAAATTCTGCCTCATTTTCCTAAAGTTGCTTTCCCACCTGTACCTACCACTGAAAGGTAGATGAACCCTCTGTAAGTAAAGTTCACACAACTCCTGGAGACCTTGCATTAAAAGTAAGAATTAATATCATGTACAGATATGCAATGCAAAAGAAGGAAGAAAATGTAAGAATAAGAGATTGGCCAACAATCTTGTGAAAATGATAAATTCAGATTTCAGAAACAATGAGTTTCTTTTGCTTGTAGCCTTAAATTATACAAGCAACTTCCTCCGAGCACTAGTGTTAGATTTCCCTTCCTTAGAGCTGTAATCATAATCTTGACCATGAGCGTACACCAAGCCTGGGATCAGTTCCTCTGCCAGTCAGTATGGTGGGGAGAATTCCCCTCAAACAACTGTGTGATCCCCAGCAAGTCCCTTTCTCTGAAAATGGTGTGCCAATGCCTAACACAAAAAATACTCTATACCATACATCACAACAGTCAGAGCGCTCCTGTAATTCAGTTTAGGATCAGACAATCTGGCCACAGAGGGCTGCTGCACGTGGTCCCACAGGACTGGGTAACCCTTCAATCTCAGCCCAGTAGTACCTGTCTGAACATTTCAAAACCAAGAAATCAAAATCTGAGAAAGAGTTTGGTTTAGATGCCTTGAAGGAAAAACTAATCTATTTTTTTTCTTTTGATTGTATTTTCAAAATGTCATGTCAATTTCTTAATTTTTTTTTCCAGACAAGAATGCTGGAAGTCAAACTGAGATTCTGTTTCCAGGAGCAGAGAATCTAATAAAATATCACACGATTTGTGATTAAATAACCATGGCTGCCATCTCTGCTGCTGTACTGTCTTCTCTAAAACAGAACACCATTCATTTATATGAATTACTGTGTTGGGATCTGTTGGCTTATTCATGAAAGTGTTCCTGATCCTATACAGTCTATACATATCAGACATGCTTTCCCTTTGAAACCAAGCATATTTATACCTATTTGCCAGCTAAAAAAATACAAAGTGCTATTGAATACTTTATTAGGCAGAAAACACTCTTGCCTAACAAGCCTCTAGAACTTATGTAAAATATATCCCTGAATATATTTAGAGAATAATTTTTGTCAGAAATGGCTACATTCTGAGGCACAGAACAGCTAACTGCTGCTGTTAGCCTGCTTTTCTTACTTGTGAGTATTTACAGAAGTATGTTTGCCTCCAGAGTATCATCATCATGCTTGTAATTCTCTTTCAATGACCCAAAGAACAAGAAGGAAAAGACTCTTAATGGTTAAGTATTTTTCCTCATCTTTTAATTAAAGATTAGCATGAGGCCTTCAGCTAACTGCAGGTACCAGGGCAGAGTGGGAGCTGAGGGGCTGGAAAGCACCTTGGCAGAAAAACACCTGGGAGAGCTGAGGCACAGCTAGAAGAACATAGTCAGCAATACACCCTTGCAGCAAAGAGAGGCAACAGCATCCTGGGCTGCACTGGGCAGAACATTGCCAGCAGGCTGAGGGAGGTCATCCTTTCCCTCTGCTTAGCATTGGTGAGACACACCTGGAGTGCTGTGTCCACTTCCAGGCTCCCCTCTATAAGACAGACATGGACGTGCTGGAAAGAGTCCAGCAAAGTGCCATGATGATCATTAAGGGGCTGGAACATCTCTCATATGGGGGAAGATAGAGCCAGACTCTTCTCAGTGGTACCCAGTGAAAGGATAAGTACAAAAATTGAAGTACAGAATGATTAAACATAAAAAAAAGACGTTTTATTGTAAGGCTGATTGAGCACATGGAAGAGGCTGCCCAGGGAGATTGTGGAGTCTCCATCCTTGGAGATGTTTGAAATCTGACTGGATACATCCCCAACCAACTTCCCCTAGTTGATCTTGTTTTGAGCAGGAAAATTAGACCAGATGATGTCCAGAGATGCCTTTGAACCTTCTATGGTTGCAAGAGTCATAACAGTGGAGTACAGATTTCTAGTTCACTGAAGTGAGCCTTACTGATTTAGGAAGGCAGATGGTGACTGTTCTGTTTACACCTGTTCAAAGGTGTAAAGAATCTCATTTTAGAATTTGAATTAAGGGAGAGTAAAGAGGGCAAGCACTTGCAAAAAATCTTCTATTTATAGGGTCTGTGGAATGAAAAGGGAGTTACAGCTTGCAATTCATCCTAGAAGTAAATAAGAACTCCCACAACAAAAGTGGACAATTAGAAGAGAAAGAGATTAAACCAAGAAGGGTCATAGGAGCTCTAAGTTAAAAAGGACACATAGTGCAGTTTCACATTACAGCAATAATTCTCTCACAGTTCTACATTTAAAAATAACATCACGGTTATAAGGTTTCTTAGAGGTAAAGTTTCACATTATGCTGCCAATGAAGGGGACAAGCCTGTTCTTCCCCTCCAACATTTTTCCTTCTTTCTATTCTTTTCTAATTACTGTCATCATTAGTTATACCAACTCATTGATACAACAGAATGTAGCTGCTACATGCACATGTAGCTGCTGGAGCCAGTGCAAAAGAGGGGATGAGGAAACACAGCTATGATAGGTAAAAGCAGCAGTAACATCCAGTTTAACTCCATGCTCAGTTGGGTACCAGTGAAATTTATCAGACATAAAAAAGAAAATGTTATTTTACATAGTCTAGACTACATGTGAGTTATTGCTGTAATCAGGCAGCCTGGCTGCAGTATCACCTCTTACCTTAAGGCAGTATGCTCTACCCTGCACTGTGCAACAGGGTCACTAACAATATCTATCAAGACTTAGAGAATCCCTAAAAGACCTAGGCAATGAAGGGCACAAAAGTACTTTTGAACTGTTTCAAATTTCAATCTGTCATTACAAAAACCATCCCTCAGTCAAGAACAGTTTTGTATGAATTTACCACCAATTGATGAATTGATGTAAATTGATATGAGTTGATGGCAAAAACCTTTCTGTAATTCCAAAACTTAATGATATCCAAAACTCAGGACTGCATATAGCATTTGCCCTTACCAGAACCTGTAGTGTCAGATAACACAATAGCTTATACAACTCTACTTGAATTCTAATATTAATTATATTTTGTATTGATATAAAGAGCATATTGTAGAAGATCTCTTATGTGGTCATCTGTAAAAGCATCTTATTTGTATAACTGATGACACAGTGAGGAAATACCAGGGGTTTTTCTACTTGAAAGGCTAATTCCCTTATTCCTAGCAATGTAACAGTAAAAGCAAAAAAATATTCAGTTTGTTTCTACAAAATAAAGATGAAAATCCCTTGGAGGTCTCACCTACTAAACAGATATTTTTCTATACTTAGAAGTCTTTAACAGTTATACTGCAGCCTGTTCACTAAAGACAGAAGAGGAGTTACAGAGATATGAAGATATTCTCCTGAAATACTCAGAAAATGAAAGGTAAACAATCTCTTCTAAAATTAAGTTCAAGAAAGAATTGCACTCAAGTATGGTTAAGAAAAGTGTATTTTCAAATAGTGAGGTGGGATCCTAAATAAAATAAATATCAACTACTTGGCTATATTTAAATACTGAATTTGAAGTTCTAGGCCAACTGGTTTTACTTACTGATGGAAAGAACAGGTGGGAAGGATAAAATTGTATGAGCAAAAAGTTTTCCTGTTAGTTTCCCAAAAAAACAATACTCAAGTAATCTCCAAAGCAAAGTTAGTACATCTCATATAAAGAACTGGAAAATTCTGTACTAAATGTAGCTTGGGAATATCATGTTCAATAAAATGGACAGTACTGTGTAAATGGCTGAAACAAATTCTTGCTCTAGGAGACTAATCTGCTAGATTGATGGGTGTTGGGATGCTAATACTTTTATCAGAGAGGAAGCTACCTGGCAGAAATGAGCTACACTTCTACAGAGTGAGCATTTGGAAACTGCAGGACCAACACTGAAAGACAGGCTGAGGTTTTTGCTGTTGAGAACGAAAAAAAAATGCATTATTTTGTCAGTATGTAAGACTAAAAATAAATTATTTTAGCCAAAATAGAAATTGACAATTACATTGTAGTTTATTTGATTTAAGAGAGACAATGTAGTAAAATATTGTCCTGGTTTCAGCTGGACATGATAACAACAACAACAACAACAACAATAATAACAATAATAATAATAATGATGATGATGTTAATTTCCTTCTTAGTAGCTGGTACAGTGCCATATTTTTGGATTTAATTTGCAACTCTGAGAAACATTCAGAAAGGTCCTTCTAGTACCAGTGTATTGCCTTCTCTAAGGGGTTTTAAAAGTCAGCTTGTCTAAACAGCTACTGAACTGGGATGGAAGATTTCTGGACACACATAGTTTTGATTAAGTTTCTTAATCTTTTAAAGACAGATAATAAATTTCAGTAATTTCCAAACATTTCAAAACATACAAGTGAAAATTGATACATTAGAATTATATCATGAAGATAAATATGCACATCATTAACTTCTTGAAACTCCTGTTTATAGATTAATAAGTTACATGTTTTAAAATATAATTTCAAGTGATGCCTCTGTTTCAAATTTGATAAATAGCTACAGCCACAGGAAAAATAGACAAAAATTTTAAAATTGCAATTAAATATGAAACAAGTTTGGTATGAAGTGGTAAAATACCAGTGTTTCTAATAAAACTGGCTAAAAGTAACAAGAGTTTGACCATGCAGACTTTGAATGTAGTCAGAAGTACCACCTTTTCCCCATAATTGGCCCTTTTTGGGATGTCATTCCCTGAAGTGTTGCAAACCAATAAAAGAAACCAAAGAGGAAGATCGTTTCCCCTTTCCAAGTTTCATTGGTCCCTTCCTCCCATTCACACTGATTGCTGTGCTATCTCTGGCACTCCTCAGACCCATCTGTGAGTGAGTTTTCTGCCAGACCATATTAAATCCTGCACAGATTTTTGCCATAGGAGTGAAATGCCTTGGCTGACAGAGGAGTCTGATGCGTGCAGTGCCAGAGTGGAGTGAGGATCAGGTGTGGAGAGAGGGTGGAGGGTGCAAGAAGAGTGGAAGAGGATGAAGCAGCGATGCACCTGCAGCTATAAATCCCATCTCTTAGAATCAGCAACACTAGAACCTGAGATGCTAACATTTTCAAAAAACATTTTCAAAAGGGACAAGAAGGATTTCAGTTAACTGGGGGAGAGAGAAAAAATTTGTTTAGTTCATTAACATGGTTCTCTTAGAAGCAAGGATCTTAAAAGAGAAACACTTTACTTCTAGTCTCTGTTCCAGTTTTAGATTAAATGTTGACTAAAATTGTGATTAGAACCCCAGTCTCTCTTTTCCCAGGTGAGTTCTTTAATATCTTGAATAGTCAGTCATGCTTGGGTATTCACCTTCTGGCTTAAGAATAATTATTTACTTAAAGTACAAACTCTGTAAACAAGAAGGACCTGGAAGCATTACACATCCAGAGCAGCTGACAGCTTGCTCCCTGGTACATTTGGAACCGTAGATTTAAATCCAGATTTCAGCCACTCTTTGACTGGAAAGCTGAAACACTTCTGAACTCTCAGGTCCCAGGTGAATGTCTTGTCTTTCTATTGATATGAAGCCCAAGTGTGTGTGTCCATATGCTGCCTCAGCAGGAGCCAAGGAGACTGTGGCAGATTCTTAATCAGGAAACCATAATACCACAGCACCCATCAGCTGGTTGTGATGCAGCCAGCAGCTCTGTTGCCCTCCTCTCTGTAAAACCAGAGTAATAGTGGCCAATCAGGATAAATACACTGATGGTGATATACCTGGATTCTCAAGCAATGGCTATTATCCCAGCATTTCGAACAAGCTGTGTGGAAGGACAGAGGGAAAATAAGTACATACAGGATTAAAGACCGTCATGGAAATGCAAAGACAAAAAAGAAAAGTTTTTTTAGCAGAAAGTTTATTTTCTCTATGTGTTTTCCTGCTTGAACATTGATTAACTGTGGAGGAAGTAGTCAATTGACTATAGACTACACAGTCTGACTATATTGGAAGTTTAAGAAGCATCTGAGATTAAGCTGACGTAACAAAGAGTTCTAGAGCAAGACTAAGTGATCTGCTACAAAGTGTATCCAAATATTTTTAGCCCTGTCTAAACCAAAAACATATGAAACCCTAGTAATACACAGAGGATGCATATTAAAATCTTTTTGCATTTAAAATGACTACATGAAATGGCTTGCAAATGTACTGTCATTTGTGTCCCTTGGTAATTTTGTAGTCACACTGGTGGCAACTTAAACAAATCAACAGTACTTTGGTACAGGCTTCAAAGAAGGTAAAGGATTGAGCCACAGCTGGGCCAAGAACTCTTCTGGAAAACAAACCCACCAAGGTGCAGAGTGACCTAGCGCGAATGATGCACACCAATCATGGGGCTAACACATGAAAAATAGGTGTTCTTTCCAAGATTCATTTATCAAAGAACAAAGGCAGTTGTGGGTACAAGGAATCTCATGTATCCCATTGTGTGCAATTTGACTACAAGCCAACCACTTCATACCATAAATATGACATAAATGACCCAAATCAGGATTTACAAGACTGGAGAGGGCATGGCCACTTGCTTTTTGCCTGAATTTTATTTGTTGATATAGCTGCATATGTCTGAAGGCGGACAGACTCTCTGAAAGCCACTGTCACATTGCTCAGAGCTGAAACCCAATACTCAAAAATGCACGTTGGCAAATTTGCCTTCAGCCCAGCTGGCAGGAGGCTGCAGCTGTCCTTTGCCATACAGAATCCTTTTCTTCCTTAGAGGATCTATTCTAGTACTTTCAATGCTTCTACTAAGTCAAAGCAAACCACACAGCAAGGTTTCCTGCAGAAGCAAATGTCATTTTTTCACTTTTGGCCACAACATGTGATGATCATTTGTGGTTAGTTCATTCCAAAATATTATAATTTAATTTGGGTTCAAAATACTTTCTCTTTCCTCTTTCTCCCTTATTTCATACAGTTTGAAGTCATCTTGCTCATTAATCAAGATCAAGATACCTTAAGTTTTTATGTCATCTCTTACAAAGAAACAAGGAGAAATACAAATAAAGGAAAATAATGTATGGAAAGAACTGATTCAGCTCATCAGAATTCTGAATTTAGTTTACATGAGATCCAGAAGCATTTTCCTCCTTTTCATATCCAAGTCCTTAATGAGGCAGTTTTGTCAAAGTGAAATCTCAAAAATAGAATGTTCCAGTAAGATGTCTTTTAAATCTGTCTACTCTTTGTGTATGCTAAACTCATCAAATGCTTTTCTAAAATAGCTACTGTTTTGCAGCAAACGAAGCACAGACAATTGAATGTGTCAACACCACTCATGGAGTCACGCTAAGATTCATTTATTTTTGTCAGGCACCCATACTAGTAGTGAATCAACAGCACTGCATTTGTAGTCAGATGTCACACATATTGCAAACCTATCTCAAAGGCTTTGCTTCTGGTCTCAGATGGGTTGTACACTGCAGTAAGGGCTGCAGTGACCCAGGAGAATTGGCACCTGGGAGCATCAGGATTGCCTTTGGCTGGCCCCATTTCCATATTATTCTAAAAGAAAGGAAACCCTTTTTTTTGTGTGTGTAGTGCTATTCAAGAAAAGCCTACTTTTCCAGATTAGAATAATTACAGCAAAATATATGGTGCATAATTTTCAAGATGAGACCAAGAAAGTAGTAGGACCAGCTCAATGGGTGGTGGACAAAAATATAAAGATGATGAATCAAAAGATAATCCTCATCACAGGATCTGCAGGACCTCCACTGCTCCTTAGAGAAGGATTCAAACCTTGCTACCATGCTGAGGATATACTTCAATCTGGAACTTCCCTGCCTTGGAATTCTGTCTGGGAAAGTCTGGACAGAAATTTGTGTGTCTGCATAATGCAAAAAACCACTGTGGTCCAACATGTCCTGGACAAAGACCTACAGAACACACTTTTCCAAAGACTCATGGAAACAGAAACATTTATTCAACTGAGCAGCAAAATAGCAACATCTGAAATCTCAGATAAAGAAAAGACAAGCTGGATATACCTACTTTGTGCATTAAATAATGAGAATACAGGGTTTTGCTATAACCTTTATCATGGGAAGGATGATTGGAAAGGAAGAGCTTTTTTGGTCTGACCAGGTATGAGAGTAAGAAAAAAAAAGGCTGCAATGGGTTTGAATTGAAGGCAGCTCAAATGGTTGTCACTACCACAGCCATCAAAGTCATACCATACAAGTTCAGTAAATATCACTCTTCCAGATGTTGCTGTTTCTAAGAATATATGTGAGATTGTATCCTAGAGCATATGGTGCCATCTCAGAAGTTGCACCACAGTAGGCAGCTGAGTGGGAGGAGGCAGGAAGGGAAAGTGTATGCATGGATGTCTCTCAAGGCCACCTTTCCTTTGGAGTTTTCCACATGCCTGTCATTGCTGCAAATGCCCATGTTGCAAAAAGGAATCAGCTAAATCGTGATGTAGTTTGTTACCAAGTGGAAGAGATAACAGCTTCTCTTATCTAGTCTGTCTCACTGACACAGGTTACTTGCTTATTAGACAAATTTGACCTTGCAAATATTGGTACAATGCAAGGAGTAATTTTTACTGTAAGCAAAACACATTTTCCTTCCCACTAACAGTTAGAGCAATCACTGAAATTGGGTTCCTACTCATGACTGGAGGTGTAAACCCAGAAAGGATTCTCAGGAGGCTTCTGGCAACGTTCAGGTGGCAAGGATGGACTATGGTATAGGCCATTAGGACATTTGGATGGGTTTCTAACCCTACATAGCTAAAATATGGTGCATGTTCTGTATTTTCCCTAGATCCTTGCCCAAGGAAATGGATTGTTTGGAGAAATCACCTCTTGCACCTTCTTTTAGAGTGATGAATATTGTGCTATTTCAGGGGCCACAAAAAAATGTTCATACTCTTCTTTTTCAAAATTTATAGATTAACACAGAGCATTTAAACACATCAGAAAGTAACCTGTAATAGACTGACTTTAAAACAATGGCTGAATTGGAAAATCTTTTTATTTTAAGGTCTCAGCCTTAGTTTCCTGACTCTTAATAGACTTACATGAATAAGCTGGAGGTACAACTTTGTTTCCTATTACTTAACTATTGAGCCAGCTAGTCTCTTGACCTTACTTGGATTTGCACCAGTGGCACAAATTAAAATGTTTTAAATTTGATTAATGATTTATTATACCAGCTATGTAATATCTTCAGCAGGATCTGCAGCAAGAAGAGCCATGTCCCATTGCTGATCCAAACATTCAACTAGTTGTAACCAAAACAGAATAAAGAAATTATAGTTAAGGAGTCACTGAAAAAAGAATCAGACCTTCATGACAACAAAACAATGGAAATTATACTGAATACTTTTTCTAAATATGAAGTGTCTGATAGCTTTTAATGAGAGTTTAAATCATCCTTTCCCACACTGTAATGAAGAGAAAAAACTGCAGTCTTCCTGCAATCATACTGAAGGGTCCTTTTTTTTTTTAATTAAGATTTCTACAGGTAACTACAGAAGTTAGTACAGGAGCTTCCTGTCTGCTGAAACTGTTTTCCCCAGATGAGTAAAAGATGTAATTCGGTGGTGCCCATGATAAACTGAGAAAGCCACTCTGTTTCCCAGTAGACCACGTGGAACAAGCATGGCTGGCAGAGCCAGCTTGATGAAAAGGCAGAGCTTCAATTAATGCAGAGGTACTGATAATTACCAGCTGGCAGACTAAATAATGTAAAAACATTGCTGAGAGGCTACTGAATTGAGTTATACTTCAACTCTGACATGACCAGGGCAAAATGTGACTATCAGCTTTATATTGACTTAGAGGAGGAAAACTTGTTTTTCTCTGGAGAGGCAATGTGAACTCCAGTGTGGATTGCTAGCACATTACCTAGAATATATCCCTGCAGTAAAAGGCTTCTCCATCCCACACACTTGTTTTCTTACTGTGTCACACATTTGACTGCAGGACATCATCCCATTCACAACCTTCTCTTGAACTATTATGGATCTACCACCTAGTTTACAAGGCTTTTCACATCCCAGTAACAAGACCCCTATTATCAAATTCATCTTCTCCTTTACTCAGTTTTTTAAAAATTTGTAAACTTATTTTGTCGCTTTAATACAATCATCCACTACATTTCTGTGCAAAACAATTCTCATACAAATCCCTCTAGTAGGCACTTATAAGTCCAGAAATAATACACTAATGCTGCCAGTGAAATCTGAATTTTACTCCTCCTTCTTACCATCCACAAGAGCAACAAATCAACAGGCTACACAGGGAGACTGAGATGCTCTGAATAAACAATACTGTTTTTAGGGTGTGAGAATCCTCTGCAGGAACTACAAAATGTCAAGCTATTTGCTCGCACTTTAGATAATTTCAGATACGTTTGCAAAAAAAAAAAAAATCTTTCTCCCTTGTCTACAGAAGAATATTCAACAAATAGTGTCTGAACCCGTGAGGGAACAGCAGTATGAGCACCAGAGATGCAGTATATCTTCAGTAACCATGCTGTTTTGGGTTCAGGCTTACACCCACCCACATATGTTGTATTATACCATTGCATAACCAGAGATCCCTGGAGCCTGGATTCTCAGTCTCTATGGCTGCACACACTGCAACTGCTGTGCCAATACAGAAATACTGATATCGTGTGCTGCTGCACACCCCACCAAAGTGCTACTAGTGCGACTTCCCCATAGAGAGGATATTTCTTCAGCCCTTTCTTTTTTTTTTTTTTTTTTGGTGCTAGCCGTTCATCTAAGAGAGTGATATGCTAAGGAGAAAACTGAAGTGGTTCATTTATGTACATGCAAATTACAAATGCTTTCAATAATTGCTTGTTAGTAGGCAGTCAAAAGGAGACTAATACAGAGTCTGCTATTAGTAAGATAGCACTGAAAATGCAAGAGGAATACCCAAAAATATCAAGATCTGCTGAAGTCGGGGGACTTGAATTTTGACAATGGTTATCATTTGTAGTTGATGATGGTGCTAATAAATGTGGAAGACGTTTGCCCACATATTTATTAAAAATGAGTTTAAATGTTTGCTTCCTGAGAGTATCCAATGTAACATAAGACAAAAAAGATGACAGTAAAGTTGCTTTGTCAAAACAACTGTTGCTTTGTCTGTGTAACAACAGCTTTAGTCTCAGAGTAAATGGGAAGAACTCACAGGTGAGAGAAGAGGCCTGGAAAGGCAGAAAAAACACCCTGCTGAGCCCTGCTGAGGAAATTGTTGGGAAAAAAAATTGTAGGTCTGTATGTCTAGCCTGGAGAACAGGAGGTGATCAGGGGTGATCTCGCTCCCCACAACCGCCTGAAAGGAGGCGGCAGCCAGGTGCGGGTCGGCCTCTTCTCCCGGGCAACCGGTGATAGCACAAGACAACACAGCCTTCAGCTGCGCCAGGGAAGGCTCAGGTTGGATGTCAGGAAGAGATTTTTCACAGAAAAGGAGATTAGACATCGCAATGGGCTGCCCAGGGAGGTGGTGCAGCCACCGTCCCCGGAGGTGTTTGAGCGAAGCCTGGATGTGGTATCAGTGCCGTGCTCTACTCGACAACGCCGGTCATAGCTGACGATCACAGAGGTCTTTTCCAGCCTAACTGAATCTGTGGTTCTGTAATTTCATGCTAACCGAGAGCAGGGATCATTACCATCCCTCCTATGTGTCTTTCCCCCTTTTCCGAAGTCTCAGGAATGAAACTGCCAGCCCCGCGGAATCAGGGATCCCGAGGGCCGGGCTACATTCTCGGTGCTGGATTGGTGCTGCCTGCGCCGCACGCGCCGCGCTAGTCTCGCACCCCGCCGGCGCCGTCGTAGCTCTGGCCCCGCCCCCAGCCCCGCCCCGCTACCCCGGCCCCGCCCCCTCTGCGTCCGCGCCGCTCCCGCGCCGCCCCCCCCCCCCCGGCAGTGCGGTGCTGCGCCGCGAACATGGCGTCGGAGGGGATGATCCTGACGAACCACGACCACCAGATCCGCGTCGGCGTCCTCACAGGTACCGGGCCGCACCGGGCACGGCGCTGGGGACGCGCGGAGAGCGGCCGCGGGTCGGTGCGCGCCTCAAGCCGCCCCGCGGGGTGCCCCGCCGGCCGTCTGTCTCTGCCGTGGCGTCGCCGCCGCCGCTGCGCAGGGAGCGCCCCTCTGCCGTGCGAGCGGTACCCGAAGCCCGGAGCCAGGGTCGGGGCGTGGGGGCGGCGCTCCGGCCGCCGGCGGACAGCGTGAGCGGGGCCGGCCGGCGCTGGGCAGCGCTGCCGCAGGCGGGCGGGCGCCGCAGCCACGGGAGCTAAACCCGGGGATACCCGCGCGAAGGGGACGGAGTGCGCGGGTGGGCGAATGCCGGAGGGGATGGGGGGCCGGGACGCGGCCGGGCTTCCTCCGAGCGCGGCGGAGCCGCCAGTGCGAAGGCGCTGGAGAAGGGAGTCTGCGGCCGGCGCAGGCTGAGGGCCGGCAGGTGCCGGGCCTGCGTTCCCCGGGCGGGAGGCGGCCTCAGCTCCCGGCCGCGGGAATGCCCGAGCTCGGCACGCTCCGCACGGCAGCTCCTTTGGGGTGGCTCCTTCCCCTCCCCCTCCCTGGCCTTTACTTTGGGGATTGGGAGGGGGTGGGTGGGGATGCCTGTGCCTGTGTGCTCTCTGTTGGGAGGGGTAGGACGGCATTTATGATGCTGCCGCTCATAGCGCACGGATGATCCTTTAATAAACCCGTGGCACATGACCTGCGGTGGCTGCACAGAAGGGCTCCCGGAGCCGGCACGGGTGTGACGGGCTGGGGGCTCCTTTGCCGGGGTCTCGGCGGGTATGCCGGTGCCCCGCGGAGCTCGGCGCGGCGGGGAACGCGTGGCGCGCCCAGGAGCGGAGCCCCGAGGGGTTCCGGTGTACACGGGCGTCAGCACCGCTTCTCTGCGAGGAAGGGGCGAGAGATACCGGCGGAATTTTTAGGCTCAGTAGGTTTCACCGGGAGCCTGGGAAGACATGATTGTTCGTGGAAGGCAGCGTTGTGAGCTCGCTTAGGAGTAGGAGGATGCTTGGAGTGAAAGAGGGGACATTGGTGGGAGAGGAGGCCTGGAGTTAACCCTGAAGTTATTTATTACCGCTAGCGGTGTTGAGCCCGAACGGCGCGTTCCGAGCCCGCGGGAGCCCCCGGCGCTGTTCCTCTGCCCGGTGCTGATCCCGCTGCCGGGAGCAAGGGATGTCGCGAAGGCTGGAGCTCTTCCCCTCCTTCCCTTACTGGGAAGCGCTTGGCCTCAAGGTGATCGTGACGATAAACCGCTAGAAAAGCACGGTAGATACAAGTGGAAATCCTTAGCGTGCTTTTAAATCCCAGGCAGTCACATCCTTAATGTGGGTAGTGGTTTTGGACCAGATGCAAAAGTCACATGGGGGGGTTTGTTCCCTTTGTTTCTAAAGGATAGGACATGTGTGCCACTACCTATTATTGTAAAAGTTAAAGTGGGAAGAGAGTGCCAACAGAATGCATATTTTTCTTTGCATATTTTGTGCAACTTCATGGTATGTAACTTGTTTTTTTTTTTTTTTTTTTGATCAGAGTTGTAATAATTTTCACATGTAAGTGTTCCCAGAATGCAGTACCAGGCACATATTGGTGTTATAACAATTTAAATAACGATTTAGTCTCTCAATAGATTCAGATAGTCCTTCAGAATACACTTATTTTGTACTGTAAATCCTGTTCAATCATTGTTAAACTCTTTTAACTTCGTATCATAATTTGTAATTTCGTTGAGAAGATTTTCTGGCCTAATTTTAGGGGTTTTTTTTAGAGGAAAGCCAAGAGACATAACCAAACAGAACAGTTTTAGTTTTTTTTGCCTGAATGTGGTTGTTTTGAATTCCAGGCTAACAATTTTTGCAAATAGTTATTTTCCCATTTTGAAAGGGGACACCTCGGTGTCTTACAATTTTCCTAGCCCCTTCTTTGTGCGTGTTTATAAACCTGAAATAAAATGTTATTTTCTGCTCTGGCATCTCCTTTAACCTGGAAAGAGAATATTTGTACTTTGGGGGACTTGGACCCCCTAGCTGTTTCTGCTGTTTCAGCTATGAAAAGACAGCAAATTAAAAAATGTACTCTTCTGAATTTTTCTCATAGAAATGAACTAATAATACATGCTGCTGTATGGAGGAATAAGTGTAGAAATGAAAAAGTTAGGTATGTGGACTATTTTTTTAACATTTAGAATAGCCTAGTGATCAGAAATTAGATCATTAACATAACATGACTCCTTTATCTTTTCTAATTAAGATCATAGGCATATGTTTGTTTTCTTAGCTGTATATACTTGTGGTCTTATCAGCACATATCAGGCATACAGATTTCTGCTCCTGTTAGACTTGGTATACTCATTATTTCTACTGATTATTTAGAAAATAATCAGTACTGCACCTTAGGGTCATACTCAGATGGAATTTAAATTTACTTAGGAAGGAGTAACTGTTGAATTAATTTGGAGTAAAGTGGTGTGTTTATTTTTAAATGAAGGCATATAAAAATTATTTGGGCACATTGTTATTCTTATCTGTTGTAGAGACTGATGCACATGGCTCCAGAGAATATTGAGAGTGAGTAATGTTTGTCATAAAGCTTAGTTTCATTACATTGTTTTGTTTTGAGTAAGTTATTGTATTTAGTTTTGCTTGGTAGACCTCTGTGTTTGTGTATGTATTGCTAGTTTCCATCTAGAAACAAATGTGTACTTTTTCACTTGTGGCAAATTTGGACAGGTACAGTGGATTTATACACAGATACAGTTTACTAAAGTAACTTTACTTTATTCAAATGCAAATTTTTGCAGAATGTAGCACCTTGGGCTTTTTACACAAAAATTACTTGTTAACTTCTCCTATTCCCAAACTGTCCAGGGCCTTTAGTTAAAAGTCAATGATAAGAACAAAGTCCATAATTAGGACATTTTCTCAACATGAAAGAACTGTCTTCCTGAAATCAGGAAAAATACTTTCGTGTATACAGCATCTATGGACTTGAAGATGACATTCAGGCTTATTTTTGAGTCTCTGTATAGAAAGTTGTAGAGTTAGGCTTCTTTACTGAAACAGGAGGAAATATACAACTGACTGATTACAAAATTGCAAAACTTGCAAAATACAAGGTTATGTCTTATGCACACAGGAAGCCTCACTGGTTTGTGGATAGAAATATGAATTTTAATCTTTGTGTGTTATCATTTCAATAAGTTTTCTAATTTGTGAAGAGTGGAACTGTGAAAGTGTCATATTCAGCACCAGGGTTTAATGAAGTGTTCAGATTAAAGATAATGCTCACTTAGGTTCCAAACCTAGGTTTTCCCTCTGCTACCTTAGATATGCAGTGCAAGCACATGAGCTACTAATAGAGCTTCAGTATTATGTTGTTGTGAGTTTACTTTTATGGTAAAATGCATTTTAAAAGGGCTGTGATGCTGTCAGATTGATGATAATGAGGAGATTTTTGTGATGGAATAACAGAGTTGGACTAACAATGTCCATCCAAACTTTGTGTTTTAAGTGTTCTGGATATTATCTTCTTTTAAAAAGAAAACAGTTATAGAGAAAGAAGAAATGTGGGGTATATAAATGAAAAAGGAGAGAGATCTCCACATTTACAGTTAAAGGCTGGATTCTATGCATGCTTTGTGTGTACTGTTGTGCATCAGTGCTTCCTTAGTAAAGTACAGGTACAGAATTACTCTGGTTGCCCCTTGCAAGCCTTTCATGTTTGGGATATCTCTAACAGAACAGTTGTTAATCAGTTACCAGTGGTGTCAGGTTGCTGGA
This sequence comes from Serinus canaria, assembly GCF_022539315.1. Lineage (NCBI taxonomy): Eukaryota > Metazoa > Chordata > Aves > Passeriformes > Fringillidae > Serinus > Serinus canaria. The sequence continues at coordinate 30,090,693 of NC_066319.1, read as the reverse complement.
CCTGGTGTACTAAGTACAGAATTTTGTAATGTTGAAGTTGGCTAGAAAAGAGGAGAAATTGTGTGCTCTGGCCAGAGTTGAATCAATATTAGGTCATCCTTCACTGGTGGTGGCATTGGTAACAGTTATATAATCTGTGACCTTTCTTGTTTTGTCAGTGTCTAAAGCAGACCCTTGACTGGAACCGTCCAGAGAGTTCTGAATGATGTTGCCATCTCCACTAGCCCAATGGAAAAAACCATACTCTGGTTCTCTCTGCTTGCTCCCATTTTGTGCTTTTTTCCTCTCCATCCCTATTTTCTTCTTATTTGCTTCTCTTCTTGTTTTCTCTCCAGTAAGCATTTAATGTAGCCAGCCAAAACTTGAGGTTTTGTTACACGTTTGTTTTTTTCAGAATATTATTGATAAAAATATGTCAGATTTTGGGTTGACTAATAACTCTTCATTCAGGTTGTCTGCTTTTGAGGCAGGTCTGTGAGAAAGTCCTCGCCAGACATAAACACCATTTTCTGTCTTTACTCCTCATTTTGCATTGTTTCTTCCTTGTTTAGGAAAAAGCTTTCAGACTAACTTTTTTTCAGGACAGTTTTACTGTGTTCAGTATTGCTTTCAATGTGGTACAGCTTTTCCCTTTCATAAAGGGAGTAAGGGGTGTAGGCAAATTTTACTTCAGATACATTGTTCTTCCTTTCTTCCTCTGTGTAAAGATTAAAACATTTTCAACCATAGCTGTGGCCATAACCTACATGAAATGTTTCTGAATGTGTTACTCAGACCTTGATGTCCAGGTAACCCTGTAGTATGGAGGATTAGTGTCTTTGTGGCTGAGACTCCTTACTTGGTTGAAATTACAGTTGAGTGTGGACATTGTGTCTGAATGTATCACTTTGAAGCAAGCTCTCTTCTGAGATGGTGAGGCCCTTATCTACATGAGAACTGCAACCAAAGGAGTTGCCTGGGCAGATCTGAAGTTCGGTGATATGAACGTTTTGTAAAAATTATCTTTGAGGAATGTGGCAAACAAAATACTTAGAGTGTCACTATATGTTGGTCAGACTGTTTAGAAATGTATAGGCTGTCGGTTTCCCAACTAAAAAGTCCTATGCCTCTTTCCTATTTTTTGAAGTACCTTCTCATGACTTTGCTCTAACTGTTCATTAATAACATGGAAGTTGCAAGATCTCTTAGCTGTGGTGGTTCTGTTCATGCTTTGGGATTAGTGGGAAACTTTCTTATAGAGGTGTGTGTGGGAGGGGGAGGACTGACACTAGGCTTCCTAGGAGTTATTGTCAAATTGCCCTAATTGTCTAAATTGATGTTGCTTAGTTTTTTGCTTGGGATCTGACTTCTGTCCAGAATTACACCTCACTGGGCACTTATCTTCAAAACATAGATTAAAGGCAGTACCTTCTCCTGGCAAGCTTTGTTAGAGAAATGCTGTGCTTCCATTCTTCAAAACATAGATTAAAGGCAGTACCTTCTCCTGGCAAGCTTTGTTAGAGAAATGCTGTGCTTCCATTAAAACATTCTGGATTCAGAGTAACATTCATTTTCATCTTTCTCACCTGTAAGACTGTCATAATGTTGAGTTTATCCATAGAAACTAGATTTCCTCCCTGTTTGCCATTTGTAGCTGTACATCTTTCTTTTTGACTTTTTATATGGCTAGGATGATGAGCTTAATCCCTTGAGCATGATCAGTAAAATCACCTCATTTCCTTTTTGTAGTCTGTGTTTTACTTTTTAAACTTAGAGGAAGAAAGTCCTTGCTTCCCCCCCCACCCCCCCATTTTTTAGTGTACGGCAAGGAATAAAAGTAGGTGGCTGAAATCTCCCTGATACTGTGGACTCTTGTACTTAAAATTTAACTGGCTTGCTATAGTACTGTTTCTTTTGCATGGGAAGAAGTTGCAACACTGAAACTGAAAGCATTTAAAGAGAGGGATTTAGTCATACATGTATAGTTGGGAAATAATACCTACTTGCTTGAGAAATGGCCATTAATTTGGAGATTTATGTGTTTTTATAGATCAGGGTAAGAAGTCTTGTGTACTCAGTCTTTCTTGATTTGGAGTTTACTTATCCAAATACAGTTGAAAGACTTCCATCTTCACCCACGCTCCATGTCTGTGGTTCATATTTAGCAGCACAGAGCATACCCATTACAGCATGTTTTCATTTGCTTTTCTACGTTTATATTTTTCTCCTTTTCCAGTACTGCAGGAAAACTTGCCATGTTATTTACCTTAAAAATTACCGATTGTGAATTTCATGAGGACCAGCTTACTTCTGGGATAACCTTTAGTTGGTCTGCTGGCTTTGTTAATTGGACAGTAACAGAATATATGATCATCAGGCTGTGTTTTGGAGAGTCTAGCATACCAAATTCTGACACACAGAATTCCACCTTTAATGTTTATTTAGCCATAGCTGTCTGGACTTTTTTTTTGTAGGTAAGCAAGTGTAGATTCTGTTGTCTGCGATTTGTGAGGTTGTTATGCAACAAGAGGACATGATAACTAAAAATGAGAACAAATTTTAATTCTTGTTAGATATTTATAATGTCTTGAAGTGTGAATTAAGGAAAAGAAATAATTTCAATTCTGTTTATATATGTAGATGCACTATGCAACTCTCCACTTCTTACACAGAAATGGTCTTATATTTGTAGTGTTGTGTATGACAGAATTCTTCTTGAAAGTTGACAGAATGCCTGAAAAAAGTGTCCTTGGAGAACTGGAGGGTAGTAACCATTAGGGAAAAGAGCAGGTAGAAGCCTTTTTCCTGTGGGATGTTTTTAATTAAAAAAAAAAAGCATAGCCTTTTGGCTGTTTTATTTTATTTTCTCACAAAACAATTGAAAAAATAAGTTAAAATTTAAAAAGAACAGTAATTGCATAAAAAGTGCTTGGGAAAATAGACCTAATTAGGCAGTTATCCTAGAAAATTTCATTTTGCAAGAAAGAGACTTGTATGTGATGTTTTGTTTACTTGTTTTGTTTTCAAACTAATTTACTGAGTCCTATTTTATGCCTAACTTGTCAAGTGGAAAAAAATTAGCATAAACCCTTAAGAATAATCTTCTGTGTACATTTTGCAAAATCCTGCAAAACAGGGCTCTATCCTGCTGTTACAATGTGGGTGAATGATGTAAGGAATAAAATGCATTGTCTGTTCCCTGTACTATGAAATAAGCAGCAAGAGTTCCACTGTCTTACTTCAATGGTTAGGGAATAGCTGTGTTTAACAAAACCTATTTTTGAGCAGTAAAATGTTTTTTGATATATACCATGACCTTCAAGAACTGACTCAACATTAATTTAGCTTTCTATATGTTACATGGAACAGTAATTTTAATAATTACAGATGTATTATGGCATTTCATTATGTATTCAGCATACAGATTGTATAAGTAGACCTATAAAATAAATATATTAAGAATTGCATATGCACTTCCAACTGCAACTATAGAAATACATATTTTTACTTTTTCCTTTTCTAATTCAATGATATCACTTACTATGTAGTAAAGTGAGGAACATGAAGAAGCAGAATACACTTGGGCTTTGAACTATAAAATTTTTGTGTGATTTTAGTACTTACTATGTGGTTATGAAATTGTTAGTTTTCTTCATTATCCTGTATATTGTAGGGAATTTATGTGGAATATTCTTCCTTTAAAAAAATCTTTCATGCATGGATTTTGTTGGTTTTTCTGGCTATTGTATGTGACTTTTGAGATCAAAAGTGGGAAATAGAAATTAAAGTATATGTTAAATTATATGGTGTGGCTTTGTTTGGGTTTGTGTTTTTTGTTTTTTTTTTTTCCAGGTGTTATAGTTTGGATTGTTTGGGAGGTGGGATTATTGGTGCTTTTGTTTTTTGGTTTTTTTTTTTTTTTTTTTTTAGATGTGTGCTGAAGGGGATTTAAATGCATACTGAAATCTAGGAAGTAAGTTGTTTATTCAGAATCATTTTTTGGGAAGTTGTATGGATGAAAATAATACACATTCTTTGGGAATTAAAATGAATTGCAGTGAAGTGTCTTGCAGATCTGACTCAGAATGGAAAGGCTTCTAGAACCTCTACAAATGATGCTTGTCCTTAAAAAAAAGAGGAAATTCCCTTTATTCTTATCAAGCTATTTTTGGCTGTGAGATGGGCCACTTAGGAAGGAATTCATAGGAAGACCTGAGGTGAAGTCTGTAAAGTCTTAATTCAGTAATTCTTGAAGAAACATTGAATTTGGTACTAGTTAGGAGTTCTGCAAACCAACACACTTCTACACTGCAATTTCTTACCCCTTCTTAAAACAGTTCTCATGGGATCAGGAAGACAAATCAGAGTGTCAAAGATATGTTGTTGGGCAGGTATGGATCCTTCTACTAGGTACTTGCAAATCCTGTCCTGGGAAAGTGTGAGTGGCAATAAGTTTCTGGAAGATGAGGATTTCCATGTATTGAAACAGATATGACATAGTTTCCTACTGACATGACTCTTTCATATGATGTAGAGTAGTGGCATGGCAGTGTAGATGGTGAGGAACCCAAGGCTTACTATGGATTCCCCGTCAGAAACTTCACCTCAGAAAAAAATTGGGAGAAAGCAGCAAGATGCCTAAAGTAAGTACAAATCTGGTGAGAAAAAGGCTTGTTTCCAGAAAAAAAAAAAAAACGTAAGATTAAAGGGAAAATGTACTTCTCCTTTCCTCTTTTTCTAGCCTAATTTCTTGTGTTAGTTGTGTGAATACTCAAGGTGAGACATTAAATAAGCCTGCAGCAAATCAAGACTTCTTAAAATCAACTTCCTTGAAGAAATAAGCTGTAAATTAAGCATAGTGAGGAAAAAAGTTGTGAAGCACCTTTAAAGAGAGTGCAGGGACAAAGTGTTTCTGTAGATAATACACACAAATCTCCAGGGATGCTGAGATAAAGTTGCAACAGGTCTTCCTATGTGTGTAACTCTTTCTGATTAAAACTTCATCATTGCTGGTACACTGATTTAATACTTCAAAATTTAATACTTAAAAACTAGAATTGAGCTGAATCTAAATCTGAGTACTTCTAGTTTTTGTAAAATGTACTTGATGGTAGGCTTTTTTAATGAGTGCTGTAATCAGGCAGACTGAAAAGTCTGTAGGGGAATTTCTTTCCCTCCTAACCCTCGATTGCAGGAGATTCCAAACCCTTCTGGTCATGAGGACATATATCATGGCATTAAAAAAGAAGCCAGTAAAAGATATGTAGAATAAACCAGGAGACTGAGGAGAGTTTGGAGAGAAATCTCATAACTTTTTCAAGTAAATGTGACTACAGAGTAGTGCTGTAAGACATAATACTTTGGAAAGAAGGCAAAGCACAGAGTTTTAAAAATTTGAAAATGATCATATTAGTAAGATGTATGTGGTTCAAGTTTGGTATATTTGTTCCAGAATCTGATGTTTCAGAATCTAATGTTATTCTGATATCTATTTTTTAGGAATGTGCTCTGTTCCACAGTAGGAAGGTAAGCTGTCAAGCCTTAAGGTCTTGCAGTTAAATCCCAGCATGGTAAGAAAGCTGTTATCAACGTCTCCAGTGTGCAGGACCTTCTTATCTGGGTGAGACTCAGGCAACAAAAAACAAAATAGAAACACTAAAGTTCATGTTAAAAGGAACCGATGAAAAAAGAAACTGATGAAGAATTTCCTGTGATTGTTAAGCTTCAAGGAAGCTCACCTGCCTGTTCCTATTTCTTTATTCCAAAGGGTATAGCTCTAGTTTATGCACAATGGTTTCAGTACATGACTTTTCTCTTTGGCTTGGCAGTTGATCAAAGAGAATTACAGAAAATACTAGTTGTCATTTCACCATTGTTATGTCAGAAAAGGGTTCAAGTAGACTTTCTGTGAGTGCTTTGACGAACAGAACATCTTTCTGGAAAAGCTATCTGAGGCAAATTTCTGTATAGCATTAAACTGGGACATCATGGATTATCTTTAATATTAGAAAAATCTTTTAATTCCTTGATAGCATGTCTTGTATTCCATTATTGTTATGTGTAAGTTGCTGTGAGGACTCATCAAATCATAAGGGAGATTTTAGATGTAAAATAGTAATAATTTTCAGTATTTCTTACCAGAGTAGTAGCAGCTTTTAGTATACCCCAGAATAATTTTAGCAGGTCTTCATATTCAGATGAGTCCTAGGAACCTTTTTCAGCACCAAACAAACACCTGCTAAAAATGTTCTACCTTTGCTTCAGCCTCCAGAAATTCAGCTGTGCATATGAAAAGTATGATGAGGAAAACAACTTTAAAATGAATGGTTGAGATCTTATTAGCATCTAGAAAGCAGCTAATGATTAGGGCACATTCAGGAGGTTTTTCAGTGTTTTAGATGTTGGGAAAACATCAGCCTGGAGCCATTTGAGGTGATAGTAAAATACATATTCTCATTCTTTCTAAGTATAAATTTAAACTCTAATACCCCCTAGATGCTGACATCCCAGCTAGCAGCCATTGAAGAAAACAACCCCTCAGATGCAGAAATTCCCTATATTTGGATAATTAGGTACTCTCTCAATTCTTCAACAATAAGTACCCAATTAAAAAAATATTTTGTGCTGTACCTATGTAAGTCTTTTGACTGTAATTTAGTAGATTAATTTATCTTTTGTGATTTCATTCAATGGAAGTAAAGTCTTTGATATCAAGTGCTGCTGCTTTAGAGAAACAGATCTTAGTACTGGGGGTGTCACCTGCTGACTGTTGAGTGTGTTTGGCCTCACACTAGCTCAAAACCCATGGAGTGACCTCAGTAAGTGTTGGAGTGCATTAGGTGCATTTGTGGAGTGGATTTCATTTAGTTTTGTCCAAAGTGAATTCCACATTCATACTTGGATTTTTCGCTGCAGTGTGAACCAAAGTGTGGTGACTGGGGACTCTTGGGAGACAGGTTAAAAGCCACATTTTTGGACCAAGCACAAAAAACTGATACAGACACACTCTTATTTTTTGCCTCCACAGGGTTTTGTGTGCCTCTTAAAATTCTTGTGTATGCCAGAGGGGTCTTCCAGTGGGTAGCAACAAGGAGACCTTCCTAGAAATGGAAGGTGACCAGGAAGACACTGGCTCTTGTGGGTTTTGTGAAGGTGATGTGGGTGAGGGCATAACCTTTGAATATTTGGATACTCTAGTGAAAGTGAAATGTGTTTTGTTAACTAGCCTTGAAATAATGCTTAAGATAGCACAAAGTAAAGTTCAGTAGTATGTAGAAGTATTTCAAATGTACAAAACTAGCCACAGAATTACAAATTTTTATAAGAGCTATAGCTGAGGAAATGACAGAAAAAGCATGTTTAAATTAATCCTAGTTTGAGCAGGCCCTCCTTTGTACCTTGTATCTGGCTTGTCTTTTAGGAAAATACATGCAGCACCTTTTCAGGGATTTTATCTTCCTGCATTCACTACATCTCAAGGTGAGTTACTGAATTTTCTTCTGGTTTACCATGCAGTCTGCTATAAGTGCCACTGCTTTAGAACCCAACAGGACTCTGCTCAGGTTTAATCTTGAATATGATTCTATCATCTCTTCTCTTGTCCACTGCCATGCCATGCTGTGCTGGCATAACCTGTTGTGTGGCTGTGCTGACAAGGAACTGAAGCAGCTGAAAATTACCCTGCCAAAAAAAAAAAAAAGATCCTTTTGAGCTGAATCAGTTGTGTGATCTGGTTAAGCACTGAGCTCTGCAGACTTCTCCTGTAGGTGAATGGTGAACAAGGCTGGCAATTTTTTACCTCTATTGTAATTTTTTTTTCCAATTCTGTTCTGTCTTACTTCTATCCTGCCCTTTCTTTCCTCTGTGTAAAACAAACTTAACTGGCTAACCTAATGGAAAAACTGCTCTTCTTTTGAGGAATTAGTTTTCTGCTGCCAGAACAGACTGAATCAACTCAGCAAGGGACCTCAGGAGTGCCAGTTTGAGGGAGGAGCTGGATTGTACAGGTAGGATAGGAAAAAGTGGGAGATAGGACTTCTGTTTTCTCAACACTTCCCAGAGAGATGTAATCATGTGCTAATTTTCTGTAGTTCACTTGCATAAATTGTGAAGGCAGTCTTGACACTCCTTTATTTGGCTGTGTTGCCTCCTTGCGTGCAGCTATTGCTTTGTCAGGCCAGGTGTCCTCTTGGTGGTATTTACTAGCTTGTGCTCATGGACAAGCAAAGACACTGCCTCTCCTCAATAATAAGCAGTAAAAAACATAGTGAAGGAATGGAAGGATTTGCCTATTACAGGAATTTTTTTTGAGGAGAGGGTAAGTCAGGATATATTTTTCCATATTGTATGTAAAGATATTTGATTCATGTAGTAGAGGAGAATATGAAGGCTGTGCTAGGCATTTATGCTTAGCAAAGAGCTGAACATCTGAGAACTTGTATGGTAGGTAACTAGAAAAGCTGAACATTAGATTCCTGCAGTGTTAAATTTGGGAAAAGGTGAACACTATCTTCTGCATTTATGGGCACAGAAGGTCGCTTTATGAATGTATTAATTTTTTAATAGTCAAAATGTCTAACATTAGTTTTTCTAACTTACTTTCTTGACTATAGTATGCCTGACACAACTAATTTGAAGACTATATACACATAATTAATATACATACCCACATAAACATTTATTATAGTGTATATCTGTAATTTTTAAAAAAATAAAAGTGACACACTTTTGCCAGTTCTGATTTCCCTTTTGCTTGAGGGATTTCTTTGACACCATTCAATCTGTCATCTTACTTGCACTCAGTATAGTTTTTGTAAGCCTATCTCTTTGAGGCTGCTGGCCTGATATGTACTAAATGGCAGATGATGTGCTACTGACTTATTTTTCTTCTGTTGTTCATCTCTCTGTATACCAACTATTAAAACATCTATATGCAAGATCATAATATAATTTCATTTCTGCCCTGCATACCTTCTTGCTGATGTGAACAGAGTCATTACCTTTTTCTTGAGTGGGCTGTTATCCATGTGAGAGATGGAGGTAACTGGACCAGCCAGTCAAAGGTATCAACTATTTGGGTAAGTCAGGCTTTGAGATTTTTAATATTGCCCTAAAATGGGGGAGGCTTAGGGGTGAAGATGAAGATAGATAGTTTAGTTGTATAATTGTGGTCAATGGACCATGCACTCTTATTTAAGGCTTTAACTGCCACTCAGAAGCTTGCTGGTCCATGCATTTGTCTAATATTGTGTGTTTTCATGATCTCCATGGCTACTAATTATGTACAGACCATGATTTTGGTATTGAAATGCGGTGTTTTCTGATAAAGGTAGCTAGCTAAACTGAGTTTTGTAGATTGCAAATGTAAGTAACATCTTCAGTATTAAGGTACATCTATAGTGGACGTGTGATTTTTGAAATAACAGAAAATACTGAAATGCTGTAGTCACTGTAAAAGCAATCATAACATAAAAGTACAGTTTGGCTAGGAAAAAAGCTTAGGATTAATAATAAAAGCGGAATTTTACTGGAAGTGTGAGAAAAAGAAGCTATAGAAGGAATTGATAACCACAATATGTAAAATCAAAACAGTATTATAAAGGACAGCTTCTAGCAAATAATATAGAAACCAGGGTTATATGAATGAGGTGTGAAGGCTGTTAATGGACAGCAGACAAGCTCAACAGGGAAAAGATTTCTGTGCTTAAGGATTATACATCTGTAGGTATGAACAGGTGCTAGCATCCTGTTCACTAGAAAAGCCTAACAAGCAAAATTAGGAAATTTGTTTTATGAAATGAATAGAGTAATAAACTAAATATACTAGATCTTCATAATCCCAATAGCCTTTCCTTTAAATCCCTCACTGAGCCTTATTCAAATCTGAAAAGTATTGAATCTTTTAGCAATTCTTTATGAATTAGTTTTTTACTCCATTGTCCTAATAGTGAAATTAATCCCACCTAGAGCTCTCATTTATCCCAACAAAATTATTCCTATGTATGATGAACAAAATGTGAACTGATCCAGATGATAGTATTTTGCCAAGCCAGCTTTCAGTGAATTTCTTTCAGTTTACTATGAGTAAATGCTTGTGCCCACACAGTAGAGAAGGGAACAAGTTGCTGCCAGTGTAAAGCCAGTGGGATTCTTTTTTCTTTTGCTAATAATGCATGGGAAAAACTGATCTTTTGCCAAGACATTAGTGGCCCGTGTATGTGGGGAGCATACTGTTGCCAGGCCTTCAAAACTTGTATTTTTACTGGACTAACTTTTATCAAAGTCAGAAGTTACATTCTTTGAAAATATTGTGTGGATACAATTACACTTTGTAGCCTTGTGCACCACCCATTGGCTGCTGATTTCAGTTTCGGAGTCAGTGACCTGAGGCTGAATATACTGCTCCAAAACTCAATTACTAGTCATTCACTTAATCATGCTCACAGAAGCACATGCTGTTTGTGTGTCTGTAGGATATTTCTCTCTTTTTGGGGTATGAAGTGATTGGCCTCCTGGTTTTGAAGTAATTGTGCTACTTCTGGTGATGTCTGGTTGATCTGTGAATCTGCTCCTGCATTACTAATGTCTCATCTTCCTTCAGGAGACCATCAGAATTTGTTTACTTTCATTGCTTTTCTTTATTAACCTGTATGGAATTACTGGATATTTGTTGAGGTTTCAGAATTTAGTTACAGCTCCTATTACAACTGATAAAAAAAAAAAAGTTTTGAAAAAAGGTGGAGTGGGGAAAGTGCTCCCAAGAGTTTCAGCCATTCCTTTTCCTCCTTAATCCCCTCACCATGGAGCAAGATGCTGCTACTTTCTTAATGACTGCAAGAAAATAAAGCATTAAAAACCTTAGCTCTTCTTTAAAAACAATGGAAGATAAAGATGTGAGGCCAACAGATTCCTTGGATGTCATTTTCTTCCATGTCTGACTTTTCATCTTTGTATTTGGTGTGTATGCTGGCTAAATACTGGAAAAGGCTTTTTAGTGCTTTTCTGCTTTTTTTGCATTGAAAAGACTTATATTTCTGTTCTAGTGAAAGTTTTATTCTTTTGTGAATTGACAAAAGCATACTTCCTTTGGGACTGACTATAAAATCTTTTGCTGCCTGTAACATGACAAGTTATACTGAAATCTTTCTCAGCAGTTTTGTTTTCTTGGTTTTTTTTTTTTTTTTTGATGTATGTGTCTTGATACAGAGTTTGTTGATCAAATACATAGTATGTCTCATTCAGATTATTTTTGATGTTAGATGAAAAAGTCAACCTCTTGAATGCAACTAGATTGGGGATTTTCTTACAGAATTTCTACTAAATGTGAAGTGCTTCTTTTCTTGGAAATTTTTTATTTTTACCTGCTTTGAATTGACGTCTCCTGGAATCTCAGGATTTCATTATCAGGTCAACAGCTGTAATTACCTTTGTTTTCTCATTTCTTTCTTACTTTTTTTTTTCTTAAATCTGACAGATGACAAGACATTTTTTCCACTTTGCCTCACATTCCTGAACGACTTCATAGGCAACTCTGAAAGGTTTTTCCCATAGTCCATCTTTCCAGTCTTAGAATATCTATGATAAGAATGTGTTTTCTGTCTATAATTGCTTGTAAATATTACCACTTTGGACCATGGTTGTTTATTTCAAGGCTTTTTTTCCTCTGTGTTTCTTTCATTTTGCAGCCAGTGAGCTTTCTAATAGTCTGTTGTCCAGGAGGATATATCTGGAGAATGTACTGCTTTAATGCTGTACAAAGGAAGTAATTGAAATAAATCACTAAAGAATATTGTGGTGGATTGACCCTGTGCAGCAGCTGAGCCCCACCCAGAGGTTCACTCACTGTCCCCAGGCAGGAGGAGGGACAGAATTAGAAAAGCAAAGATGTGGAAACTCACCAGTTGAGATAAGGGCTGTTTAATAAGTGAGGGAAAGGTGTGTGCCTTACTGAGATTAAGCCAGACAATATCCATTGCTTTCCATTTACCAAGCCTGGTAGAAAGTTTTTGTTAGGCTGTTCTCTGTGTTCTGCTGCATTTTTTTTTCTACCTGCTAGCCAGACAGGTAGAAAAGTCTAATTTTTCCTTTGTGTATGGCCTTCTACCAGACAAAAAGCACCAATAAGAAATTTTATAGCTTGTTCTGCAAATCTGTCTGCCCTCTTTGTTCAGGAATACAGGCAATTTAGAGATCAGTGCAAGGAAGCAATGCCCCACTGTATGGCTTTGCCATCTGGTACACATCCTGTAGGATGAAGAAAGACTTTTGTGAACATTTTTTGTCTGTTTACAATGTTGGCTTTTCTACAATTGGTGAGTAGCATTTTTACTTCTCTCATGTGTTAGCTTTTTGTAGTTGCTGAAAAAGCTTTGGTGATTCATATCCTTTTCTTGTCCCTTCAATGGATTCAGAAATGGAAATTCAGCTTCCATACTTTCAAGGAGTTTCCTTCATAAGGACAAAAAAGTAAATATTCGAACTGTAAGTTCCATTAAGTCAATATAAAATGTTTACAATCTTCCCCTGGGCTGTTACAGAACTATCTAATGCCAATTACTGTGCATTGATGATACATCTGAAGATAAAAACTAGTATTTTTAAAATTTTGTAAGTGAAGGTAATTGAAGAAAATCCTTTCATTGGTTGCCCAAATGAGAATATTTAAATAAGGATGTGGTTTAAAGATACTTAAAGATCACAGTACTTGATACAGTACTGTAGGTTGATACAGTTCTGTGATTTATTCTATATTAAATGCAATTTCAGATACTAGGTTGTGACTGATAACATCATTCACTGTGCATGAAGTTCTTTCTGCCAAAATACCTTACTTTTTTATTTATACATTATACAGATTTCTGTTATTTACGTAAGTACTTTGCAAATGCTCAGGTAAAGAGGTAATAATGAAACTTATATGCTACATAGACTGCATGGTAAAAAAAAGAGTTTTTATGTCTCTGAGGACAAGAGCCAGCACTCAACTGATCTGCAAGTCCTGAAATAAACTTGGATGCTTGTATTAGCTTGGACTCACTCATAACTCAAGCTATTCTAGCCTGACTTCCAAAATATGTCTTACAAGGTAAAAACCACCCATTGGTTATTTAAGAATTTCAGGAGTATAATGTAATATGAGTTAAGACATGTAATATAAGAGTTAATGACATCTCATGTAATACTTAAATTGACTGTGTCCCTAGGGGAGTACTACTGAGTATATATATTTGAGTATTACATGAGATGTCATTTATGAAATATGCATATAACAGTTTCTGTATCAAGGGCCTGCATATAATTTATAAAACAAAATTTAGCAGCTGAGAGATGCTCTTAGAACACACAATACTTTTATTTAAATACCTTTATTTTGAAAGGGAGTGGTTTTTTAGGATTTTTCTGTGCTCGAATATGGTTTCTTACTAAGCCTTTTCACATCAGGTAACCAGGATCAGATGTATTGAAAGCATTACATGGACAGAGCTTTGTTCTTGGACTTTTCTTTTTAGTACCTTGTCTTTTTAACTCAATATTTTTATACAGCATTTGTTAGCTGAATGGCTAAAATTCTGCTCAGTTTTAAATGAATGCCCATATGAACTCACTACTCTGTTCAAATTAGCCAATTCACAAAGTATAATCTGTACATTTGATTTACATAATGTATGTTTCCGTTGTATATTTGCTCTAAGAGTGCCAATAAGCTTAGGATTTTCCCCCACTGTCTGTCATATTAATGTTACCAAAGCCTTACCTTTCTGGATAAGGCCTAAAATGCAATCATTAAACTAAAGGGAAGACATGATATTTAAAAAGAGTATTCTAAAAGTAATAATTATGTATTCCTTTGGTAATTAAGGTTTGCAAACCTCTTAATTTACTGTGGCACTAGTAGTCTACTGGAAATTACACACATAGAATAATACATTTTGCCTTCCTCTTGCATCTGAGCATTTATTTCTGGCTGCATCTGTTCTTGCTCCAGGGATAAGAATTTGACATGGGAAGTCGAAGAAGCTCCAGTAGTTTTAACTTACTGTGGTACTTGAAAGTATGTTAAAAAATGAACAAACATTTCACAATTCATTTAACATATTGATCAATCTTATGTGAATATTGTCTTTTTTGTGTGTCTTAAGGGTGGGCTGAAATTTTTGAATGAAGACAAACAAAAAAATAGTACATGATCCAAAAGATGCAAGTGGCAAAAAAAAAAAAAGGGAAGAAAAGCTGCAGTTGACACAAGAAGGTGGTTAGCGTTAACATATAGTGTGATAATGGATGTCAGGGGCAGAGGAGGGTGTTAAGTCATTGTTTTAGACTTGTGAGGTGGATTTACTAGAGTTTGTGTGTTCCCTAAGCAGAGAATATTGTGTTGATCCAGTAATTTGGGGATATTTTTGTTGCTCCAGGGAATGGAGCTGTATTAAAAGTAGAAGCAGCTTTAAATACTCTGTAAAATAGAATGCATTGCCTTTATTCTCTCTGTGGAGCAGTGCTATTAGGAGCTATATCCCTAGTTACACACTTGTGAAATTAAAAAAAGCTTCATGGCTGGAAGGATGCCCAAATTCTATGAAATCTTGTATTTCTGAAGAGAGAGATAAATAGTCAATCAAATCCAGGTATCTGTAACACTTTGTAGGCTAGATCCAAAGAGATACATCAATGTGGTGATGCTTCAGCATTTTAAACTTTAGTAGTTTGGACCATGCAGTGGGAGGGGAGAGAACAGGGTTCAGCTATTTGCATTTTGAACTATCATAGAGTTTTCTTCTCCTGTTAAAGGGCAAGTAAGAAAACAGAAGTAGTCCATGGAGCATGGACTAGAATCTAGGTCTTCTCTCCCAGTTGAGCACCCTGGTTATTAGGCTACAGTGTGATCCTTGTTAATTGTCCAGATGCCATAGCATTTTAATTCTTAGCTGGGTAGTTACCTAGCTTTAGCAGACAAGAAGCTTGTTACTATCCATCCTTTTAGTTTCCTAATTAAAGTGCTCTTCTGGGAAATAAATGCATGGGTTTGAATCCTCATATGCTAACAGGGAATTAAAGCCAAGTTCCTTGCCTGTGTGGTAGTCTCTGTAATCTGGTATGTATCTACAGGAGAAGCTCTGCACTGGTGGTCCCAAACCATTCGTAGACCCTAGTGTACCTTGCAGTGCTGTTACACAGCCCCTTTAACCATGGGCCTTTCCAAGGGGGTGTGCTTGCTGCCTCAGGTCTCACCTCTGTGTTACTTTGCACATGAGCCTCCTAGCGTGCCTTGGTGCAGCTTCAGCCTTCTATTAAAGTTTGCACCAGAAAAATTGACTGCATTTATCATCTCTATTTCTAGGGAAATCCTGTGGTGTTTGTTGGATCACTTTGTATAGGACTTGAGGGCCTGAATTTTGCTTATATGTAAAAATAATTTTATTGCATGCTGCCAAGTGTTCAGACAGTGAGATGATGAGAAAACATCATGCTTATCAAGTACCATTTGAATATGATAATAGCAGGAACACTGGTTTTGGTGGCCATTTAAGTAAAAATATCTTAACTGTTAGAAAGTTCTGGGGCCACCCAGCCAGGATGCTTTATTAATACACCTGAAGGAGTAAAGCTGCTGGACAATTAGATTTCCTTTCAGTTGTTTAAGTTAAATAATAATTTTTTTTTTTTTTAAAGAAAATCAAAATAGCTAACTGCTTGCTTTTCTTGAGAAGGTTTTTCTTTCATGGCTTCTCTGATGCAGTCTTCTTCAGTGTTTTCTCATAACAAAAATGATTTGGGTATACTTTAAGATTGTAGCAAGTAGGAAAAAAATGCTGGGTTGCTCTTCCCACCAGTCTTCCCCACAACCTTGTTGATATGCCATATGATTAAATAAAAGAAGAAAGAAAAAAACATTTGAAATCAGTTCTCCTCTCCTTAGTTTGTTGCCTTCCTAGATAAATAATTCCATTGTAGTTCACTGCATTTTAAAATTATGTATACTTAGTATTTTCACAATTATCATTTTCCATCCTATTTTTTTTTTTGGTAGCAATGGTTCTATGCAAAATCAAAATTTAAGTTACTCCAAGTGATTGGTGTCAAGTTTTTTGGTTTTGTGTTTTGCTGGGGCTTTTTTTGGTTCTTGTTTGGTTGGGATTTTTTGTTTTGTTTTGTTGGGGTTTTTTGTTGGTGGTGGTTTTATGTTTGTTTCTTCTTGAAAAACCATACTGTGTTTTTCCTTGTTTGCTGGACTTCTTTTAATCTGATAAATAAAATAGTCCTGAAAAATATAAAAAGTGCTGATATGACCTTGTCCATATCTTAGCTAGTGTATGCCTTTAGAATAAGATGGTACTGCATCATAATTTCCTGATGAGTTACAGCATCATGATGGCATGTGCTCCCACTCAGAATCTATTTTAAGAAAGGACAGAAGCACTTTCTTATAAGTAATCTCGTACTCAAAAGTACTGGATTGGAGTGAAGAAAGTCTACAAAGTAATGATGTTCTTTCTGGAGATCAAATGGAAAAGTAATTATTTAATCTGTATAGTTAAAAAAAAAAACTTGGCAGAAAAAAGCTTCAGCAGCATAATCTCTCCTTTTAATATTATTCTATATCTGTCCATATAACAGATTCACATAGCAGAAGAAACACTAAAGACTTCCTCAAGGAAACTCATGTCCCACTTAATTAGGCAGAACTTCAGAGACTGTTTATTGTTTAACACTGTAGTGGCTGTTAGAAAATGCAGCCTGTGTTTTGGAAATTTGTTATCAAATTTTCTGTGCAACACAGCATCTGATCTCTATGCTAAATGTGCCTATTTTGATACTGGTTTCATTTTGTCAAGAAAATGTGGTTCATTTGAGCACAATGATTGTAAGGGGCAAGTCTTACGAGGAAAACTCTTCAGTATTCTGTAAATACTGACCTACTCTTTGATAACTCTGTATTTTCCCAGAATATAAGAGTCCTGAAGGTGTTTGAGGACACTCTGTTCAATTAATTTTCATTGAATTGACCTTAATAAGGTGAGAACAAGCTTTTATAAACCTGTTAGTTCAGATTAACTGTATTTTAACTCAAGATCTCTGTCACTCAGCTACATTCACTATAAACTGAACACAGAAAACCTTTTAATAGAGCCTTATATTTTGCTTAGGAAGCAGGGCAGCTGAGTACCACCATTATACAGATTAGTACTAATACAAGAAGAAAAACTAGTACAAACCTAAGTATTTCAAATCATGAGCCATAACATTTTCTGGTGGACTAAAGTGTTTTTATCTTCTTTCTATGCTGTTTTCCTATGAGCTTCCCATTATCTGAATATAGCTAATTCAAGTGTGCATTAACACATCACTATTTCTTGAATGGCATGTGGGAATAATAAAAATTTGGAAAATGAAGCACAAAGAGGACTGACTTCACCTAGCTTGCTTATTTTTACATTAACAAAATGTAGGTAAGAAATCTTTAGGTCTCTTCTGTCTTCATGTACTAAATTAGGACTCTGTATTTAATGAATGAGTGCAGTGAATATGTGTGTAGCAAGAATTGCATTGTTAAAAAACAAAGAAACATCCTAAAGAAATTTGACCTATAAAGCAGCATTATGTGTTTAAGGTTTAATTAGTGGGGATCTGCTGTGAGTAAAAAAGGGCTCTTTCTTTGGAAATAGATATACCAGTTTTGCAAAGCATTCTTTTCTATACATGTAATAAAATCATCTCTCTGAAAGTATTGGAATTCTATATAATTATAGGGAATAAATATTTTTGTGGCAAGCTCCTTCCTAGCAGCAGGTGTGACATGTTAAGAATAATTCTGGTGGAGGTAGTATACTGACTCAAATCCAATCAAGAAATTGAAAATTATTTGGAGGATGCAGTTTCTCCCAGGCCTCCAAACAGGCCTCCAAACAGTGTTTTGGTCATGCTTATTTTTGTGACCAGGTAGCTTGTAGGCTAATTCTTGGGTTTCTGTTTAAAGGTGCATTATACACAGAAAACTCACTTATATCTTCAAAGGGAAAAATACCCAAATAAACAAATCCCCAAAACTACACCAAAAACATAAAGAGGATCATTTCCTTCATGTCTGACTGAGCATTCATGTGAGCAGAACACAAATGAAAGCATATTGGAGATAAGATTTTTGAAATACTGCAATGCTGTAAGTGCTATAATTTGCTTCATTGAGTATGCTTGATATTGGTTTTTGTTCTGTTAAACACTTAATCTGTTGAGGTTTACCTGAGGTATGGAAATGTCATTGTTTTGATCTTTAGTAGAGATGTAGCTTAAAAAGCTTTTCTTGTTTACTGGCACTGTGTGTGGGGGTACATTTCCAAATCTCAGTTTCAGATAACATGAATATTGTGTGACAGACTGTAGTGGGAAATTGGACTTCCCAGGAACTAGGGAATCTTGGTGAGGTCAGCTTAACCTGTGCCTCTTGAATTGGTTGCCTGAATGTGAGTTAACAATAATGTTGTCTGATTCCATTGTATCTCAGTCAAACTGTCAAGAAGTCAGTTCTTGTATGTACAGTTTTTTAATGTGAAAGAGAGTATTGCCTTCTGAGAAGTCTCCCTCTTTTTTGGATCTGAAAAAATTGAATAATATAAGTCATTTCTTCATTGGATGGTCCTGTCATAGTTTAACGTGCATGTGACACATTTTCTGTTTCTCCATTTAGACTAGAAGGGTTCAGGGTCTTATTTTTTCTTTTCTTGGTGTCCAGTAGGAAAATGTAATTACAGTACTGTCTCAGACTAGAATCAATATTGTATTTTACCATGTTGTAATAGGCATTAGGGTTAGTTGCTTAGTATTTTTACTTTTCCCTTTCTCGTGTCTCAGTTTAGCCTCTTATTAAAACATAAATAAGACATCTATTTTCAGGATTTTTTTAGTCAATAGTTCTTTACATAACATATTTATAGTTCTATAATTGTAACACTTTTGTAGCCATAATTTCATTTAATAGTATATCATAGGTAATGTTTTGATCAATAAGGGAGCCTTAGATGTAAATATTAATGTATATATTTGTGAAAAATCTTGCTATTTGTCTACTTAGCAGCATGTCTTTCTTTTTTTCAGCTTGTGTTTCCTATGGAAGAGGCTTTTGCAAGTGGGAACTGTTGCCTTATTTTTTGAGCTCTTTGGTTATTTTCAATCAAATTTGACAGAGGAATAGCAGTATTGAAAATTGTATCCAGCAAGGAAAGGACTTCTGTGCAAGTTCATCCCTTCGCAGACAAATGGCACTTCATTTATTCCATCACCCATGGAAATTCAGTTTACTGAATGAACTGTACTGAATGTAGAAACACAGAGGATTCAAATATGCTTTCTTTTTGTTGGGACATCATTTAAGCCATATAAATATTTTTCATAATTTACTAGTGGACAGTGACTAGTACAAAATGTTTCAAACTTACTGCCAGTTCACATCCAGAAAAAACATTCTTCTGAAGTACAATAAATTGGTGAAGGATGTAAGTGTGTGAGTTCAATATGTTATATAGTTTTTTGCTTTGCTTTTTCATAGTAATGGCTTGCCTATTTCAGTCCTGCTAAGCTCTTGATTGCTGTGACACATTCTGTTAATCATTATTTTAGAACAGGATGTTGAGTTGCAGGACAATACTGTCAAAAGATATGTGACCAAAACTGAATGCATCTCATCAGCTTGCAATGTAAAATGAGAAAGAACAATAGGTTGTAAATGAGAAGACATTACACCATGAAGGAAGAGGCAAGGAGGTCTCTGCACAAGTGGTGACAATTAAATTTAAAAAAGAAAGGTTCTTAGTAAAAATTTCATTGGGTACTCCAGCACAAGTCAGGTGAAAGTAAGCAGCTGAACTTTTTTTCCTCCAAAACTAAATATTGGGTTTGCTCTATGACTGGGCAGTAAAGCATTATAAACCATGCTAGGGGATTGGATGCTCTTTTTGTTTTT
This sequence comes from Serinus canaria, assembly GCF_022539315.1. Taxonomy (NCBI): domain Eukaryota; kingdom Metazoa; phylum Chordata; class Aves; order Passeriformes; family Fringillidae; genus Serinus; species Serinus canaria. Next base: position 30,070,760 of record NC_066319.1, on the reverse strand, counting down.
ATTATTTTACAGAAACTTAATGCATAAATCCAGGCCTATACTTCATGTGTTCTAGCTCTCATGTCTCCTTGCACAATTTGTTCTGCATGTTTTTCTTGAAGTTGCCAAAATACAAAACTGCTGACAATTTTTTGCTTTCTACAGGTTGCACTTTAAAACTTATAAATAATGACTCAAGATTTGTATGAATTTCTTATTATACTCTTCTTGTTTCTATGAAAAGCTTTTTTTTCTGTGGAAAACAGTTTATTTTTGTAAATAACGCTCAACTGTTATTTTCCGTGCAATGTCCATGGTTAAAGGTAAAGACTGAGTGACAGCTGGCAAATGTCAACAAGCTGCTTAATGTGCTATTCATAATGTCATATTCTGTGTAGAAGATACTCTAAAAAAACTCTTCTGAGTTCTAAAAAGTGTTATAGGAGTTCATAACATTAAATGAGTGATGATGTTTTCTACTTTACTCAAGTTATATCAACATCAGCCTAAACAATAATGTCCCATTTCACCCACATCCTCTCCCTCAGCCTCTACAATTACTCTTGGGGGAAACATGCAGAAAAAGTAGTTGTAAAAAGAAATTGGGTCATTACCATGCAGTCTGAGTTAAGATCGTGTTGGTGCAGAATGCAAAGATCAAGATGCTTTAAGTGAGTGCTTCTAGGAAGAAGCAGTTGGATGAACTGTACGAGGAGAAATAATATTTTAATTAGGGTCTGCTAATTACAGAAGGTGTCCTCTGTAATTTTTAGTCAAGTTCAGCTTGCTTAAGAGGGAAAAAAAACCAAAAGTCATACTGAGCATATATAAATTGAGGCAGTTAGCTAAAGGGAAGTAAGAAAGAGCAGCTGAATGGTTTGTGATGCTGTGCAATCTGTTTAAAGTCATTGTATGAGACTCAGAACTGGAATGTGGGCTGCAAAAGAAAAGGCTTCAATTGGCTGACCTCTAGCTTCTTCAAATGGTGCAATATATTAGTGTTGCTTTTTATCTAGATCAGAAGGCCATTACTGTGCCTTGCATCTCCCATGTAGCCTGTGTACCTGCATTTCTGTTCTGTGAAAACCAAGCTGTGAAGGTGTGGAGCGCTCCCGCTTCCCCCAGAATGGAACTGGCAAGTCGCCATCATAAGCGCTACTCTGCAAGGACTGCAGAGTACTCCTCTGTTTGCCTGGGCTTTGATACAGTATCAGCAGGCCAGAAATTAAAGGTGACACTTTGAAACTTCAGGAGAGAGGAAGTTGTTCATGATAAAAGGATGTAATGCAGAGTGGGAGAATAGATCAGAGAGGCTGTCAAGTTAAATGCAAAAGTAAGAGGGCAAGCCCAAAAAAGACTGTTGAGAATGAACTTGCTAAAGCCATAACACCTAATAATAACTAATGTTCATGATATCAGGGAGCTGAAAGTTTATCAGTGTTGGTGGGGTCAGTAGCTGATCAAGACGTAAAAGTAGTGGTTGAAAAAAAAATCTATTATGTAAAAGTTAAGTATGTTTGGGGGTGTTGTTTTGTTGTTTTTTGGTTTTTTTAAACATTAGATTATTTCACCTTGAAGGTTTTTAGCAAGAATTACTAATACTGAAGTAACAGAACTCTGAAAGGAAGTGCTTGATTGGTTTTTTAAGGGACTATTTATGGTAATTATAGTAACTTTAGGCCAAGAAGTCTGGATTCTGCATTGATCACACTTGAGAAGCTATAGAAGAAACTAGTATACTTTTAGCATATCTGCTAGTGTATTGGGGAAGGGTTGATACAGCTTTTTTTGAGGTTAATTCACTCAGTCTGCTGGAGCGTTTTTCAAATATCTCATGATGCTTTCAATATGAGACATATGATATAAATTTGCATTTTCAGAATGCTTCAAATGGCTCTTTGAGAAATTAAAGTGTCCTGCAATAAGAAGCAAAGTCTTTGTTCTTCATAGTCAGTTAGTAATTAGAAAAGTTTAGGAATAAATTATCAGACTTCTCAGTAGAGGCGTTTACAAACAGAATCATGTAGGAATCAGCTCTGCAGGCAGTGATGGTAACATAATATAATAGAAACCAGCTTCTGTACTATTTATTGCTTCTCATATGTCAAGTTGCAGGAGGCATAAATGAAATTATGGGTTAGTAGTTTTAATTATACATATCATTGCAATGTCTTTAAAATTAACCTATACTTGAATAAAATTTGTACTTCTAGTCTTTAAAGTTCTACTATGTAGTAGTGATCAATTAATTTTTTTACAGTAGCTGTAAGAAGACTTTGCTTGCCATATTTAGACTCAAGGTAGCATATGCCACGTTTATTTTTTCATAATTTTATGGAAATTAGCAGATAGAGCTGCCCAAGTATGAAAAAAATAATTTGGCAAATGTTAAATACTTAGGGATTCTACTGATTTCTTTGAGATTTTGAAAACACTTTCTTACCCTGTAAAATACATTTCATATTGATTCCCACTAAAACTGAGATTTTCCCATTGTTCTTAATGATACTAAGAGCTACGTGGCCTTACTAGTAATCTTAGTTTTAAGATCAGGGTTATTAATTTGGGGTTAGGGAGAAATTGTCTAACAGATTAGGTTGAAGATAGTTGTATTTCTTTAGTCTTTAGTTGTGAATGAGGTTCACTTTCCTAGGATTGTCTGAATCACTGGAGGTATTTTTCTGTAAGAATAGGCTGGATACTTGGTGCCAAAGACAGAAATAGAATGCAAGGACTTGGGAGAAATTGAATGGTGAATGTTAATATGTTAGTTTCTAAGCTCCTTGCAGCAGTATCTTCTAATTAGCATTGTCACATTGAAATTAATAGGAATGCAAAACATCACACTCTTTATTCAGTCTTTATGTAATGCAACCCTTTTTGCTTAATTGCCTTTGTGTTGTCTGTTTTTCAGACTGCAAATCCTAATCTTCCTTGGGATCACCAACTACTGTTGCAATGCAAGTCATATTCAGAATTATTAGGAGGCATTCTCAAAGTCTAATTTGTTTTACAGATGCTTAAATACTGTTGTAAGTATATTTACACTAGAAAAAATGCTGCTTAAATGTTCTAAATTTAG